>NW_028185672.1:122517-208515 GCF_003343005.1 Rhea americana | reverse complement strand
TATATATATATATGTATTTAAATGAAGTGCCCTCCCCCCGTGCTAAGCAGAGGTTGCGACGGGCCGGGGTGGGGGGGGATATCGCAGTGGCCAAAGGCAGCGGCTTGGTTGCCACGGCAGCAGCACTCGGTGGCGCAGCTGGAAAGGCCCCGGGCAGAGGGACATGGGGAAARCTGCCCCCAGCCCTTCTCTGGGAGCAGACGGCAAGGGGCCAGCAAGACCCCCGGCCCCCTGTACCAGGGGCCAGGGCTTGTTGCAGCTGAGGGGTTTGCGTGCCTCAGGTTGCTGGCGTGCCCTGGGCCGAGTGTTGTCTGCGCGCCAGCTTCCCGGGCTGAGAGTGGGGTGACTGCACCAAGCTTGCCTGCTCACCTTCCAAGCTGCTAAATTACATTAGAATAATAAAACACATTAAAGCCGAATTAGCGAAACAAGTCGGCGCTGTAGTTGTGCCGTGAGCGTGTTGGACGCGCTTTGAGAAACGTCGTGTGAGCCGTGCCGGCCAGTCCATAAATCCATGGTGGGCCTTTTCTTTCCCCTGCTGAAGTCAGGGGCAAACTCTCCAAAGTCCCCCTGGGCTCCCAGCCTGAGACTCCTRTTGTTGTCCCCAGATCAGCCTGCTTCTTGTGTCTTCTCAGGCCTTGGCTTGAGGAATATTTTTCTCCTTCGTTCTTTTTTTTTTTCTCCCAGGAAGAGATAGCAATGATGCCAATAGATTTAATAGAGCCATAAGGAATTGCTGTGATCCCATAATCGAACCCTTTGCATAATATAAGCCACAAAGCCACAGACTTTTCCCCAGCAAGTTCTAGGTCCGGCCCACCAGCTTCTTCAAATAGTCTTGATTTAATGACTTTAAAGGACGGGGAATTTACTGTGTTCCTGGATAATTGGCTCCGATGTTAATCTCATTGTTAAACATTTGCATCTTATTTCCAGTTTGAACTTTTCTGACTTCATTTTCTAGCTACTGGATCTTGTAAGGTCTTTGACTGTCAGATTAAATAGCTATCTAGCTTCAGATAGTCTCTCTCTGCACAAGTATTTAAGGACAGTAATTAAATAGCCACTTAATGTTGTCTCTGCTGAGATAAATAGATTGCACTCCTTTGGTCTCTCCCTGGAATGCAAATGTTCGGGAGCAGAAATCACGCTGCTGCTCTTCTCTGAACCCTCTGCAGAGCGTGGCCGCCGGAGCTGCGCGCTGTATTCCAGTAACTGTCTCATTAATGTCATATACAGAGATGATAACATCTTGCTCAGTATTCCCCTGTCTATTCACCCACGGATACTAACTTTTCCTTTCCCACGGCAACACGATGGGAACTTACGTTCAGCTAGTTACATACAGCGATCCATGCATTTCTTCTTGAGTTGGTGTTTTTCAGAAGTCAGTTGTCTGTCCTGGATGGAGCATTTAAATTAATTCTTCCTCCATACGTAATTTTGGATCCGGCTGTATTCAGCTGATCTTTTCTGCCCCTCTCTGCTCTCCCCATCTCCCTCCACCACTTCCCTTACAGGGAGTCTGCGGCTTGGTAATGACAGTGGGGCTCATTTTTCTTCAAAAGA
Organism: Rhea americana; assembly: GCF_003343005.1. Lineage (NCBI taxonomy): Eukaryota > Metazoa > Chordata > Aves > Rheiformes > Rheidae > Rhea > Rhea americana. The sequence goes on along the minus strand of NW_028185672.1, from coordinate 206,946 downwards.
TAACTGAGTTTTGCCGGGGTCTTCGCATTAAAGCCATCTTCTTCTTTTTTTTTTTTTTTTTTTTTCCTCCTCCCCCCCCCCATTACTAGTATTTGCCCCATGTGACATTTAAATTATTTGAAGTATACTGGGGAGAAGTTATGGAAAATAAATGGATTAAGCTAGTTTCATAATTGCTTTCATTCAGCTCCGTCTCTAATTGTTGATGAGAGATACTTGCTTCCCTTTCTTACAGATCTGTAGATCTCTTGCTGGGTATGGTGTCTAGGCTGGTGCATACATAGTCATTATGTTGCAAATCTTTAGCTTGAATTGGGTGAGTTTTACTTAAGCCTGAGTGTGCTCAAGCCATAGATTTATAGCTGTCTTTGGAAAGCACAGTGTTTGATAGTATGGGCCAAGGGTATGTGATGTGATTTAGACAGGATATTGTTAAGTTTTCCTGTAACATGTAGCAGCTCAAAGGGGACTGAAATGCTGTGGGTGATTTGACAGTCTGAAGGCACCTGGTGTGGTACATGATAGAAAATAGTTAAGTTCTTTTTGAACTGCCTTTTTTTTTTTTTTTTTTTTTTTTTTTTTTTTTTTTTTTTTTTTTTTTTTTTTTTTTTTTTTTTTTTTTTTTTTTTTTTTTTTGTAACTTCACCTCTACTTTCTACTCAGTCAAGGTAACTGTACTGCTTTTAAGAGCTTGATGCATACTGCAAACGAGTAAGGAAAGCACTGAGGGAGAGTGATATAAGAGAGCCAAACAGTACAGGCCAAACAGTGCAGTGCAGGTGGTTTTGTGTGTGGCTGGTGAGTGCACTGTATGGAGCACTGAGCCACTCAGCTTCCGGGTAGAAGGACTTTGAAAGTGCAAGAATCATTTCCTACAGCCTCCTGAAGAAACCCTGGGACTACAAAATAATCTGCTGCCTGGAAAATTTCTGCCAGGCATGACTGTGCTGCTCCTGTGCTACAGAAAAGCAAGCTTTTTTTATGCCTTTCACAGCAAGGGAATAAAAATGCRCCCCTGTCCACATAGTTTCCCAAAATGTTTCCCTTATTCACAGGTGTGGAGTGTGATGATAATTCCATTATAAGAATATGCTTTCAGGAGTTTGCAGGTCAACAAGGATGGAAGTATGATATTTTTGCTAACCTTGAAGAATAAGCTGTTTTATAAATGGTAAGATACAAGTCACTGGGTTAAATACTGTTTCATCTTCTTCATATTGTTTTATTTGCAAAATTAAGGACTCAGACCTGTCTTCTCTGCGCAAAACATCCCAGTGAAGTAGGTATGAGGTGGATACTGTGAATACAGTTGTGTTTCCATGAATAAAGATAGCACGTTTCAGCCTTTAGAACAACCTAATTTTCTTGGAAGTACTGAAATGAAGAAAAAGTCAATTCTGATCATTTAATTACCTCAGAGGTACTACAATGAATTCTCTTGAAATTTCACAACTTTTTATTGTTTTTCATGTCCCTGAAGATCTGTCTATGCAAAGTACTGCAGTAGATGCAAAGAGTGATGGCTGAAGCAGGTACCCGTAATAAGTCTAAAAATCATTACTGAGCTAAGGTATCAGAGTTGACTAATAGAGTAATTATATTGGCTCTAGAATTACAATGAATGCTGTTTGGTTTGGTGTCATCCTCAGAATTGTTTATCGTGAATATAACTGTATATCCCCACCAATATGCAAATTCAGAATTTTACAACCTGGCAGATAACTTTGCCCATCCATTCAACCCTTTCTCCCCCACAGCTTTTTTTTTCTTGACATAGGCTCTTTCTCAAGGTTACACCTTCGGTTCCACACCCTTTGCAGTCAGGTGAGCCTGCATCTTTCCATGTGGTGATTGGCCTCAAAACACCTCCCTCTTTGAATCGTGAGGACAGTCCTGAAAACTGTCAGGCCACCTCTAAGAACAGCGGCTATTAATTAATCCTGTAGAACAAGGACACGTAGAAAATAATATTTTTATGAGTCTCAAATTCACAGTGTCAGTAGAAGACTGCTCAGCAAGGATAGACAAGTTCTCTGTTAGGTAGGTTTCACTAGGAAGGTRTGATAGCAGTGGTAAAATTTGTCAGTCTTGGATCCTACAAGTCTTGTTATTACCACTTCTGTTTTTTGGACAACAGTAAATGCCCTTCACCAGATGCAGTCAAAGCCAAGAGTAACATGAATATATTAAAAATGATGCTCTGCTCTGCACTGAGTTGTTTGTGGAATCTTCACTGATACAGAATTAAAAACAAGCTGCTTGCAAAATTTTGGTCCATCTCTAGCTGTAAGACTGCAACTTTTACCACTGTGTTTCTAGCAATACTTTGTTYATTTTCTAAAACACCTGTTAAAGACAAAAATGTGACATAGGCTGAATCTACTTGCCTGTGCGGATTTAAGTGCAATCCTGGGTTTGCATCTRTGTTATTTAATGACATGTAATATTTTCAAAGCTGATAAAATGTGCATATCTGGGTTAAGAATTGGTTCTCTTTGTGCAAAATACTTGAAAATCAGATGTGTAGTTAAAAAAAGTGAAACACGAAGTGACTAGAAAGAAGTTCAGCTAAAGGATCAAAATGGAGGTCTCAGTCTTTTCCTCARTGTACATCTCTGCACAGGCATAAACAGAGTATCTTGCCAGAGAGATAAGCAATATGAGGGAGTAATTAGTCATACTTCCATATTATTGTGGAAAACTAGAGTTATAATAGGGGAGTCATCCARTGTTGTTGTTTATATAATAAACTTGGAACATAAGCACTGGTGCAATGTGACAAGATGTCTAAATGATCCCGTATTTGGTATTACACAGTGGATTTGGTATTGTACAGTGGATCATTTAGATAAGCATCACCTTCTGAAGAGACAGAACACAGAAAAGATTGATAATATTTACTTTAAAAAGTTCTGGATATCTTCTGAATCAAAAGAATGAAAATACCTTCCAGTAGAAAAATCATTTGAAAATGTTCTGAGCACAGTTTGCCAACAGTAAAAATAAAACAAATGTATGTCATCCTTTTCTATTCTACACAAGAATTTTGACTTCAATAACTTAATAAGTAATTCTATAGAAACAACAACTTGTACTTTATTAATATTTTAATCATAGRTGATCAGTTACTTATTAAAGTTAGCTGATCTGTTTCTTGGTTAGAGTCAGTGGCTAGAAGTTCATATTTGCAAATTGGCAGCAGATATGGAAGGGCAGAAATGTCAGCATGCTGCTGAGTAAATACGGAAAAAGTGCCTCGCCAACACTTGGAACACCATTCAGTGTGTGATTGATGGAAACAAGGGAAAAGATGGAGACAGAAAGATTAGTGACTAGGAACCAGCATAACACCAGTTTGCCCCCTGATCTGACTTCCTTGAGCAGTGGATGTGTRTGCTTGAGAAAAATAATTAAGTAGAGGGAAAAATACAAATAATCCTAACAGATACTACTCTAAGAGCTTCTGTCAGGTACTACCACCTTGAGGGACCAGGTGTGTCCACAGAGGGATAGATTGGATTTCCCATCGATCTCTCTCTAAGTCCATGGTCCTATGTTACAAAACATTAATGGCAGATAAGGAAGATGGTACTATGGCCTTTACCAAATTTTCATCCCAGAAAGTTCAGAATGATCCAGGAACAAGCGTCTACATCCATAATCTCTGTGGTTGTAGTTGTTTGCAGCTCACCTTATTTCTACTGTTCATTTTGCTGCAATTATTCTACGTTAATAAAATGTGGTAATAACAGTTGAGTTCCCTTACTTTCCTGCTGTTTTCCTCCCTCTGAAAATAGTCTTACTTAGCAGCATAAGAAGGAATTAATCACAAGGAACACATTTTAACAGACATCCAAGTGCTTTGTTAATTTATTAGTATCTGTACGTACAGTGCTTAGTACAGTAGAGACCAGCTCTAGATGAGACTCCAAGGCCTTATCACTTGGCAAATGATGTCAGTTYATTTTCCTAGCCAAGCTGTATTGTTTTATAGATTTGGAGGTGAAGCTTGTGTTCTGAGGAAGTGGAAAATAAAAGTTTTGGAATAGGATTGTAAGAAGAGTGTAAGCTGTGATATTTCTTATCCMCTATTCAAGCAACCCTCGCAGTTACCACTAAGGAAACATAACTCATAAAATAGATACCAAGTGCTTTGCTCAATAGGAGTCTTGACTGTGGTCTGATGAACTTCTGATCCAGTAAGCAGTAGTATGGCTAAGTGTAAAATCATTCATATGGTCTATGGATTATTCATAGGTCCTTTCATTGGACACACAATTTCCGCAGTCAGAATTTCAGCTTGTGCAGAGGAGTCCATCAGCACAAAATTGACCCATCAGCTCATTGTGGGACAGGATGAACAGAAGTGCTGAGGGAGGGCATGCTGCAGAGCTAGGGTTCTGCCGAGCTCTTAGATGTAAAACCTTCCAGTTCTTCTGCAGAAGCCCCTGATCAGCAGATAGCTTCATGATAATAAGCACATCTTAGAAATGCTGTAGGTTTAAGGCTTTACTTGTTTCCTCTTCTCCTTTTCTTTCCGGATGCCTTGTTGGTTGCTAGCAGCAGTTTTTAAGAATGAACTAATTCAGGCCTGTCTGTCCAAACCTGTATTATTCCTTTATATGAAGTGCCTGCCAGGTCAATGGTGTGCAACTCATACATCATGATTTTGGCAGTCAGCGTGTCCAAGTCGAAGAAGCTCAGAGAGCAGTCAGTACCTGCAGAGGAGAGATTTCTGATGGATAGTCCCACAGATTGTGCCATTGCATGCTGTATTGATCCTATTTATAGACTTGTATATGTATATCAGTGAAGATTTACAGTTAAGTATTACCAAACAAATGTAAAAATATTGTAAGTTATGTAATACCTTGTGCACATTCATTTGCATACACACAAATGCTGGGAAGATCTGTGTTTTCTGAAGATTGGGGAGCATAGCAAAGTTTGGCAAGAATTAACAAAGATACTGCAGTAGTTTAATTTGCAACTAGAATATATTTGTTCAATTTAAACATAGTTTAAGTACAACTGAAGTGATGCATAATAGGTTGCTGGGAAAGAACTCGAAACTGGAAGCAATGAAACCTTATTGTCCAAAAAAAAAAAAATTACTTATGACAAAAGTATTGACRAAACGTCCAAAGCAGATCTTACTATTTGCTCTTTTTTTGGACTCTTTTTCCAAGTGGACCAGGCCTTTCTGAAATTTTGAAAAATGAGGAACCTTTACATGAATTCTTCCTGTGAAGCGCTCTCATTAGATTCTGCTATAGCTCATCAGTGGTAACTAATGTTGTCAGCTCCTCAAGACCATCAAGTAACTAACACCAGTTGGTGCTGTGACCCAAAGAGCAGGTTGGTTTTCTATAGGCATATGTGTTTTTTTTTTCTTTTGGAAAACATTGGACAAATATTGGTTAGTGCGATCAGAATACCAGATTGCATTCTAGTGACGAAGAACTTTTCCATTCACTACTTCCAGTGACGCTAGTGTGTGAGCAAACAAAGAGCTCGGTTTATAAAAGGGAAGTAAAAAAAGAAAAAGAAAGAAAAAAAGAAACGAACAGTGCAAGGTGCTGGGCAATTATTTTTGCTGCTGTTCATGCAAGAAAACAACAGATTCAAACAGAATGTGAATCCTTTGCTACCTTATGACTAATCTTAAACAGATACTGTAAAAAGAAATGTCGTCTTCTCAAATGATGACAGTGAAGTTGGTGAAGATTCAATCAGAAATTTTCTAGTGGTTCCGTATCCCCTGTTAACATGCAAGCCTATGGCTGTTGCTCCGTCAAAAAATCAACAGAGATCTGAGCAAAACAGTTGAAGTGTTGTCATGGAACCAGTGGGATTTTCCAGCAGGAGATAACAAAGGGTCTCATGTTATCTTAAAATTGTGTAAATCTGGAGTCAGTTGACTAGCACTGGTGAGTGCAGATAATGAGGTTGTTGGGCCTAAGTTTCAGCTGAGTGGAACAGAAAAAGAAAATAATGGTGGACTGTTCACTAATCTGATTTTGCATGGCTTTATGAAGAGGTGAATGTTCCTGTTCATAGGGAGTAGAGCTGGAGTKTGATTTCTCTTGTACTAGGGAAACATGGTGTCTGTCAGCTTAGCAGTTCACCGAGTCCCTTAACCTATAGCCAGACTGACTAAAGCTGTTTTTCTGCAGCTTTGATCTCATGCAGGCATTTTGTCTTCATAAGAGACTGTAAAACATTTTGAAATCAAAGGACTGGTGCTTTACCTCCAATGTGTTCTAATTTTGCCAGGGTGGTTTTAGTCTGAAAGTAGCAGCTATGCCAAATGGTCAAGGAAGGGTGCCTCCTTTTCCATGCARGGTCCCATTGTGATTGTGAAGCATTTCCAAAACTAGGAAATAGAGTAAATAGAGTAAATCTGGAAAGTCAGAAGACTAGACTAGGAATGGACTAGAAAGGAGATATTCCACTCTGGCAATGTATAGTGAAGAATGTAATGTGGACAAAGCACTTGCAGTTCAGTAACTCCTGATTTTCTTACAGACTACCAGGGCTACAATACAGAGTAGCTTTTAGGATGTCCTTTTTTGTTTGGCTGCTTTAGTTTGTTTTGGCTTTTTGCACAGGGAAAGAAACTGGATGTCACCCAGTCCCAAGCTCAGGAAGTGGAAAAAGAAAAATCCTGTGGTTCTTCACAGCTCAGCTCTGCTAGAAGCAGTCTTACTGTTGTGGACTATCTGGCCCTTAGTCTAGAAAGGGTTGAAGGATAATCAGCCCATAGTATTTAACTTCTTAACCTTGATGAAACTAAAGGGTCACTCTCATTACTGTCACTCTCCTCACTCTGAAGCACCAATTTAATGAAAAACTTCGTGGCTGATAGTTTTAGCTTCAGAGATGACTCATTAGAAGAATGATAAAACATAATAAGCATGCAGGGTGGCGTTGGAAGGGGTAGAAGTAATGTGGTAAAAAATTTGTCAGAAAGATGATACTCTGAGAACTGTATGGAAACAAGATGACAGAATTACTCCGCTCTGGAAGTCTAGTGTTTCRCAACAAGAGCTGAAAGTTCTAAAACGCTTCAGCATGCTAAGACATCTCCATATTTATTGAAAGAACATGTTAATCCTCCCCTTGACGTTAATAATTAGGGGATATCAGTAAAAAGTTGGTAAGCAAGCTGTAAGTTCTGTGGAAGATTATGAAAACACAGATTTCTACTTGAGCTAAGCAGTAGCTCTGAAAGCTTCCCAGTTTCAGGACTCCGTAAAATAAGCTGCTGGTTTCCATCCAATTTGTAGGAACAAGTATTCCAATGGCAGATGCAAATGTGATAACATTTGACAATTCTTAGGTGCATTGCCAAAGGCATTTTTCACAGAGAGGGCAAGTGGTTTTTCTAAGAGTCACCCAAGACAGCAGTATGACAGGATGAAGTGATCAAGCTTTCAAGCCCTTGTCTGCTGTCCAGTCCTTCAAATAATCCTGTTTATGCCATAAGCATAAGCACCACTAAATACAAATGTGCTTTCACCTAGCTCAGCCAAGGGCTGAACAGGCTTGGAGAATCCATACCTGCACATGATGGTGTCAGGTCAGGACTGCACTGAATTTGTGCTGCTTATGTCGTGCCTAACAGCAAAGGGTTCTGAAGGCTAAGTTCAGCCTGTAATTTGGGCCATATTTTAATGATGCTGGAAATGAATGAGGACTTAGTGTGAGCTATGACTGAAGACAAACCATTCCTTTATTTCCCAGGAAGTTRGGCAAGCTCTGTCACAAGATGCTGAGGAAAGTTTTAACAAATGGGGATTACAAAAGGATTAACTTCATTAGTTTAGCTGCTTATGCTTTTTGACACTCAATAATTGATTTAGCCTTTATTGTTTAAGTCTGATTTAGCTTGATGCCCAAGAAATGGAGGGGACAATCAGCTTCCTCCTGTGTATGTCAGGCATAACACAGAAGTGTTAAGTCCCTTCGGTGAGGAGTCCATCCCTCCCGGCTGTGTTCAGTATACACATCGTATTGAAGGGAGCAATTGAAACCTCAAGTCGTGGGACCACTTACCATCCTCAGTGTAATAAAAGCAGGCAGACAATGTAATTCTATCATAAGGCCTGGAAGGCTTCCCTTGGAAATATTCCTGTATTAAATGGCGTGCTTTGATAGTCATTTCCAGTTGGACCCTGCTTGGCCATAGTCGCAGAAACGTGCAGTTGATACTGGGAAATAGCGGAACAATATGTATCCAACTCAAAAGGCACTTTTATTATRAAGGGTCTCAGGGGACTATTGCTTGGGAAATGTGTTTTTATAGTAAAATGACCCATTTTAGAATTACAGTTTTCCATGCCACAGGAGGCAGGAAGGTGGCAGGAGGTTTGCCAGAGATGGACAATAAATGCACTCAGGTTTGGTCCCTAAAAAGAGGACAAATGTACTGAGTGTGTTAATGAGGTAGCACACAGGGTTTTTTTCCGCTAGGTTCCTGCATGCGGAGTATTTGTATGTGTCTATTATATCCAAAGTAACATGCCTGCAAGAGTGTGAGCAGATGTCCCTGTCAGTAGCCAGCCCAAGCAGGCAGATGATAGGGATGGAGCCCACACAAGTCTGTTTGGGCCACCCCTCAAAAAAGGCTTCTGAGAAGAAAATAAAAGGAAGACAAGGCTAATAATAATTTTGTTAAGTAGCTGACTACTAAGAAAACTTCAGTTGCACTACATTTCTAGTACTATAATTCCTAGTGGTGAGCTGTGTAACGTCGTTTGCATTTACTCATCAGTTCCATGTGTACTGATGCTGCAAGACACAACCCACGTTACTGCTTCTCCAGTTACAGAGCCTGCCTTCCAGTGACTAATGAATCTCACCTACAGCCTCAGTTTGTGTCATATTTTGTATGTTTAAACCTTTTCTCTTTTTCAGTGGGATTTACAGTCTAGCTTCAAAAATCAAAGTAGCCTTTAACCACTGTAGGAGTACAACTAGTTGGCAATCAAAGCAACACCAATTATTGTAAAATCACACTAGAGTTAGTAACTAATATGCTGCCCAGAAGAAAAATTAAATAGGTGAAATTTGACCTCTCGGTAGAAGGGTGCAATCCTATCAGTGGAGCTGCCACAGCTAATGAGGTCTAAATTTGGTCTTTTACCAGCGGTATCCAACCAGAAAATACTAAATTGATACAAAATTATTCCAAACACAGTAGTTGCCATTCTGGCATGAAGCCAGCTAACAACGTTCTTGCAGTCATCCAATACGTAGGCAGGTGATTTAGAATGAAAGTGGAGCAGATGTGGTAGAGCTGAATGAACAGGGCATTTAGATGTGGTACTTCAGCCAGCCAGCAGAACGCCTTTAAATYCTTCTACTCCACAGTCCCGAGTGATTGTCCTGAAATGCCCCTGCCTCGTACAGAGCAATGTTGTCATCTTAAAGAGCAGATAATGATCCTAATGAAGTCCCAGGAGAATACTAAAATGCACAAATGCTTGTGGCCGGATAGAGAATATGGGAGTAGGAAAACAAAGTGTAGAGGGGGGTTATTCACATGAAATTATTAAACTGGGACAAGAATTCTGGCTGCTTAAAGAGCTTGTAGTATCGTTTGTCCTTGCAGCAGTTTTGACCTCTTTTTTTCCTAGGTGTGCATATTTCATTGACTCCAATAGGGATTTGCTCTGATGCATAGATTTGCCTTCACAGGATAAAGAGATGCTTTCAGGATGGATCCTTGAGTGAGTCTGTGCTCGAGCATGAAGTTTGGCTGTGGAATTTCTAATCCAGCTTTTGATGAAGGTTTGCTTGTGCTAGGGACGTCTGCAAATCCTAAGAAATCTGTCTCCCATGCACTTGGTGTGGATATCACGTGCTGTATGATGTTTTCAAGACCAAAGCTCTCCACGCAATTGTTTGTTGTAACAGTTTCCTATCATTTAGTGTAAATGCAGCGAGARCAGTAGCAAATGTGCACAAAAAGGCATTGACTGGGTCTTGTCATGATCTCATCAGTTCTCTGTCTGGTTGCAGGAAGTAGTTTTCCAGTCACCTTATGCAGTCTTCCTAATACTTCCTTGATCCTTTTTCTGAGTGGTTAATGAACCAGCTTCTCACTTCTTGAATGAAAAGAAGAGTGGAACCGTTCCTGCTTTCTGGCAGACCATGTTCTGGATCTCACTAAGCTTTGCGCARTGGAGTTAAAGACAGTTTGATGTATTTTGGGATGAACCTTTTAGCTTACTCTTTGGGGAGCATTTTGGAGAATGAATGCATGTGAGAAACCTGAATGTTACACCCTGAACTAGAGCAGTGTTTTATTGCAGTTTCCCTTCCCCCTCTCTGAGGCTGACCGTGTGTGAGCCAAAACCCATATGCTCTTAAACTGAGATCAGTGACCTGGATTTAACTGAGGTAAGCTTGTGAAGTGACCCAATCTTCATCTGAAATTCTTCACTTCTGATAGTTGAAATGGTTAATCAGTCACATATACTTGATGACTAATTCTGCCTTTCTTGATAACTGATTTCCTGTCTGTGACTGAAGAGGACAGTCTTTGGGAAGATGGGCTTTCCCCTTCTGCATCTTTCATTTAAGTTGCCTCACATTCTTCCTTTTTTTTTTCTTTTTTTTTTCCTTTGCTTCCTATGTCCCTACACTTAAAATTGTTTTCTGAATGGTGAGAGGGAGCAATGTTTTGAATAGCGTTTAATTTTGTCAGCCACTGCAAGAAAGAAACCTAAGAGTTCACGAAAATTCAGGAAAAAGGAAAAATTACCCAACAGAGGCTTAGGAAGATGGAGCAATGCTTAAAAATGAATGTGGTCACCATCACAAATACCTAAACATCATTAAAACAGTGTTTCAAAATGATAATATACCATAGTGCAAAACATGCTTATAAAAAAAATCCCTTTTCTCTGAACAGCTTCCTGGCCTTGAGCTATATGAAGCTGTGAAATGCTCTGGCAGGGAGCACAGAATAAGTGACAGATGGGGAAACGGTGCTGGAAAAGCATTTAAGCCTGGGTTGAGGAGGCAGAGGGCCAGTAAACTTTTGTATCACATGGACCAACTTACTTTCTTCCTCCATGCCTCTTTTTCTAAGAGGCAGCTCTCGCCTTTACTTCTTACCTCCCCCTGCCTCCTTACAAGCCCAAAATTCCCTCAGCAGCTGTAGAGGTAAACCTCCATAACGAGTGAGGTAAAGCCTGCCACGTGTATGTGGGAGAGGAATAGTGTTCCAGGGATCAGCAGTTATGGACTAACTTCATGCTCCCATTTTGTGGCAAAAAACTTAGGCTTGAGCTACGCTGACTTTGAAATGCAACATGAATTTCCAGGGATTACAACCTTTCCCTTAAATTAAAGGGCAAAGTTCTTGCAATGGGGAAAAACAATTTGCCTGTCCTCCTGTGAAAGGAAATGAGTGAGAGGTTCGAAGTGCTGATGTGGGATTTTCCTGCACACCTGCACAGCTGTCTCTGACCACCGCCCATGGCAGTCTGCATTTGTGAAGATGTTGTTTTTCTGTTGACGTAGAGTAAATCCACCAGTTTTCCTGGCTGCCCAAGCTTCTGGTTTGTAGTTGTTAATAAATTAGGGAGCAGAGTGAACAGATTTGAGCTAGTGAGGATCAAGCTACAGTAGTTATCTGGACTGGACTGGCAGCTGAGCCAGACAAGCAGGGAGAAGTAGAATAGACTCCTCAGCTTAGTGACAGCTAAGTTTCTTGGCCTGGGGCCTGAGTTTTTGATACTACAATTATACAAGGAATACTGAATAAATTGATCTTAGTTTTCTAGCTCCATAATCCAGATTAAGCAAATGTTACACTTCTGACCTTCTCTGTTCACGTACTTCTCCATTCATGCTTGGTCTGCTCACTACCCCGCTCTGCTATTTACTATAGACTATAGATTTGTAGGCTTCATTCAGAACAAACTACCAGCCTTGCTGTGTGCAGAAATAAAGTTCATATCTAAGAAGAAAAAAAAAATTGAGTGGAGTCCCTTGCTCAGTATCTCGCTGGCTGCTGCCGAGTTCGCACCGGATGTCGTCCTCTCTGTTGTCATGTGCTCATACCCTAGCTGATCTTGTGCCCCGCCTGAGCTTTATGAAGAGCAACAGTGCCTTTTCTAAAAGCACACTCCTCCTTGCAGGGACACTTACAGATCTGCAGTGGTTGCAAGTGCTTTTCTCAGATCGATGTCATGCCCAGGTCAGTAATGTCCTTTTCTTGTTCAGCTTTAAGACTGGCCTATTTTTTCCCAGATGCTGACAGCAGCATATGCTGTACACCTGCTTGTTTTCCTAGTTTGTACTTCAGCAAAGGGACCGGTTGTCTTTGTCCCTTTATTGATTCAGAGCTTGTTCTGTGGCAGTAATCTGTCGAGGGGACACACCTCTCAATTTCAGTACATTTTGGTAGTGTTTTAAAGGCAGATCTCCAAAGCCAGATTCCTAAACTAATGGCTGCAAGGAGTCCTTAAGTAGGAAGAGATGARGAAGCTGTCTTGTCGTTAAATCACTGATAGTAGATGCTTGACTCTACTTTTTTGTGATCTCAAACTGTGTTAGACAGTTTCTAAAGAAAAGGCAGGAAAAGTACCAATTCCTAATTCCACTCTATCTTACCTGCTCAAGCTGTAAGTGTTAAGCATCTCTATGGTCACATGTAACATCCAAYAAAATGGCAGAGTATTTTATGACCTTTAGGTATTTCTTGGAAAAGAATAGGAACAAAAATGTTGAGTACCTTGTGACACACACTGGTTTTACTGGTATTTCTGATTATTCAGCATTTTCAAGATTTAGACTCCTTTGATTTCAGAGACTCACTTTAATTACACAGAGTAGACTGGATGACTGTCTTTACATTAGCATATAGCAATTTTTATGTCTGTCTCCAACTGCATATGTAAGCCTACTTTATGGTAATAAAAATTACATCCATAAATAGGGTGTCAACAAAAAAATTGTGGTAGGAAATCTGCTATGCATCCATAGCTTTCAGATGGCTTATAAAGTATCTTGTGATTATCTCCAAGGAGGTCCTGTGCGGAAATCAATCATGTTGTCTGGATTTTTGTAACAGCTCTAAGGTTGCCGTATGTTTTCTCACCCTTTTAAATAGGCCTCTGTGCACAAGGCATCTACATTCAGTGTGAGTCTAGTAGTTAAGATCTAAGCTGTGAATGATCTGTTTTCGAACCCTGCCAGCTTCCACTCCAGCTGACTTAGAAACAAGGACAAAGATATCATACAGCCCTGCTCCTTCACAGCTGTGCTCTAGCAAGGTGCAGCGTGACCTCAGCTTGCTTCTAAGACTCACAGGTTAAATGTACTGGCAGTCTGAGCGAGAGCAGCTAATACTGCTCAGAAGGGAACTAAAAAGGAACTTGGACTGATGTGAGGAATTGAGCATTAGGAGGTGAACTAAATAATTACTTGAAGCTGTTGCATCTCTTTGAATGCCTGGGAATATGTTTTGCTGTTGTACCTTGAAACAATTGCAGGTAGCTGAAGACTATACATGAAGGTGGGCTGGAGGGACAGATACCACAGGGAGCGTTTGTCACGCTGCCCCGACACTGTTGGCTTTGGTCAAGCCAGCCAGCTTCAGTAAACCTGAGGCTTTGTTAAACACAGATGCGGTATAACTTGTTTGAGCCGTCATTTCAAATAATGCTAATTATAGTCATTAAGCAGTTTTGCAATCATCCTGAGGAATGATATGTCAAAGTTGATGTCCTTTACTGGTGTCTCCCACGTGGTGTGGCCACCTGATAAATGGAATTGGGACTATTTCTGGCTCAAATCCAGAAGAAATAGGGAGAAGAGAGGAGATGTCCAGCATTAGGCTCAGCATAAGGCTTGAAGGCTTTTTCTTGGAAGATGCAGGCCTCATCAGAGTCGGCATGGAGCAGCAGCCGGTGTAAACCTGCGTGGCCTCTCAGAGGTCCAGGGTGCTGTACCATTTCACAATGGGCAGAGTTTTGGCTTCTCACTTCTCCAGTAACTGACTCTCAGTATTATTACTAGCTTTAAAAGGGAGTGCAAAATACGACACACCAGCTTACCATTTCTGGTTCTGTGAAATCAGAAATATTATAAAATAGCTAAGAAGAGAGATCTTATTGCACTAGATTCTGGGGTTTACATTACTATCTCTTTAATATATGCTGTCTTGAKGAAAAAATTCTGGTTTTTAGCTTGGTTCTGACACAGGTGGGGTTTCCCAAGTCTCAAACACTTACTAAATAAGGATGCCTCTTCCAAGCATTGTGATTTTCMAGAATTTAGAAGCAGAGCTAATGAAATACTACATTTAAAACGTAGGATAAAAAGCTACAGGCAGTTTGCAGCTGGAAGGATAGAACCACAGTGAATGCAGGAATATAAATATGTATTTTGAATGAGCCATTGTTAGGAGACGGTTCTAATAAAAGGAAGGAGGGTGGTTCCTGAGATTGTTACTGAATTTTACGTTCCTGGGTCACCTCCAAAGGAAATTCTGAGACGCTATTACCATCAGACACCTGTGGGATAGACAACATACAATGAGTTGTTCCTAAAATGGGCCATCATATGGCCCAGCTGTTGGTGCTCCTCTTTGTGGCGCAGAGGCTGAGGTGCCGTGAGAAAGGCTTGGTGAAAGAATTGGCTTCTTTGCTGGGGGAAAGTACTGTAGTCTCGTTCACGCACATCCTTGGGGCACGTGCTCATGGGGCAGGCTGAGACCACTTCAGAGCTTCTCTCTGTCCTGAAGATTTCTCCGGATACTGTGAATTCAGGCCTCAAAGTCAGTTAAGGTTTGGGGGTTAATTTTACCAATACAGAATTCACTTTGTTGTTGTTGTTTTGGGGTGGTGGTAGTGGTGTTAAGACAGGAGCCTGAACAATAACTTGTTTTTGTCTGCTTAAATCTGCCATGAAGGAAGTCACTGTTATCWGGAGGTTTCTCAGATATGGGTTTTATGTTTTGTTTATTCTTTAACATCATCTRTCAGGTCTGAGTGGAGACTGAAGACGTGGTGTGTTTTGTAGGAGTAAGATTTTTATCAAAATATCCATGTCTAACATTTGCCTTCATTAGGTTTAAGTGACTGGAGACCCTGTATACTGTTAGGCCATTCAACTTTTTTTTTCTTTTCCTTTTTTTTTTTTTTTTTTTTTTTTTTTTTTTTTTTTTTTTGATATAAAGAGCTATCGTGCAACTTACTATCTGCAGGACATGTGTTATTGCAAAGTGTCATTTCTTCTGGCATTGCAAGGTGGTATCTGGAATGCATTATCCTGTCCCAGGTTGTTTGGAAACTCCTACCTGCCCCATGTCCTACAGGCATGACCTCGGTCACTAAAATAATAATAAGCTAGGCTGTCTAGCTGTTGTCTCTGGTTTGGTCAGATTCCATAGCGGTGGAAAAGTGCAACAACATAAAGTCAATGGTCTCCAGTATACCAAAAAAAAAAAGAGCCTGAGAATGAAATGACAACTTTACATATAACAGTCCCACTGAAATCATATTATAAACTTGGGTGACTGAGGTGAGCTGCTTTGAGATTTTGGCTGGATGTACAGTTTTGAGTCAGTACCCTCAAAAGAGCATTTACCAGCTTTAGGAAGACAGCAGTGAATTGCTCAGATTTTTATCTCTAAACATTGAAGGCTTCCAACCTGCAGCCATTTGGTTTCCTGCAGAGCCTCAATACATCAGACAAAAAGTGGCTGTAGTATACTGTATTTCCTCTCTTGTTTTTTGAGAAAGTGTTGAGGAGGAGGCAGTTTACCAGCRAGATTATTCTGTGCTTTTTATGGTACTTGTTGTCAGCGTTAGGCCGCGGTGGAGCAAAGTGAGAACGTGAAAAAACAGGAAGCAACTGCTGAGGTGAAGGCAGGAAGAAGGGATGATATTTTTAACTATTTTAAAAAAGCCAGTGTGATAGCGGTTTCGGCTGCTAGCCTTTTCATTCACATTGGTTAAGCTTCTTACAGCCAGGAGGCAGCAGCAGACATGGTGAGATCATCTTGCCTTTCCTGGGTTAATCACAGGCTGCAGCAAACTTCTGTTGTAATGGCTGATTGGACTCCGCATCCTTCTTTTCTAATTACATGCAGTTTGGGGTAGTTCTTTTCCATTAGGATTATGCTCATAAATGAGAATGGATATGTCATTTGCCAGGTGCCTGTTATGTATATTATCTATTCCCTTCTTTAATACTAAACCCAGTGTCATCATTAAAATAATGATATATGGGGAAAGCTTAATTTTTCGGATGGTATGTGAGAATTAAAAATTACAGTTCTTATGTTACACAATAAATGTTTCTCCTGTTGTAGACTTTTCCAGGACAGAATTTCCTTACTTGCAAAAAAAAGTGCTGTCACAGTATACTTCTCTAGGCATGATAATATAGTTAGAAACCAGCAAATCCAGCCTAATTAGGATGCTGCCACCACTGCTGTGGTTGCTTCTGCCATGTGATGAGTATCCACATTGTGTGTACTGAGGGGATATTTTTAAGGAAAAGGTCATTATGAAATTCTGGAAACTTGCATTCAAAGAACTGAAAGCATGTTAGAAGTGGGGAATATCCTTTGTCCTGTAGAGACAGCCTTTCCAAGACAGGCTTACTCAGCAGTAGTTATGTTTTCCTGACCACACAAAATGTATTTTTGGTCTTGGTTTAGCTCCCAATAGACATATCCGCACAAACCCCACTATCCCAGTTGTCACTAGTTGACTCAGTCTTAGTAGAGAAAGCAAGAATTGCATGAACGCTAAGCCAGCATTATACTTTCACCTCTAGAGATGAGCCCTCTGCTTTAAAATGAAGTCACATTGGCACTGCTGTATAAGAAAAAAGTATTTATCACTGGCTGTTGTTAAACTGTTCTCTGGGAAAACAGGGCTTCTGTTTGCCAGCCATCAGCCATCAGCATTCAAATGTATTCAGTTGTGTGAAATGCATTAATGAGGGGTTAGATTTCACCCTGATTTTATCAGGCAAAGATAGCAGGATAGATAAGGAATGAAATTCTTGCTTGGTTGGCGGACAATTTTGTTGCTTTCAAARTGAAACATGAAAGTGGTGTTTGAAAGGTACGTGCAGTGCTCCTGTACATGTCTTGCAAACACCACTTTCTTCTTACTCAATAATAAGCTGAAGCAAAGTAGTGTAGCGGTGAGCTATCTGAAATGGAGCCACCAGCCCGATATGGGTAGCATGTTGCTGGTTTTCTCCTGTGTGCATCAGGATTGTGCAGGCACACATTCCTGTTGAAATTTGATTTACCCTTGAAGTCAGGCTGCATCACCTTAAAAGTCACCTCCAGTGTTGGAAACTGAAATAGGAAAGAATGTGATGATAAATAGTGAGGTTAAATATAATAACATGTAATTAAAAAATAAAAGACAAAGCATATCCCCATGGGTTTTGTCAACACATCCTGTCCCTGCTAGGATGACCAAGGATATGAACTATAGTATAACTGTAGCTTATATAACTGTTACAGTTTATTGCCAGGTAGTATAGTTGTTGTTTGATTTGGCTGTTTTTGTAAACCTATTTATCCTTCCCTTTCACCTTGGAGGAGAAAGACTGCCAAGCTCTTTGTGGTATTCTGTAGCAAGCCTGTTTTTTGGCAAGGAATTTTACATACTTACACACCTTGCAGAAGAAAGCGTTTTTAACAAGTGCTGTAACCTTGGGAAGACACTTGCACAGAGAGAGCTTGTCGCTGCAGCGTAGTGCTGTTGCCAGGACGTCGGAGTCCCTGCCGTCTCCGGCTGTATGTGCCGCCCTTTGGTGAGGCAACTCGGTCTGCATTGCCTCTAGGAACACCGGCCAAGAGACTTGTGTGATTGAGGTCTAGCTGGGTGAGAGACAGAATTTGGTCAGAAAATGAGAATCATAAACAAAATCCATTGCTAGCAATGCAGTGGGTATAATAGTGCAAATAGGCAGTCTCTGCCTGAGACTGCCCTCTGCCAGGAGAAAGAACATTCTGGGAGCACACAAGTGCGTGAGGTGAGCGGGAAAATACAGAGGCAGGATGGGGCACAGGACAAAGGAGGGGACTACATGGGGAGAAGAGTATGGAGATAACTCACATAGAAGATGAATTCAGGCCAGGACACAAAAAGGGAGTTCTGCCAGAAATGCTATTGGAAGCTCTCCTCCAGCCCTCCTGTGGTTTGTCACAGCGATAGCCACAGGTCTCACGATGTGCAGAGTTTTGAAAGTTCCTAGAGTCCTGTGATTATGTGAGGATCTCAGCTTCCCCAGGAAAAGACAGCTTTTAATCCATGAGAAAGAGGTGAACTTTGAAAGCTCAAGACTTCAAGGGCAACAAAAGACGCCACAGTTCTTAATTTAAATCAGAATTGTCAGCCTCCTTCCCAAATGTTGGTTTCTAGTGCAGTGCTTGAGAAAGTATTTTTAAAAACTTTTAAATATTATTTTTCCATGCTTTAAAGTGTTTGAGTGCAGGGCAACTCCCTTCCTCCTCTGGAAACCTAGGTTTTGCAAAATGGGGATGCTCGTGTAATCCATATCTTGTCAGGCTCTGTTTCTCAAAAAACAAGCCATTCTTGCAACGCTTTCACAGCGCATAACAACTTGTTGCCTTCAGCTGGAGTTAGATGGGAGGGACCACAGGAGGGGACTTCTTCAGAAGAGCAAGCCCACTTCACAGTTCTGGTGCCTGGGAACCTCAAGTGAAAGCTGCTGCTATTGTCATTGTAGCTCTATGCATCAGGATAAAGAAAAGGATCGTTGGATCTCTTCTGACAGGAGTATTTGCCAACAAAGTTTGAAAGCAAAATGAAACCGTCAGTGAACTTTGAGACAGTTTACACGCACACAGAAGTTTTACATCATGGTGCTACTAACACCGTGCAGGTCTGCATCAAGGCTCTGAGAACAGGAGCTGAAGCTGGAAGTGGCTGTTGCTTTTACTCTCCTGGCACGGGCGAATGGGTGCTGCCCACAGAGAACAGATGGGACATGGGCTAGAACATCCAGTCTTAAAGCAGAATTGTGGTTTTACTTCCTTTTAGATGGCAATCTTTCTAACTGAAGGGTAACTAATTATTTTGCTGCCAGGAGGACAGTAGAGCTGAATCAAGCCTGGTTACCACACAGTTTGTATTCATCTGTGAACATGCCTATTTAAGGCCAGTTACAGATAGTTGCRTACTTCTGTCCCAGAGCTGCTAGTGAGGTGTACTTTTGTCCCCAGACCGTTTTGAAGCATTARAGTGAGGTTCTGCGCAAGCCTGCAAGCCCTGACTCTCAGGTGGACGTATAAGCACAGTTCTGCGCTGGTGCAGCCAAAGGATCTGGGCTGGTTCTCACGCTTTGACTGAAGGTATAACAGAGTTGTATCCCAAATCTGTTTCAGGTGCTCCTGGGCTCACTCTTTCTGTACCACTTTAGAGATGCTTTGCATTTTTCTAGTTATCCTGAGTTCATGCTAGGGGTGGTGTCGCTGATGCTTGCTTCTAAACYAGGGTA
Organism: Rhea americana; assembly: GCF_003343005.1. Taxonomy (NCBI): domain Eukaryota; kingdom Metazoa; phylum Chordata; class Aves; order Rheiformes; family Rheidae; genus Rhea; species Rhea americana. The sequence goes on along the minus strand of NW_028185672.1, from coordinate 187,431 downwards.
AGCCTTGCAGTACCAGAATTATAGATAGTCACTTGTGCTCACTGCTGAGTACTTGAGAGAGATCCACTCTCTCACTGAGCTGCTTCTGCTGGGCACTGCAGTTTCTGGATTAACAGGATTTACAGGAATTCAGTAAGAGTCATCGGAGTACAAAGAACCCAGAGTTACGGAGAAGAAGTACAATAGCAATAGCCAGTAAGCAAGAAGAATAGCTTCTCCCCTAAACAAAGTCTGACAATGTAATCTGCATGTGTTGCTGCTGCCGTGTGCAAATATTTTAGATATTATATTTTAAATTGTATTATATTTAAAACTAATCAGAATTGCTATTGAATCTAGTTGAGTAGACCAGATCATCTGTTACTTTTGCTGTGGACTCCTGAAAGTGTGTGCTTAAGATTTGGTAAAAAGCTCAGTGAAATGAGTGAAGATGCAGAACATTTTGCTTTGCTTTGGATTAGGCTCAGAAACCTCCATTTCATTTGGTAGGGCTTGCTTAACCCGTTTGCTCATATGCAGGCTGTGGCCAGCAGGCTAAGCTGAGGTTTGTCCTTCTAAAGCAAGGCTCAAATGCTCTGCACTTTGCAGAGTTTAGGGCTGTACCTAGCAGAGAGATGCAAGAAGTTGGCAACCAGCAAAATGTATTTCTTCAACTTGTACAAAATCTTTCTTTAGCAGCTGTCAAACTGATTGGCAGCCATCCCCTGTAGTAAAAAAATACTAGTGTTTGTTTATTTTTAGCTTTATACTTTCTTCCCAGCATCTTGCCCTTGATTTTTCACCTATTTTTTTTCCCGGGTTTATTACCATTATAAAGCAAGCACGAGCAGAGACAGATATTTTTCTTCAGGAATTTCCCTGTGTTTCTCCTTTTGGGCTCATATCCCATTTTTCTCTCACCTTTTTCATTTTCAGCRTTGTGTCTTGGCAGCTGTGCTAGCAGGGCTGTGAGATGCTGCAGTCTGTATCTTGGTATTCAGGAGGCAGCGTATGTGAGGTCTTGTGAGGACGCCGGGCTGCTCTGCAAGAGTCCTAGTGCGGACWGGGTTTTCCTGGGGGGTGATTGTGTGGTTTAGTTAGTAGTTTCAACTGATTTTGTTTTGCAGCTTGCACTATGGGTGCTGGGGAAGGGTTTTAGGAGGTGTTGTGGCATTTTATTCGGTGATATGTGTGTTGTTCTGGGGTTATTTTAATATTAAAATGGGTGGCTAGATCTTCAGTTAACAGACTCATACAGGTAAAGGAGCTGTTCTCACAGTGCCTCATTACGTTGTGGAAGATACTGCCACAGGATTGCATATAGGCCACGTATGTAATGGGATCTAGTAAATAGATGTGTATTCATTTCAGAAGGTGATTAAAATGCTTACTTCAATTTAGAAAATCTTTAAACTCCTGATTGCCAGAAACTGGAAGTACTCCCAGAGAGGGATCACTGTCTGTATGTATGCTAGGACTTCAGGCTGGCCAGAGTTTTGGAGAGAATCTGACTTTCTTCTAAAGCAAACTTCATCACCCCTAGAAATAATAAAAAAGATTGGAAAGCTTTTAAAATAAAATTCCAAACAAACCTAGAGTTAAAAACTCACAAACCTAGAGTTAAAAACTCACAAACTAGAAATGCTTTTTTTATTATTTCTATTTTTTAAAGAGAGAGAAATCAAAATTCAGCTGATGAGCTGAAACAAGGAGTGCTGTAGTTTAAGGCAGCAGAGGAATGTCAGCAGGTATTAGGACAAGGTGAACAGCAAAGAACAGAGGTGCCTTATTGCAGTGAGAGCAGCCTAGCAATATTCTCTTGTCCATCAGGGTTCAGTAAAATCACATTGTTGCTATCAGCTCACTGGATAGAGGAAGTAAGTAGATATTTTGCAATATCTGGTAAAATGTTGCAATAGTTTTATTAACCTCATAATCTGAATCAGCATAGGCCGGTAAGAAGCTAAGCCTGCCTTTGCGTAGKGTCGGCACAGAGAGTGCTGCAACCYGGTAGTGTTTAACTTGTCACTTGTGCCATCTGTGTCCATCTCGCGTTCTCTGTGTGTCTCTTCAGCATCGGCTGCTGCTGGATTTGGTAAAGGGGTCTGGCTCTCGCCTGGAGCAGCAGCATCGCAGGGAGAGAGGACACGCACACCGACCGTACCCGTAATGGCTGCCTTGCGTCTGGTGTCGCTAACCCAATTCCCTGCACGCTCAAGAGAACCGGCCTGAACGCTGTGGGCGTTCTCTTGTGTGCAGCTGCTAATAGCTTTACGCTGGGTCTGTGGTACGAGCGTGATAAGCATATCGCAGGCAAGTCTTAAGGTTGTTGCCTGCATGTTAACCCATAAAAAGCAATGGTCTGCTGTAGTAACAGATGCTGTCTCCAGGTGCAGAAAGGGAAGCGGGGCTTTAATTGTCCTTTCCTTTTCCATTYACCTTTGCCCTTGGACCAAAGACTGCAGAATGAGAATTGTGCACCTTCTTTGGAAATGCCAGCCCCATCTCTTGTGTGAAGCATGTGGATACAAGGTATTTAYGTATCCTCTGTTTTTTCTTGCCTTCACATGATTGTAGTGTATGAATCTGTTTCATATCGACATCCCAAAGCATGCTGAAAGATTGGAGATCTGTRTATCTTATCTTTTCAGGCTATTTTCCTATTTTAATGAATGTGTCCTTGGTTTGCTCTGCCCTGCGTTTGTARTGGCAGTTCTAGGTCCCACAAATATTAAGAGAAGATAACTTGTTAAGCAAAGCTTTCACAAACAAACAGAATAACCAATACAGTCTGACACTAGAAAAAGGAAGTTACAGCRTATACAGAGAACAATGTAATGAGCTGGAGAAAAACACTAGCTGTAGARTTAAAAGAATGCAAGTGTATGTGTATCCATGAGATTTGAGGAAATACATTTTGTGATTGATTTAATCAGTGGTCTGCTACAAGTTATAGCATCTTAGATTAGGAGACAAGAAGGGAGACTGAGTTCCTGCTTCAGCAGATGTTTATCCATGTGCTCAACTTGTGCAGTTTTATGATCATCTTCATCATAATCTGAGTAATCAGATGATGAGATTAGATTTGTTAAGAAACAAATATTTAGTTCTTCCATTTGGAGAGATAAGTATGAACACAGAAAGCCTTGGGGCTGAAAGAATGGAAGGCTGATAAGAAACCAGAATAGGGGAGGAGAAGGGTGCCTGGTTAGTTTGGGAGCTGTTTTTTCATTGTTTGTTGTTATTTTTAAGTTTGAAGGGCACTGGAGATTCTGGCAGGCTTATTTGTGTTTTTGCAGATTTTTGGAGTTTTCAATTTGAAATGGGAGGCAGAATCTTATGCTAGAACTTCATATGAATTTCTTGTTCTGCTTTATTAAATGTAAAAACTTCTTGATTTTGTTGAGGTTCTTGTAGCCAGGGAGAGGAAAAATTATAATGCTGTTTTATTGGGAAAGGGAGGTTACAGAAATAGACGAGAGTTTCTTCCCATTGTAGCCTGAGATTAACGATGTTATATTAAGTTGCCTGGGAATTCCTCATTTGTTTTGTTTTTGTTTTCCATGTGGAAGAAATGCTCAGTGAGAAGAGTCTCCATAGATCTGCTGGCCATGCAGGGACTCTGCCAGACTGTACAAGCCAAACATAGACTTCGTCAAAATTAGAAACTTCTTGTTGCAGAAAGTCCAGGAGAAGTTTTGCACTGGGATAAGATTAACACATTCAAGCAGACTAATTTGGYCTGAATGAATAAAATGAAGGAGAATTGTGTTGTTATAGAAAGTCTTTTTATTACTAAAAATTGATTTTGACCTTTGTGGAGATATTAATGTTACCTCCTAACAAAAGAAAATCTTGGGTGATGGCTGCAGGTCAGATAGACAACACTTGAAAGATTCTCCAGCAATCTTGATCCGTTTTGATATGTTTTTTGGTGTAATAATAGTTTTATTTTTCTATTTCTTCTAGGTATTTGCTTCAAGTCAGTGTTGGTTTGAATCCTCRCTGCCTTGGCAGTTGGATACTGTGTGCCCACTTTGCCCACAGGTCCCCATATTGTTTTTTCATTACTAGGCAATAAAAAAGTGCCTTTCTGATTCTGCAGTTAGTTGGCTTTGCTTGTTTTYCTCTTGCATATGACTTGCATTTTCTTCTGATTTTTATTGTTCCTTGACAAAGAACATTGTCAAAAAATCACCCTTTTAAATTTACTCTACTACAATGCCTTTGGCTTCTGCCGTCAGGGTAGCCTACAAGAAGAGTCTAACAAGAAAATAGTTCCTATTTCTTTGACGGCAAAGTCTTCTAAAAAAAAAAAATCTTATTCTCATAGGCTAATTCATTTTCAGAGTAGTCCCATGCAATAGGAAACTCTCCAAGGTTCTCAGCTTAGACTAGAAAATTTGCTGAAGTACTTACTGGACTTCCATTTCTTTATTATCTTTTTTTCCTTCTCCTTTTCCTTTCATTTGTGCTGTCCGGAGGTCCCAAACATTGCAGGACAGGTAAAGCGTTTTGCAGGACAGCTTTTCTGGGCCTCAGTGAGCCTGACTGCAATGTATATCTAGTAACGATGGGAAGAGGAGAACAGGAAAAACATCTTCTTGCTTTCACATTATTTTGCAGGACAGTGGGAGATTGGTGGCTGTGCCAGACTGTTACTGTTCCCTCTGTACTCAGGGAAGAAATGTGAAGTCCAGCACAGCCAAGCACTGATTCTACTAGTCAATCTGAAGAGTACCACAAATTTAGGGAAAATCATAGTGTCTTTTGAGATATGCTCAAATTGAGCACGTATCTCAATGAATGAATTAAGTCTCTACAAATCTGCTACCAAGTGCAACATCCTTGATGTTACGAGGTCAAGTGAAATGTCTGAGTTGCACTCTGTTATCCCCCTTCAGAGAATGCGGCTGCCTGAATTTAGTGGGGCAAAATTTCCTGGGATGCCATTATGCCTCTAAGGGTAGGCAGCCAAATTGCCTTTAATTAGCCCTTGTAACAGCCATTTACATGTATGTATCAAACTTAGCTTTCTTCATGATACTTTTTAGTGATGCTGCTAAAGAGACAGTACACAGATTGGGGGAATTCATGGTGGAGTTTAGATCAGAACTGATTTACTTAATTGAAAAATCAGGAATTTTTCCTCCATCAGGTGGATCTCAGTTAAAGCTAGTGTTCCAGATGGCAGGATTGGCCTTCACGGGTGCTTCTAGGTACAGAGCCAAAGACCTACCCTGGGCTCAAGGTGGTCAGCAGGATTTACACATGACCACACAGTGAATTTGCTTCTATCCAGAGTGTTTGATTTTGGGCACTATGCTCTTAGAGATTTCCATATAGTGATAAGCCAAACAGATTTTCTCTGCCTTCTTTATTTCCTCTGAAACTGTTTTCCAAGTAAAATGTCTCATCCTAAAAATACGGCTTGGTTTTGTCCTGCTATTTGTTTAGTTTGTTCTTAAATAAACTCTTGATCTTAAAAAAAAAAAAAAAAAAGTATAACCTGCCCTATTGTGTTTTCTGGTTTGTTTTGCATTGATGTTAGAATAGCAGAACTTGGAAAAACAGATGCCCAAAGCCATCTGTTCCTCTGCTCACGGTCATTAGATGTTCCGTCACAGTATGCCAGTGGGAACTTGGAATGACTTTTGTTTTCTTTAGGACAACGTTGGTTGTCTTTAAAGTGAACACAAAGTAAAATGAACACATCTTGTAGGTGGCTACAAACTCTCACAGCTTTGCAGTCTGGTTTGCATAAGCATACTGTTTACCAAAAAAGCTTAGCAATCATTTGCGTTGGAGGAAACCTATGTTGGAGTGATACGGGGCTGCTGTCATGGACTGGTGCTAAACAGCTTAGTGTGTTTTGGGGGCAGGATCACAGTTTCCCATGACTGGCTTAACCCAGCAGACTAGGTCTATCTATGGCTGGATAAAGCCCAGAGGTACTTGAGATAAGAGATACAATGTGAAAAAATACATTGTTAATGTCTGGAAGACATAAAGCTTCATGAGTAAGTAATAAGTTGCAATATTTTCCTTTTCTTAGGAAARTAGGCTGTCTGTATGCATTCTAATTTTGCTTTTAATAAACACTTTTTTGCTGCCTCTGTATACCCTGAGGTGCTGGTACTCTCTGTCATTCTGGTGTAGAGAGAAGAGGGGAGGCTTCTTGGAAAGGGCTTATGCTGATAYGGCTAGTGCATAGGAGATGATCTGGAACAGCTTCAAGTGAGCATAAAACTGAGCTATTACACAGCTCCTTCCAGCAGCACCTTTTAAATAACTTAGTAATGGAAACGCTGCTGTATGTCCAAAGARACCTGGGAACACAGAGGTAAAGTAGTTTTCCCATCATCATCCCCCTGATTAACATAAAACTAACGTTCATTATGTCCTCTGAATCTCACAACAGCACTTCTTTGACAGCACAGACCAAGGAAAGCTTTTAAGAGAGGCTTTAAACAAGACATCTCCTCCAATTTTAAATGAGAGGAACAGAATGGGGTTTCATCATTGGCCACCACTGCTTTGCTTACACTAAGAGGGGATCAAGCTCTTGACCTCTTGCAGGATTTGAATTGGGCAGTGCAAAGTCATTTGTAAATCTCAATCAAAAAGCACATTTTGAGACTGACTCCTGTTTAGAGTGATAGTTTCTCTGCAGTCCTGGCCATGTTTCAACCTGGATAACTCTGCTCCACTTGAAGCAAGTCCTTCCCTGCTGTTTCATTGGATATGACATTCTCCTTGCTTTGGGCCATTACTGTTCTGTGATGCTGCTGTTTCACTTCCAAACTCTTTGCTATCACCTGTTCATAAATTGACTTCTGAGTGGTTTGTGCCTGTGTTTTGTACACCAGTTGGTTACTCCTTCTTCGTAATTATTTCAAAAGAATCTAAATGCAAAAACACCACATTATGTGTATAGCTCCATAGYGTTATTAAAACCAGTGCAGTTGCTTCTCTTGGCATTTATCTACATCACTGATGAGATTGTTTTCCCACAGTATTTCTTTCACCGTGAGGTTTAATTTTATGCATGCTGGTTAGAGTTTACCAAAAGACATCTGTCTTTGGTGTTTACTTCTTGTCTTGAGTGAGCATTTGCCTGTTTACYGTAGGCATCCACTAATGCCTAGTGGATTTAGAGAAAGGCTCTCCATGAGGGCAAGGGAGAACTGGTGCACAGCAAGGTAGGGTCTCACTCTACCATGCAGGTCACAGAGTGGGTCTTGGGGGGATTAGAGCTATATTCCACAAACACACTGCAGGCAAGGTAGCTATTGGATCATTCTTCCTTCCACCAGGTGGCTTGATGAAGAATTTTATCACACTGATGACCTCTTGATGCTAAATATTTTGCCTCAAACTACTAAACAAAGGCCACTCCCCTGTCTGTTGATGCTTGGTTTCTCTTCACAGCCTTACCATACCTCTGKATGTGGTATTTCTTCTCCTTTTTTTGTCGTTTTCTGTCGTTTTTTTCAGTAATGTATCAGCAACAGGGCAACTTCTGTTGCTTTGACCCTTATATTATCATCTCCTTCTGGGCCTCGGCATTGAGAAATACCTAAAATCTGCATCTTTGGAAACTGAGAATCKCTTAGGAGAACACATCCACCATTACAAACTGGAGTTAAGGGCTTAGCTTCCCATGACTTGTAGGCAGAATCAGGTGCTTCCCTTTCCCCTTTGCCTACAGCTCTCTTCAAGCTGTAAATGAATTTGTTTTGGTAGCTTTTCTTTTTAAATCTGTCTGCTGGTRACACTATGTTTCTTTCATTAACAGATTAACAGGAAAGCTGTTGCTGACAGTCTGCCCCCAGTATGAAAACTGCCTTGCAAGACAACTCATAGCAGCTGACGGCAAGCTACAGCTCCAAGATATTCTATGGGGACTGTACCAGATCCTCTGAGATCTTCCAAACTTTCCCTAGTCACAGCTTCTGAGGAGAARGATCACCTGGGAGACCTGCAGTCTGCTAAGCACCAGCCCAAACAACCAAGTYGTGAAGCAGCCAGCAATGGCTTTTCGTACACAGTGTCTGATTCTGCTGGAGTTTGTTCCCTTGACTTAAAATGCAGCACAGCTGCCAACGTTCAGACATGTGAGAAACACAACAGGGATGATGCTAGCTGTCAGGAGGCATTTTCTCCTGGGCTTGTCGGCAAGGCTTCAGAGGGGCATCCTGCAGGCGTAGAGTCTGCTAGTAACTTGCAGCCAAAAGGCAGTAAGGAACTGGCAGTGCAAGCCCTGACTGCAGAAGGAGCCCGTTCAGCAGGGCACGAGCCAGATATGATGCCAGCCCCCCAGAACTCCCGTCAGTTTGTGCAAAACAGCCAAGCCAAATCAAGTTCCCTGCCACAAATGGATGACTCTGCATTGAAACCTCAGGGGACTGGTGATCAGCCRCTTGAGGTTTTAAACTATTCTTCCCCAGACAACCCTATCAGGGGTAGTGAGTCCTTTCATACTTCTCAGGCAAACATTCTGCAAAGAGGGGAAAAAGAAAAGGGAACAGAAAAACCTGATCCTGCTGTGTATCAGTCAGCCTCTCCAGYGAGGAACACTGAAGGTGATCTGAGGACAAGTCCACAGGTTGGTTTGGAGGCAGAAAGCAGGGCTGCAGACACTGTGCAATCGTGTCCCACTGATCAAAGTGCAGTAGTTCAGAGCAGCAAGTCACCAGCCCCAGTCAGACGTGAGAGTACTCAGCCAGTGTGCAATGCAGACATTGAGACAGTGAGTTCAGGCCTGACCCAGCTCTCCAAGTTCAGAGAAACGGGTACAATGACAGTGCAGAATGAAAACAGATCTTTAACTCAGGAAGCAGGAAACAGGACATGGAGAGATGCTGAGGTTCAGGCTGTGGCCAGTGTGGAGAGCAAATCAGCTTCCACCAGCCCCAGTATCCTTTCTGCCTTCTTAAAAGGGAACCTGCCTTTGGAGGAAAAGGAGGAACTGCACATCATTTATCAAGGCAGTGGGGGGCCGACCCAGTCTGAAYTTACTGATGATTTGTCCTCACACCCAAAGTCCCCTTATTCTTCTGGTGTCATGTCAAAATCAACTGTTCTTACAGCTGTGACCAATACAGCCCAAACCCAGGCTGTTGAACTGCAAAAATATTCTGCAGACCAATCTAACATAGTCTCTCCAGCATCAGCAGATAATGCAACACCTGCTCTGCCCTGCCATCCTGCAGCTATTACCTCCCAAGGGACATCTGTGAATAATGCCCAAATGGTCTGTGCAGACAGAGATAGCCGGGGTGCTGCTCTGATGCCCTTGGACGCTCCAGTCCTGCCAAAGGCGATGCCTGTCGACCAGCTCACAGTTAATACCAGTAATCAGACTCCACCACAGTCTGGTTGTGGTGAACCAAACACTGTTTCAGCTGCAATAGTCCCAGAAATCAAGAGCAATGTGCAACAGCTTGTCCAGGAGGCAGGAAGCAGCCAGTTACCTTTACACTGTAATACACACAGTGAAATCAAGCAGAAAGAAGTCCTGGGCAGCTCTGAGCAAAAACTTGTGCAGTGTAAGGATGTGAATGAAGTGGAGGCAATTCCCATTCAATCTGCGGTCAAACCAAAGGAAGAAAACTGGATAGTGCTTGATGTTAAAGGAGTGATGAATGTTAGCAGTGAACTTGCTCCCGTCAGCATAAAGGCAAGTTCAGAGGATACAGGTGAAAAGGAGCATGGCAGAGACCAAGGAGAGATCAGCCAGGCTCTGAAGACCAGCAGACGGAGTCTGCAGGCAGGATCGATACCTGAGTTAAGTGCAAGTTCTGCTCACGTCACCCCTCACTTGGAGGACACCCAGCAGCAAGGTCTTCAGGCCAAGGAGTCCAGACATGAGCTTGATACAGCAGCTCTTCCTGCTTCAGCTCAGGCTTTGCCAAATCTTGGGGAAAACAAAAAGCAGCCCACCCCAGCCATGGAGGCAAAAGTACAGGTGAAGCAGTCCAAGCATGTCAGGGACGTTGTGTGGGATGAGCAAGGCATGACGTGGGAGGTTTATGGTGCTTCCCTCGATCCAGAATCCTTGGGAATTGCTATCCAAAACCACTTACAGAGACAAATACGTGAACATGAGAAACTGATCCGGGCTCAAAACACTCAGAACCGGAAATCCATTTCCTCGGATACATCCTCAAATAAAAAACTGAAAGGGAGGCAGCATAACGTGTTCCAGTCCATRCTGCAGAATTTTAGGCGTCCTAATTGCTGTGTCCGACCTGCTCCTTCCTCTGTGTTAGACTGAAATGGTTTGCAGGATATGTGGATAGATGTCTGCAATGGTATAGAGACCCCCCCTCCCCTCGAGTCTTAAGTCCTGCTGTTCGGTTGTGTTGTTGGGATTGTGGTGCAGCAACAGTGGAGATTATTCCCCTTCGTTCCCCGAGTAGTCGCTCCATCATGCCTTTCCTATTGCCACAGCTGGTGTATTTCCACATGTGCCCCCACCCGTCCACTGTCAGATGAAAAGCTAGGCACTTAGCAAAAGCACAATTTTAAATTGCTGCAGGGAGAGCAGGACGTTCTGATAAGGCATGAAGCAGAGARAAGATTATCAGAATTATTAGCAGAAGTGATTTTTATGCATCGCAAGCTCTTATACAAGAGGATAGGCTGGGGGAGGCTGGATGAGGTGAAACTAAGGTTAAGCAGCTGTAAACAACTAATGCTCTCCAGCAATAGCRGAAGACAACTTTCCTTACGTTTAAGTTATCCACACTGAGGCAAGTTTATGAAAAGGCTAAGGACACTGATCAGCCTCACTACTGTTGATACTGTAAGGTGCAGTTTTCATGGCAGCCTGAGAGAGTCGGGTCTTCCCGTCCCATTGAAACGTAGAACCAAGGAAGGAGTGAAGAACAAGGTTGAAGGATTGTCACTTGGGAGAAGAAGTAAGTTAAGCAAATGGGATTTTGATGGCTAGAGCAAGAGGTGTGTGTGTGAGAGAGAGAGAGAGGTAACTTCTGTGGGCTTTTTCTCCTTTGAATCAGCCACACTTAAGATGTGTGGAATGTGTAAATAGGCAATATGGACAGGTAAGGTAAAACATGAGAGAGCACTTAACTAGATGTACCAGTGCCTGTCAGCACGGTGCTGTCCCTTGCGCTGTGGTGCTCCAGCCAAGTCTCTCGGAAGCAGCGAGTGGTTCTGGGTTCTCCACCTGAGTCTGGGTTCTCCAGTGCTCTGATTCTCCAGCAGCGCTGAACACCTCTCTTCTATAAATCGCTTCTTAAAAACAGGCATCTTTTTCTTTAGAGGTGCGTGCTGATGTTTTAAAGTAGAAGTAGGCTATGCTGTGCATCTGAGTCCRTTAGCCTACATGTCTAGTGTGTACACTGTTCCAATTTTTTTCCTTTTAAGTCTTTGTCCAAATCTGGTTTTTGTTGTTGTAGTGGTAGTAGCAGCAGTGGTAGTACTCTGATGATTTTTTTGCTGCCTTTCATAAACTTAATACCATTTAATTATCCTGTGCATATTTTATGTTTTACTTAATGCTATCTGTATAATAAAGCATTATATTGTTAACTTGAAACATTTATTTTACAGAAATACTGAAGTCTCAAGACAGCCTTTACTGTATTTCTAATGTTAGAGAAGTTTCAGAGTGTACTAATAAAAGGTAGCTTAGTGACTGTTTCTCCAGAAGTGTGATGTACAATAATGTCTCAAATGTTTGTCACATTTCTCAGATTAATAATATTTTCCAAGCTGAGGAATGTGCTTCCCACTATTTTTTTTTTAATCCTGTACATTAGAGTCCATGGGAGGTTGGGAAACTCTGCAGTTTGTAGAAAATTCAGTTTTCAATCTTGCAAGGCATTGAGGATTTGCATGTTGCAATCCTGCAGAGGACTAGAGTTAAATAGGAATTATTTTTATTCCATTAAAGATTTTTCATGAATCATGATGATAATTTATTTCTATCTGTAGTACCACACACCTGACTTACTGAGTAGATCATCTTACAGGTTTATACAGTGTAAATGATTTTTTTTTTTCCTGAGAAGCAGCTCTGAGGTGATACCTTTTTATTCAGGGGACCAACATTTGTGAGTATATCAAATGTCAGGCCTTCAAAGCAGCTGTTTAGGGACAATTTTTTCCTAAGCAGAGGGGGTAAAATAGTATAAAGTTTCTGAAAAGTAAAATATTTTAACCTAGTCCAATGAAAGCTGTTGCCTGTAGTCATGGTGCTGAATTGACTCCTCATTTTCCTCTAGCGTATTTGTAGGGTTTTTATGGCACATTCTTATTCTGCTTCTGTATATTATTTTAAATCATTTCCCACCTAATGCTGAATTGCTGAATCTGAAGTACCACATTAGAGAGTGTCTTCTCACATCTGCCTACTAAGAGGAAAGTTTTATCTCTTCTGTTATTACTGTTTCTATTGCCTTCCTAGCAGTGTCTGAGATGTGAATTTCATGTGAAATTTTGTGTGGGATTAATATTGACAGATCATTAGGTACGATTAGTTGGCATGCTCTTACCATGTTGTGTCTGTGTCAGCCCTAAACAGGTTCCAAAAGTTTTCCATGGTGTTTTTGTTGCTTCCTGCACCGATCCAAGGCTTCGCACTGCTCCTTCCTGTGTCTTCATCTCCACTCTGCCCCCTTCCTCTTTAGCTGCTGCCCAGCCTGTCTCCCTGTGAGTGTCCTGTGAACAAGCTCGCGTCCCTCTCTCTGTCATCCTCCTTATTATAGCATTGTGATCCAGCTTACTCTGAACTGTCCCTTTACAAATGTGTGCAGTCTGAATATATAAATGGATTGTCATATTTTTCCAGAGGAGAATAAACAGCTATCGCGTATTCACCRATTTCCATGAACTTTATCCTTTAGCTCAAGCTCTCCAAAATACTTCTAAAATCTGTATATGAATTGCTTTATTGAGACTAAGCTTCACTTGGCATTTATTAGCAATGGATGAGCAGTGTGCTGCACCAGCACTGGAACTAACTCTTCTTCGTGAGGAATCGGAGATCTCTCCCTGTACCCTGCAGCTGCTTCTAGCTGTGAGTCTTCACCAGCCTTGTCCACCCTCACTCCCCACCCTAACTAACCTTTCTTCCAGGGAAGTGTCACCAATACATACATACAACAAAATGCTGATGGGTAGATGCCATACCAAGCGGATGCATCTAAATAACTGCATGGGCATAGCTGGAGAAACTGTAGTGGTCAGCAGAGCATCATGCTTTTTTGTTCTCTGAGAAAAAATGCTTGAAGRACAAACTGAAACATGTCAGTGACACTGTCTTGTGGACACAAAACTCCAGCAGATGTTCACATCCAAGCAATAATGTGCCAAAAACAAATGCATAAAAATGAGTCAATAATCACCAGCACATCTCATGTAAAATATTTTATGTTTTCACTTTGCCCTAGTATGGCAGAATATAGGTAGCCTGTTAATTTGTCACCAGGTTATGTTTTCTCCTGCATACAATGTCTGGATGACCACATGAATCCGTGTAGGAATGATGCATGTTTCACCAACAGCAAAACAAATCTGTATCTTGGGTGATGATTAGCAAATAATGTGCTTGTGTGAGTGGTCTAGTACCAGCCAAGAGAGACTGTTGTTTGTGTCACATCAGTGTCAAAAACAACAGTGTGCTTGGAGTGGTGGTAAGGCAGAGGTTAGGGAAAGACAAGCCAYGTGCTTTCACCCTGCTCTTTCTCTGCTCCGTGATCAGAAACACACTGCATTGGTCGAGTGGTTAACAGTCACRGAAATTCATTCAGGGTAATAAAAAAGAGGCTTCAAAGCTGAAARAAGTGCTTTGTCACTCTCAAGAGTCAATCTCTGTGGGGGGAAAAACAACAGGGGGAGTGGTTGCAGCCAGCCAGGTGAAGTAAAGGTGAAGTAACTCTTAATTCCATTTTGTTGCCAGATGAGAAAATTGTGGAGCCAAGCTAAAGGTCAGGAAGCTGTTCTCCGTTGGCTCGTCTTCTGGGAGGGTTGGCATGGCCAGAATCATTCTAGGAGTCCTTAATAGAAGCAGCGAATGAAAGTGGAAGGGTTGCTTCAGGAGCTTTTTACTAGGAAAGATAAAAGTGAATGTATTTTGATGTTTCCAATCAAAACTGATTTCAAGCAGGACCTCGATGCAGGCAGTTTGCAGGATAGCCCTGATTTGGTGTGAGTCTGTGACATCCAGAACTGCCCGGGTGTGCTTAGCTGGTGTCTGCCAGCTTTGCCTTGTCCTGGGTAGCAGTGGTGAAATGAAGTCCTGCCTCACTTCTGCTGCCTCGTTTTGGAAGAAGCGTAGGGGAAGAGCTGGAGGGGCAAGGAAGAACCTGTCTCACCATTTCAGAGCAAGAAGCTGTCCCTTTGAGCGTACAAGAAAGAGTTGCTGAGAAGAATGGGGAGGGACCAAGAGAAAAGCAAAACTGAGGTGATGTAGGTACTTCAGAAGGACTTCCAATTCTTCTATCCACAAAAGCAGTTTTGCTTAATTTTTGCAATGCTCCCCATTTGTTTATTCTGAGCTCACACAGTTTTCATTTTCCTGATGTTTCACAGCCTTTAGGATTAAGAACATTTCCAAAGATGGTGTATTTTGTTAATGTGCAGATATATACAAATATGATTCAGCAAAACTGACCTAGTAAACTAACAATACAAGTAAGTGAACGATACGTTTATTACCATACTATCACATAAGGGCTTGTAAAATAGACATTGTAGAGAACTACATTCAAGGGATTCAGAAAAAGTGAATATATGGCCCAAAGATAACACAAGCATTTATCTTGAATTCCGTTACTGTTTCTGACTTTTCAAGTTAGTAGAAATTCAAAAGAAGAAAAGAGTATGTTTCAAAGCCTTTTGAAATGGATGGAAAATTCATTTTGACTTCCACTGGTTTTCAGTTTGGAAATTTAATGGAAACTACTATTTTGGTGTTTCATTGCTTAGCTTAGGAAACACAAGGTTGGTAAAGTACAAATATCATTGGCTTATTAGGTTGATTCTCCTTTAATTTATTCCTGGCCTACCCCTTCACACCTTTTGAAAATCAGTGCCAAAAGTTACTAAGGCAAAGTAAGCCTTTCACACCCCCTTGATGCTTGCTCTGAGAGACAGCTGTTAATCAAGCTCCTTGATGTGCAGTGATASTGCTGTTCCAGTGTTCCAGTTCTGTTACTAGGAAAGCTGAGGGCTAAGGTSTGAAAGAACCCTGCTTTTTTGTTTCATATTTTTGTAGAAGCATGGTTTCTGCTCTTTTTTTTCATGACTGTGATGCTTTTATCAGTCATCAGTATTTTCAAAGTCCATCTTAAGCCAGGTATGTAAATAGATCCCATTCAAGTGCTGCACGCTACCGAATCTCTCTGGAGTCACGGGATGCTGCAGGATCAACAGGTCCGAAGATCAGATCCTGTACATTGAAGTGGCTGAAGTGTTCCTTTAGGTACCCAAATTTGATTACTACCTGAGCCAATGTAGCTGTTTAAAAGAAAGAGTGAAGCGTTACAGCTCAGTAAATCCAAACTAAAATGAACAACATCCATTTTTGAAACTGAGATACATTATTTTGCCTGCTTTTGTGCTTTTCTGAGCAGCTCTTCCTTCAGGCTGCTTTAAAGAAGCCCTGTTACTGAGCCCTGCCACACAGAAAATATTTTTGCCTCTAGCAAAAAAAAGTTCGCTGTAGGTAAGTTTGTGCATGTGTGTGTATGTGTTTAAAGGGAGTACACAGGTGTACAGGACTCATGCATTACTCACACTCTCACAAGATTTTTCCCTTTGCTGTTTCTGATCGAGTGCAGGAGACCTAGCATCTCCCACAACTCTGGGGCAACGACAGGAGGTTTAGATGGCTCTGCAATATAGAAAAAAAGAATTTTCTCCTTATTGGGTCTCTAAAAAATTCCCACAACCGTAGCTAAGAAAAATAGCTAGCCAACTTCTGTGTCTAGACTATCAACAGAAAGTGCCGTGGTTGGGTCTACGGAAATGCACGCTGGCTCTGAAGTGCTCTGGAAATCCACAGTTGTACATACAAACTGGTTTCTGCACAAAGTCTAGGAGTTACAGCAAGCATCAGGGCTCATGAGGAACAGACTCATGCGAACTGAGTCCATTTTGAAACATTAGACCGTAAGTTTTTGTCTACTTAGAGTGACCATCTGTTGAGTAGAAATACGTGACAAGACTCTGCCATCAAAGTCTTCATCAATCTTTTGCTTAAGAATTTTAAGCAGTGTCTGTTAGATATATCCTAGCAGCTCAGCTACAATGGTTGGCACTTGTGTTAAGGGGTTTTCCTGATAATGCTTCCCTTAGCTCGGTCCATAGTGAATAGTTCAAAGCAAGTCACACCCAAGCGAAAGCGCTGCCCTGGGGAATTCAATACCTGGAAGAGAAAGACCTGAGCATTCAAGAGCGAAGGTCTCAGCAGCACCCTGAAAAATGATGTGAGTTTGTACTCAGAGTTAAAGGGAGAGATGGTAGGTGAACTTTGAATTCCTGGTCATTGCAAACGCCATGAAAATGATGGCCACAAATCAGCCAGCAGCAGCAGAAAAGCAATTTGGGGCTTCTAAAGACAAGTAATACTATTGTGGCTTTGTTTTTTTTTTTGTAGTTACACTGACCGAATGTGATGTAATGTACAAAGTAAAGCTAGTTTTAGGTTTCTAGTGCACTGTAGTATTCATTTGAGACTTATCACTAGAATTTTGCATGTGAAGAAGTCTTAACGATGGCACTTAAATGATTTTACTGACCTGGTCGAGTCCCTTAGGAATTTAATGTTTTGTTGTTTTACATCTTCTGGTTTCCACAATGATTACAATAAAATAAACACTGTCTTAATTATTCTGGGTCTCTGTTTGTAGGCTGGCGTGAGAAAAGAAAGGACTTAAGTGTTACTGATTTTTCTGTCTAAATCTAGGAATATCTTAAGACACAACAACTACAAAGGGTTTTCTGCGTTGAGGCCTATGGCTTGGCAGTTTACAAAAGCTAGGTGCTGTGGAAAAACAGCACGCTCTGTCCCTGCCAGAGAAGAGATCTTTCTGCTTCCTTCTGTGTAAGTGCCATTGATTTTCYACGGGTATTTACTAACACAGGCTTTTCTGTGGTGCCCGTTACTGTACTGTTTCACATGAATTCACTGAACCTTTCATCAGCCCCTTGCCATCCAGCAAAATACTACTCATCCAGCTCCGCTACCCAGGAGCAACATCCTACTCCAAGATGGAAAAGGCAGAATTTTAACTACMGTGTCACTGCTGTAGCAAATCATCATTCTGCCCCTTCACCCCTGCAATCATACAGACACACACACACGCWCACAAATGGTATGAGACACCCAGAGTATTGGCATCAGAATAACTCGAGTGAGCTTCTGCCCTCGAAGGAAGTAAAGTTCTGTCTCACAGTAYGAAAGACTGGAAGGTAACGACAGTGAAGTGTCCAGTAGCAGCACAAGGATCGTGCTTCCACAAGCCTCTCTACTACTAGAGGGCATTTGTTTTGAGTACTCACAGCTTGGCTGCTTCTTTTCTGTGGCTGCTTGGGGAATGCAGAAGGATGTCTTCTGTGTTCCCATGTTGACACACTTGGAGTGGTGAGAGAGAAATGGGGCAGATCCTGAGCTAATGTGTTCACACAGTGGCTTCTGTTATCAGGGAAACTTTACTGTTTATACTCAGTTGGAGCCTTCTTCCCAAAAATAATGATCAGTTGTTTCCTAAGCTATGTGTCTATAATTCTTAGGTCTTCTGGCTAGTTGTGATGGTTCAGCCTACTTCAGCTCATTGGCCTGTGCTTTGGACAACTATGCAGTGTATTTTATTAATGAGCTTTGTTGGGTTCTTTGCTGTATGGTTCAGGTTCCCATGTGCTGGTGGCTGCCAAAGATTAATCCTGAACCAAAAGTGCCAGGAGCTTTTTTCCCTACAGTAGGTGAGATTATTCAGCTGAGAGCTGCAATTGGCAGTCTCTGTAGGCAGCAAAACAGCTGAGATCTCTTGCATTCATTCTTAATTCACATAGTCTTACTGCAGTACAGAAAAATTGTAAAGATCCTTATCCCCACGAGACTAGTCCAGCAGAAAAAAGGACCAGTACTCAATTCTGTAAAAGAAAATAAGCTAACATACTATCAAACGAGTCATAACCAATGTGTGGTTTCCATCTAACACAGATCTTATATCATGTAACAGTGGTTTCGGTAAGATGCTTCCTGCATATATAAGGAATATTTTTTGGCTCCTTGTTCATAYGTGGACTGATATGCTGACAACCTGCACTTTCCAACCAGCAGCAGTTCATCCTGAAATATTTGCTTAACTTCTTCAACCAGATAACCRAATTGCCATGGATTTTGGGATTTAAATTCTGTCAAAAATGCTCTATAGTATATGGGCCGTAGTGTGAATGGAAACTTTGCGACTTCCTCGTTCAAGTTCAGATTTCTCCTTTAAGAACCATGAATAGCTAATTTCACAAGGCAGTGTTTTAAAATGCGGGTACTTAAATGTGTAACTGAGTATTTAGGTAAATGTGGCCTAATTTATGAGAAGTGTAGACTGCTCTTATCCCCTGTTGAAGACTTGGAGACCTGTGGATGCCTGGTGTCTCTGCRAAGAATGCCGCTCTTCATTAGACGCCTATGCTCAGCGTGATAGTAGGTAACTGGCAGTACGCAGCTATGAATAGCAATAGTCCTTATGTTTGGACTAACAGAAAGCTGTGCAAATTAAGAAATAGCAATTTGTGCACCATTGCTACTAGTATGTCAGCAGTATTAGTAAAAGGGTGAGGCTACAGCTGTTCACACCACAGAGCATAGTTTTGTGAAAGAGTTGTCCTTTGCACTTTTCAGAGTCAAAATTAAATGGGATCAGCAAGTTCGGAGTGTGAGTGCAAGCCTGCAAAGAAATTTGCCTTCACTGTTCCATCTTTGTGATGAATTAACTTTTAAAAAAAAGTTTTCTGATAGCCTCCTGTGGACTGCAGCACAAGGAAGGGATTTGGGTCATTCATGCTGAGGTTCTGCCTTAATTCYGTAATTCTATTTATTTATTTTTCTAATTAGAAACTTGCTCATGGCAGTGCTTTTTCTCTAAATCCACTTACAGAACATCAGAAAAACATAAGCAAGCCAAGCGGTTAAGGATATGTTTCTCATAGGCGGGTGAAAAATACTCTGGGAATTAGAGCAAGACGGCTCAGCACCCGTGTTTTCTCCTGTTAGGAGTGGCTTGTATGTAGGCATGGCTGCTGGATTGTGCAAAGCAAATTCACCTCTGCATCTGCACTGAACTGGGAACAGCTGGGTCAAGTCAGCTTCTGTTCAGGAAGGAGGACAGAGGAGGTCTGCCAGGATTCAGCGAAGGTGAGGCCATTGAAGAAAAGAATTTTCTTTGGGATTCAGGAGCAGCCGGTGTTTCTTCCTTCTCGTTTGTGTCCCTTCCTTTTATAGGGAAAGTTGCTGGGCTATTACTTAATGAAACAAGTTGCTTAGCTTCAGTAACTCTTAAGCCAAGGGAGAAGGCTCTGCGGAGTTGCTGGATGCATGCACTGGGTTACTTGCCCTTCTGCAAGGCCCAGGCTCTCCTTCAGCTGCGGCTGCTTTGATCGCCTGCTCTGAAGGCAGAGGGCAGATCTCTCTGGTATTTCCCTGGCTCAGCACCTGCAGCACAGAAGGGATGGGAAACAGGGCTAGGACTTGCTCAGATCATATCCCCACACGAAGGGGTCACGCTATCTTTATGAATACCAAATATTTGCAGGAGAAGTGATAGCTAAGAAAGCCAAGACCTATGTGGTAGTCTTAAGCAAGACATTGTAATCAGAAGAGTCCGACAAACTAGCTGAAGCACAGCCAAATGCAGTACGTGCTTCTAGTTGTGGTTGGTATGAAATATTCTTTAAAGTGGAATTGTCTCGTTGCCTTTACTGATATGGCTCTGCGTTCTCTTACAGTTCTCTGCTAGGAAAGTTTTCCTGGTATTCACCCTAACTTTCTTGCCGCACAGCCTGTAAGATAGCAGGCTATGCCTCCTTCATCCACCAGTCTTAAGCAGCGCTCTCATTCCCCCCAAATTCATCTCCCTTTCCAGCTTGATTCAGTTGCTCTCGAAGGACCATTTGGAAGAGTGAAGTGGTTGGCAGCTCACAATCGCACAGCTCGCTCTTTCCTACCTGCTCTTCACTGTTTTGGTGTTGYCATGAATGATACTGGCAACTGTGCTGAATTTCTTAATGTGAGTTCCTGTGCTTTGGGGCACATCGTGAGATCACCCAACTCAGTGCAAATAGCACAGCCAGTACATGTCTTCTGTTCCCCAGGATGAATGTGGGTGAGTAACCTCTTCCCTGTTTGTCTCTAATCCCTCGTATCTCCCTGTTCCCTTGTAAAGCCGAAGCCAGATTTTCTGGCCCATTCCCCTGTGGCAGCACAGATGGAGYGGAATGTAGTCATATTTCTCCACTGGGTATTTCCCTAAGATGGCATACTTCCCACAGGCACCGAGCCGTGGTAACCATCTCATAATGTCCACTCCTTTGCATGCAGAGAAAATCTGTCCAGTTTCTCTGGTGCACTTTCTGGTCTGGCTAACATATACATTGGAATAGCTGTTGCAAACTAATCGGTGGTACTGTAGAGACAGCTTGCAAAATTGAGGGTAGTGCCTAAGCTGTCCTATTCTCTGCTGAAACAGAAGCTGGAGCTTTTGTAGAACTAGCTCTGAAGAAAAAAGTTACAACTTTTTCTGTAGCTGCACATGTGGAAGTTGTGTCCAGCTTCTGCACGGTCAAGGATGGTCCCTTCCAACTCCAGTGGAGTTAAAAAGAAGAAAAACCCAAAATGTATTTAAGCCTCCCTCTACTGGGGCACACTTCTTTCTTTCACAGTCATGTCTAGTGGTACAATACACATGTTTCTGTATCTTGGTGGTCTGTTCTGATTGCACACTTTTCTGCTCTTGCCAGGCATCAAATATCAGCTCAGGAAGAGCTTTCAGATTCATTTAGCTTGTTTTGCAATTTTTGCTTGAGTAAATTATATGGATCTTTCAGTGCTGTAGCTTACTGCCTTACAAGGCCATGTGCCTCATCTAAACCAAAAAAACTAACCACATTTCCAGATGTTAGGAGGAAGAAGAGGTTTCTTGTCAGTGTTCCTGCCTGAGACTACAGGATGTCTAACCAACAAGTGCAGTCAGGGGGAAAACCACATGGCAGAGTTTTGTTTTGATATTAAAAAGGAGAGATCAGTACGGGAAGAGATGGGCTGGTCTCAAATGCTCCTTTTCGTGGGATCCTCCACATTTTTCAAAATGAACAAGTTAGGCTTTGCAAAGGAGTTTCACTACTGTCAAACCACTTCACTTTCAATTTGAAAAATCAAATGCTTGATTGATGTGTTTTCCAAAGTGCTGTAACACAGATGAAAGTGAGTAATAGCTCATGAAAAATTACCTGCTTGGATGAAAAATATCTGACTGTTTTCCCTGTTGTGGTGGTTTCTAACCATCAGTCGTGGCAAGCTTGTGCCTTGCAAGGGCAGACAGTGGGAATGGAGGCTCCCACCTCTCCCTGCCTTTGCCGGCGCTGAGCGTGTTTGTGCTGTGCATCGAGCTCAGARTCAGCTGAGGCTCTGTCGGCTGGGAGGAAGGCAGGGGCACGAGCGACCTTTTCCAGCCGCGCAGCGCTACCCTCTCCTTTGCCCGCGTGACAGCGTATGCTTCAGTCTGGTGTAAAAGTGACCTGCTGATAGCTATTGAGGTTAACGCAACAAATGTGCTGAGCCGCCCCTTTGACAAGCGAACAAGATTGCTGACTGTAGTATCCAGCATGGTGGGGGCTTCCTGTAGCTGAATTTAAGGGGTTGCCTTGATTTATAGGTAGAAGACCAGTGCAAAGATGTATTGGCATATGTAAATGGAGAAGAGGTTGTTTCTAGAGAAAAAGGAGGTGAAGTCAGGCTAAAGGATGGGAAAGGGTTAACAGTCWGGGCTGAATGGTGATTGCATCCAATCAACAAGCAAGCGCCTAAAGACAGCTGAGGCCAATGAGTTAAGTTGCAGCAGAGACTTAGGTTCAGGAGTGGGCAAGGGCCCCTCTCAAGAGAGGAGGGAAGGTCCCAGGTGATGGCTTGAGAAAGGTGTTTGCCTCTTAAAGCAGTTGAGAGGAGGGAGGAACTGCAGACAAGGTAAGATGCTGAATTGTTGCCTGTGTGATGACTGTATTCAAGGTTGGTTTGAAGGGCTGTGAAAATTGAACCTGCAGGATGGTGAGGCCCGGGCTGAGAAGAGGTGGGAAGGCATCACACTGTATTGGGTGTGTTGTGTTATTAATGTGTAATAGGAAAAGGTGCTGGTGGGAGGGGCTTTGATTATTTAAGAAAATTAAATGGTTTGAGATGCTAGGCTGGATTTGTGGTTCTCACTTTGCAGATGAAGAGCAAGGATAGGTGGAATTAGGCCTGTAAAAAAGAGGGGAGAGCTGAGAGTTTGTAGATGTTTCTGTGCCCAGGGTGTGCAAAGTAGCACTTTCCTCTGGGCTTATCAGAGAGACAGCCCTAACACTGGAGGGCTAGGAGCACCCTTGGGGGTTTATTGTTTGCCTCTCCTTCTTGACAAGAGACAAATAGCTTTTTTTTAAAAAAAAATAATAAAAAGAAGTGAAGTTCCTGGTAGATCAAGTTGCTGTAACTTTGCTTTGATTTTTTTTTTTTTACTGTGAGAAAATTATGTCAACCTGCTTTTAGTATGTAAAAAAGGCAGACTGAATAACCTCCCAGAGTACTAAAGAAATACCAAGCAAAAAGTTTTACATGTATAAATAGAGAGTCAGCAGACTCTTTTTTTTTTTTTTTTTTTCCCTTCTTCCCACTGAAACTCCAACATGGAATGAAAAATGTGCTGTGCTGGTTAGATGTTCTTGGCGTGTTATATGGGACTGCCACTTATCTTAAATGAAATCCCTTTTAAAGAGAGCTGTAATTACTGAGCCCTGTATCTCATAGCTTTCATCCAAGCTTTGCCTGCCATGTTTATGAGGGACCAAAAATTGCATGTAGCTGTGCAGAGCMCACTTTTTTAATGTCATACTAATAAACTGCACCAAACACTGTAACAGCTCCTGCAAGCAGCCTGAGTTGTGCTGTCACATGGATAAGTAACATGTTGTTACCYRTTGCCCATGTGCCTTTGCCACACAACATGAAGTGACCTGGCCTTGCAAAGTCTCTATTTCCATTTGGAAGGAGGACTGAGGTTTTAGTTCTCTGAGCTGCAAAAATTACCTTGAAATTGTGCCGTAACACAATTACGATACAGCTGTATGCCTTGATCTGCGGGTAGCTCTAAATCATTTCTTGCAGTGCAAATTAATATCTGATTGAAGAATCTGTTTTAAAGCCCCAGAGGACTGTTGGCAACAATTGTGCACAGAACTTAATCCTCTCCTGCTGTTAACTATGGCTTATACAAAGAAGCTGGGAAGAGTGGAGGTCATTATCTTTGTTTAAGCAAAAGAGTAAGATTCTCTTTGCTTTGATTATAAGAGAAGCAAGTTGTTTTTTTCCTCTCCCCCTATTTCTAACTTTTAGTGAGCTGTCAAAGCTTGATTAARAATGAGAAGAAACAGCTGATCTTGGCAGGACTCTTGTATTGCAAGGCTAATTGTCTGCCTGGAAAGAGTGACCCTTCTTATAGAGCTATGTAACATGTGATTGTCAAGTTTACTTCCTCCTTAAGCTGTTCTAGCAAACTGCTGACTAAACTGTGCATAAAGCCCAGAGGAACCAAAAGCGTCATATAATGTGCAGCTTGCGTGTTACAAACAGCAAAATATCACAATTTTTGTAAATGTGCTTTTTAGTAAAGGAAATGCCTTCACACTTCTGAGGTCCTGCTGCCATGGCTCAGAGCTAGCCAGCTTAATGTCTGTGTTCCCCCTCATCCCAAGACATCGTCTCCAAAAGCTTTGCAAGCAGCTCACCCTGTAATTAGGAAACCACTGAAACTCAAAGGCGGCGGCAGCAGCTGAGCATGACTTCTTGGCTCGTAGCGATGCAGTGCTGGTATACAGCCCCTTGCTCTTAAGAGCARCAACTTTGCAGTAAGAGGGGCATCTTTCTTTCCTAGAATTCTGAGTCAAGCAYGTACGTGTTAGTCCAGGGCTTAGTCGCTTCAGTGACCCCCCTGCTCTCCCAGTAGTGCTGTTTCCTGAACAGGAATGGAAAKGGTTAGTCTCAGGACCATGGTCCTTCCTCAGTCTGTCACTTTATATAAATCAAGATAGCTGGCAGAGGATAGCCCCACTCATCCCTTCTTTTCTGCTGAAATTGCCATCAGAATGGCCAATGTGGCAATTACGGTGGTAATCATTTATTCTTATCTACTTAGACACAGCTTTTAATATAGGTTATCCCAAAGCCATCAGGCAATAAGAAACTCTGGCCACTGCTATATAGGTAGGTTTCAACAGATGCTCTGGACACTGCGGACTCTGTATCCTAACACTGGGCTTCTAAGTCTTGGCCTTAATATCTGAGAAAGGCTCTTTAATCTTATTACATGGAATATCTAGACAGTCTTTCCTTCTGTGTCACTTGAACAAATGTTTGCAACCTCAGAGTCAAAGAGAACGTTTTTCTCTGATAACAGATGAGCCAGAAAATGCCAAAGTTGTACAGAAATCACACTGCACAACATATTACATAGTCTCTGCTGAGCCCAAGCATTTTAACTCTATTTCTCTCAACATGAAAATTATTCAGATATGAGTTTTGGTTTGGATTTTTTTTTCTAAAGCCACTCAGCTGTTGATCAAAATCATGGCCTAGACATGAARTTGCAGCAAGGCAAATCTGGGCTGGATGTAAAGACTGCATTTTGAGTAGTGTCAGCACCGGTGTCTGTGAATGTGGTGCCACTGAATCAYTTGGACAGATTTCTCTGGCTTGTATTAGGCAGATAGTTTGCTTAGGCCACCACTATAATCACTTTTGGTAAAACCTGCAGAAACCTGTTCTTCCTAGGGGTTTTCCATGTCTCAAAAGGTACAGCCTTGCAGAAAATGATTCCTCTCAGAAACTGAGCTCACTCATTTCCTGGGGCTCAATAGGCCCCCAGGAAAAGGCCTTCAGACRGGATCCCATGTAAATGGAGGTAGGCAGCCCTTGCATCCCTTTGCTAAGCAGCCAAAATGAGCAGGGACCTTCTGCCACTTAAATGCTTTAGATGATAATGATGCTTCCTGRAAGAATTTGTTTAAAAACAAAAACCCAAAGTTTTGCATCTTCTAGCTGCAGTAGCATTAGTAACAGACCTGTGATGTGTCTTTGCACTGCTTATGGYACCTCACAGCCTCACATGTTGAGATGCAGGGCAACATTACTGCATGCAGTCACCAGAAGAGAGAATAAAGCACAGCATCTGTGCCAMTTGCTCCATATTGCTCCAGCTGCCCTCAAGCAGTGCATGTTTTGGTTATTATTCAGCRCCACCTCAGGAGTCCTGTGATTAGTACTTGCAGCCTTACCTGGAYCACTGGGAAAGGAGGTGGTCAAAGCTCTTCTGGAAGAAGGCAAGGTTGCAGCAAGCCCACTGGATCTGGTCTTCCACCAACTTAATGTTGCTTTGGGCCATGCTGTCCTTGTGCAAGGTGGAAACAGCCTGGCTGCTGGGCAGGAGCTGGCTCTGCCTGGGTCTGTCATCTCACCCAAGAAAACCCAGCTCGCTCGCTCTTGGGCCAYGCGGGATGTTACGTTAATGCTGTCTGTTTCTTAGTCATGTGTGGGGGTTGTAGAGCAGAGATTTCCTTTCAGCTGAATCCAGCTATACTGTACCTTTGTGATAAAACTCCTCCCTAGAAGGGAGACTCCTTATCCTCATCCATGAGTAGAAGATCAATTTGAAGAAATCCCTAAACTTTGGGAATACCAGGAGAATCTCTGGCACTTAAGCATGGTAGTGCTGTTCAGCTGGGAAATTCTTACCAGGAAATGAAATAAAATGCTTTAATTTCTTTCTGAAAGATGGRGGGAGTGTGCTTCTTGCAATTACGAATTCCCCCAAATCCTGCTTGTCTCTTAGTTCAGCCAGGCCCTGGACCTCAGTCACCAGCCTGAGCATTGCAGTTGGCTCAGACGACTGCTCTGGAATGTAACGCCTGCAATGTGTAAAGAATAATACTACGTATTACAGTGCTCAGCTGCACTGCACTCTCCTTACGTGTAAGGACAGGGACTCTGCTTTATGTCTCTTTAGAGCAAGCTATATAATGGATTTGACTGGTATTAGATTTGAGAACGGGAAACACAGCTGTTGAACATAAAAGAAAATCACTTCTTTCTTATTGCTGCTGGGTGTGTTATGGTCTTATCAATGGACTGTCCACAAATAACATCTGCAGCTTCTTGTGTTGGTGTTCAGTTGATTAAAGATGTGCATTTGAATCAACCCCCTGGGCCAGATTATCAGCTGGTGCTAACGAACATAGCACTGTCAACAGCAACAAAGCCATCAGCCACTATAAAGTGGCTGATGATTCTGAATAACTCCACACKCTTGTGCACATCAGACCTGAATCTGTGTTGCACAGCTGCTGTCCTATGGATAGTGCACACTTTGGGGGAGGTTGGATTTATTACGCTGCTTAAGATAACTGAGGCACTGCTGGAAAGTCTGTGTTCAAAGTCAGTGGAACCCAGCTTATTCTCTATGTTTTCACTTTCCTATCCTGMATAGTTTTGTTTCACTGTTCAGTTCTGTCCTAATCCTCGACTGCAGACCTGCAGGGGCAGGCAAAACCCCTGCAGAGACTGTACAGCTCCTAGCAGAAAGCAGCTCTGTTTCCTGAGCGAGCTGCTTGCTGTTACCTGAACACAGAAGCTGTGTCAGAAGCCGTTAGTGTTATCCATAGGGACATAATAGACACTGTCCTTCCACTGAAGCGCCTCTTCCTTTAGTTAGTTATGCATTTGTCATCATGTTTCTATTGGGGATGATGGGGCAGTTGTTTGAACATCTGGATGTGTCCTTCCAATCCACAGCAGGAAGAATTGGCAGACCCAGAGCCTGGCCTCTGATCTCCCTCTGATTCCTGAGGTCTCCTGGGGGTTTCCTTCTCCCAACGTGCAGGGCTCTGAAACGTTGCAGCAGCCACGTAGCCATGCCTTACGGGCTTGTCGCTTCCCCTCTGTTTTGAGGGAACGCTGCAGTCCCGTTCACCTTGTGGAATTTYCTGTACGTTAAACCTGCCTACCCGCTGGGGTGACCATGACTTCATACCTGGTTAACATATGCTGTCCTTCATGTAAGTCCAGCCCATCATTGTGGTCTCTGCTGGGAAGCYGTAAAAAAGATCTCCTGGCTTTTATACATGGGATTTCCAGCAACACTAAACAGGTGGTCTGAGGCAGTGCTGATTACCATTAAATGACCCTTTTTTTCCTATTCCCTCACGTGCAGATTAGCTGGAGTTTGTTTGTCTGTTTTCAGGCAGCAATGTGCAGCTATGGCTGAGTGCCTTTCACCTCCAGCAATGCCGCAAGCGGTGTGTGCCATCAGCTGGTTTACGTGTGCCACTGTCGTCAATGGCAACGAGCCGTTTGGCATCCCAGATCTTATGGGTCCATTCAGGCAGAGGTGGTTTGGGAAGTGGAGAATATCTGCAAATTCAGGTTTCTCTCTGAAGATGCCCCTGAGGAGATACTGGTGATTAATAGCATCACAAATAATGACAGCCTGAGGCAACTGGGCTGACCAGAACCGGCCCCATTGCGGAGGTGGAGCCAGTGGAGTCTGCGTAGTCTTATGAAGTAGATGGGGAAACGGGAGAGTATTCAGTTTACGTCACTGTGACTTCCGTCTGTGCGAAAGCATCGTGATCAGGAGAAGCTGTGGCTCTGGTTTTGTCTCCTAGGTACTTTCTACACCCAAATTGCTGTGATGTGGAATAGCAGAACTCTGGTCTGTAATGGCAGTCCTAAGTCCTGACAGGATGAGACATCAAGGTCTCAGTGTTTAAGCAATCAATATTTTTTGCATGGGGAAGCAAAGGTGTTTAAGAACTCAAAAAATGGGCTAAGTTATACTTATTCCCAGGGCAAGTGTTCCTTTRGTGATACTTTCTGTATCTCCTACTTGCTCTTTAGAGCACATTYGTATCTAAGGCGATGTAGAATGATTAGATGAGTGAACATACATTGTTTTAAAGTGTTAATAGTGTATGGTTAACTCCTTTGGTGTATCTAGACTCAGAGAAGAGTGAGGACAATAGCAGGAAATTCAGTGAGTCTTCACAGGTCACTGATTTTTCCCTTCCAAAAATGGATGAGCTGTTGTTACTCTTTGGGCTTGAAACATAAGCTCTGAGAGTCTCCTCTGCACTGTTCCACGCAGTGGACTAATGAAGTTATCCCAGTGCTTTAATAGTCAATCCCATCCTCATTTGCTGAATCTTTATGGGGTAATTGTCTTGCAGTGAATTTGTAGTATTGAAATAGTAATTTTGGGGAGACCTAAAGTAACAGCAGGCCCATCATTTTGCCAAGGCAAAATTTCAGTATGTTATAACAGAAATTGAAGGCCCAAACAATCATATTTAGTTGAACTTGTAATATCATTGCTTCTGGTGTATGGGTCTGGGAAGGAACAAGAAAAGATACAAAGGAGGGATAACCTGAAATTTTTGCTTGGTAGCAATGTTTACACCCTTGGAGCACTGTAAAGTCTGGCCTTTTTGAAGTTGCTGGCAAGACACCCACCGACATTCAAAGAGGGAGGCTCTCCCATGGGGACAGTGCTATTTTTYCACCTGAAATGCTGGCAAAGAAGTCAGTAACAAGTTTGTGGTAATTTAAAGCTCAGCTGAAAGGCAGAGCCTAAACAGATAATTTAAGTAGCCTCCTACAGAGACAGCATTCAGGCTTCTGTCCTGCCCTGTCTGCAGGGTGAACCTGTGGGCAGCAACACATTAATGTAGGTAACATGTTTCTCCAGCATCAGGGTGACCCGCAGGCAGCCTTAGGCTCAATTTTTAAGTAACATTTGGGATCCGGAGCAGCAAGCTGTAACTGCGGTCCCTGCCAAGCTCTCAGACAGCTCCACCTCCACCGCAG
The DNA here is from genome assembly GCF_003343005.1 of Rhea americana. Taxonomy (NCBI): domain Eukaryota; kingdom Metazoa; phylum Chordata; class Aves; order Rheiformes; family Rheidae; genus Rhea; species Rhea americana. The sequence continues at coordinate 158,318 of NW_028185672.1, read as the reverse complement.
AGCTCGTGGAGGAGCAAGAGCCTTGGCCAACAACTAACGGGTAACTCGGGCAGCTGGACGTGTTGCAAAGCGCTTGCCGTGGATGTGCCATGCGGGCTTCTTGCTGCTGGGACATCGGGGACRTTTTTGACTCAGAAAGGTTATCTGGTTTTCACTTTTTTCTTGACTGCAGTGCCCAGGACAACACCTGACAGGTCCCGGTAAATTTTCTCTCCTTCATGTTAATGGTTTATAAACATATTTTTTWAAACAGGTATTTAGATGCCAGATTCCATGCAGTGTTTCTGCTGAAATAAGTGAATGGTGTGCTAACTTAAAAACTAATATGGCTAGGTGAACTGGGGCCAGTATTTATAGGCTAGCCCTAACTTCAGCCTTGCCCCTTCATGTCTTCCCTGGCAGGCACGCCTGTATACATCGTTTCGATGGGGAGAGCRTCCTTCAGATCATACAGAGCTCCTTCCTGTTTGTTTAAAACTTCTGTGGAGCAGTGAAAGATGTGTCTATGYGATATAAATAGACAACCGTTCGGAGTGAAAACTTGTTCTGTCATCTTTAAAACAACAGCAGCAAGAAACAGCCCAGGGATGTTTGTGACAGATGCCATGTGATTGATACTACAGGAGCCATCTATCAGCACATGTCAGTGGCTGTCCACTCTTGTGCCCAGAGAGCCTTTSTAAAAAGACCAATTATTCTTCTCTGACAAAGGAACCCAGAGTAAAATTAATTAAAAATCTCTTAGCATCTGGATCAGATATGTTATCAWCCCAGAGAGAGGTCAGACCTCATTTCATAATGCTGTATCTGACACAATCACTCCTTCTTGGCAGTTTCTCTTGTAGGGATTTTTAGGGAGTTCGTTTGTTTTGTTTTCTCCATTGACGCTGCTTTCCTTAATATTCCCATCAGTTTCCAGGTCTGGCTTCAGGAAGAATTCGTTAGCTCGAATGCTAATGCCAAGGTATACTCTGGAATCTGTTGGTCCTTGGGGGTGCACTTGAGTGTATATAAGAACATGAGCGTGTGTTCGTGTGGTTTTGAAACTGAAATTCGTATTTTGCTAATCTCATCAAAACTGTTGTTCTCCCCATGAACACTCCTCTTTAGAGATCATCTTTCAACAAGAATACAAAAGACACAGAAACTGAAGAAACTTGTTTGGATAGAATATAAGCTGCAATGTGTGTTATTAGCTCATATTTTTAAAAATAGTCTGTTAGCTACCCTCCTCTAATATCAAAGGATAACTTTAAAACATCGTCATCATCTTAGAAGCTGAAGGTGACATGAAACCATTATGGTGAAATTGTTATGGTCAGTAATGTCCTGATCAATTCTTTTGCTTGCTTGAACTAGACCATATATTTTGGCAATAGCGTGGCTTACATAAACTAATTAGAAGATTCTTACTAGAAAAAGGAGGAGGTGCAATTTGGCTGGAGAGCACAAATGCCACCAAAACAGTGAGTCCATGAAAATGATGAACAGCTAGTAAGTGTTTAAAGACTTACTTCTAGCAATAGACAAACATGTCATGGAAATGATATCAAGAACTATTAAAACTTTGTAGACGTGTCCTCTTGTCATGTTGCAATTTTGTCTCCACTCATGCAATAAGAGCTGTGCTATTTCAGCAGCATTTTAAGGCAACATTTTCACTTCATTAAGTGCTGTCACTTCTTGCCTGTGAATTTTAAGAGCTTTTATGCTGGGCCTCTTCCTGGTTACTGTGCTGCAGAGGCACTGGTTGCAGAGGACTCAGAGTGCAAACACCTTTATTTTTTACTTTCAGGCATTTGATATTTACGGTTTTGCAGTGACTACAAAACTCTATGAAGTTATTGAGGCTTTGTGTGCTCCCCACACGTTGTCCGTTTCCCAAATGACACCAGTACCTGACCACAGGAGTCCTGCTGTGGCAGGTCAGTGTCGCTGCCCGAGCTTGGTGCTTTGGGGATGTTCCTCTYGGCTGCAGAAGAGAAACTGCTGTAATATATTTTGAGTCTCATTATGTGTGCTTGAAAGCAAAACTTCAACAAATCAGTGACGAAGAGAAAAAGCAGTTGTGTAGAGATCAAATTCATGGTTAGGTGAAAGTGTGTCCGATAGGTATCTCAAGTAATACCCCTAATTATTTCTGTATTGTTGAATTACTCTGTGTCAGTACTCTCCATTCCAAGTACTTAAAATTTTAAAATTTTCTGAAAATCTTCATGACAAGTGCAGATAAATGATTTATCTCTGTCTTCTAATTTTTGTGCCTCTAGGATTCTTATTTTCAAGACTTTTGCCTATAACTAAGTGATCTAAAAACATGTAATTTGGAGGAGGCGTTGGCAAAGCAACTGGAATATGAGCTTCTTGCTTCAAATACTGTTATGTAATAGTTCACGTTCTGTGAAGGGGCAACATGCATCCTCCTTAATTCTTTTCTGAATCCTTCTTTCAGTGTAGYCAACTGTTGGTCCTGCTCTTCTCTCTGCAAAAGCCAGTAGCTCAAACTGAAGTGAAAAGTTTCTAGAACAAGCCTTAATGTGGGAAAGCTAATTCTGAATTTGCATTTCATACTGAGGAGAAGCACAGCTGACTTCATATCATTAGCTTCAGTGGCACTACATTCATTTAGTACCTGGAAGGCACTTTTCAGTCTTTTTCAGACTGCTGACTCAAATGTAGAGTTAGAAAATGGGATTTATTTTGCTGATCTGACTCCACATATGTCTATTACACAAAAGCCAGGTTCTCCTTAGCACAGCTGCGCTGTGGACAGCAGAGTTGAGCTACAGCTCATTTGGTTAATGAGCATGTCTGTGCTAATTGCAAGCCTCGTGGTTTGAGTGGGGCTCAGCCCCAGCCCTTTCTTTGCTCTGGATTGCTTCTGTCACAGTCTATGCTGAAAACAGAAAAGAATGATTTGGCAGGAGTCATCTCTAATTTTCACCCCACTTGGACTAAATGGAAAATGGGAGCGGTGTTTGGCCATCTTCATGAATATAAATATCTTTTAAAATGGAAAGGGACCTAAAACCGTGGCCCAAAACTTGGCCCGAAAACTCCGGGCTCTGAGAAAGCCAAGTTTACTGACTTGTTTCTTAGTGTTGGAGGATGTCAAAAGAGGAAAAAGCTGGTGCTGATGCCAGCAGAGGGAGCTTTCATACTGACCAAACAAAATCTCCTTGTGCTTATTTTAGCAAAATCATCTGCATAGCAAAGGAGTGAATGTTGCTGTCTGCAGCATCCGGTTTCTGTGCTGATAATATAGTAGAATCACAAGCAGCTTCAGAACAAGTATTGGTGGGCCATCCCTGTGTTAGGTCCTGATGGAGAAAATGAAGATCAGCCTGAAGGCTGCTTACATTGTTTGGTTACCTCATGGTAGGCCTTTCTGTAGGCCTGTTAGCCACATTTCTTAGTATTCCTTTGCCTGCAGAAGACGCTAAATTGATTTCTATAGAAGTTAATGTAGCTGCAAATCATTTGCTGCTAACACAGGACTTGATTCTGTTGTTAGAGTTTGGGGTCAACTTCAGCATTCATGAAAATAGCATATATACACACTTTGTTTTCTGGAGATGTTGGAATTATGGACTAAACCAATTACTCCTGGGTATGAGCAGCATATATCTGAGATGACACATTTGATGGCTACCCTCAAATTCAAACAGTAACACTTAGTTCTTCTCCATAGCAACTTTCCTTTCTTCCTTTACTGAGATTTGGGGCAGCAGCATGAGTTTAACCCTTTCTCTGGGTGGCAAGAGATGCCAGAGAATCCCCTAGGGCTTCAGAAAGTCAATGATTAGCCAGCTCTGGAGAATTAAGTCTTTGATCCACTAATGGAGATGGTATTTCTGAGTGTATTTCAGGCTTCCCAGCATTTTAGTTCTAACAGGACTCTGCCTACTGTGGGGGGGCCAAAGTACTCCAGGAGTTTCACCGGTGTTTCCTCAAGTTTAAATGCATTTACTGCCTTAGTGACAAGAGAAAATTATAGCGCTGTTGGTAGTGCAGTTGTTAACAGAAGGGACTTCTGCACAAGAGCAGGTGTGCTTTTTAAAGGAAGCCCTTAACTCTGCACGCAGAACTAAAAGGGAAAGGAAAATGGATGTGACTGCAATGTGCTGGGTTGTAACTTTCTGTTAGACACTTTAAAACTGGATTTTCTGTCCATGTGCAATGTGAAAATCGATACTGTCCATCTAGATAGCAATACAAGCGCAGTAGCACTGGCTGCAGTGGAGAAGAAAGTGATAATAACTTGTGGATGTATGTGCCGCTTGTGGGATAATCGGTTTTTACTGGCTTCAGCTTGAGTATAATGCAATGACTGGTAGTTCATGGCTGAGCAGAATTGAGTAGTTATACTGATATGCTTTAAAAAATTATACTTTTTCCTCTTGGAAAAGTAATGTGAAAATGCTTATTATAAATCTAAATTCAGCATGGGATATATGGCAGCTGCTGCTGGAGTAACTGGAGATAACAAATAGTATTTAGGTATCACTGGTCAAAATAATGATTTATCACAAGATTAAAAATCACTTAGCAATGAGAAGATTTTTGCGGGGGACGGGGGGATGAATCTACCCTTTACCTCATCAAAACCAACAAACAATGCAAAATAGAAATATCGTTTTCTCTCTTTGTATATGTGATTAAGAATGAACTTTAGAAATAGTGGAGACTGAAATTAGGTGAATCTCTCATTTTAGTAAGGCTGCTTCTCAACTCTTACAAAAGTGCTCAGTCAATCATAATCAAATACTTTTTCCAGTTTCATTAAAAAGCTTCCTGTTCATACTTGATGAGGATGATTTCTTCTGTCTAGATGCAGTTCACAGGCACACAGAATGGCTGAGGTTGGAAGGCACCTCTGGAGATCATCTCATCCACCCCCCAGCTCAAAACATAGTCAGCTAGAGCAGGTTCCCCAGGGTCATGTCCAGACAGATTTTTGAATATCTCAAAAGATGGAGGCTCTGCATCCTCCCTGAGCAACCTGTTCTGGCACTGTTATACTTTTTTATTTATTTTTTTTTTTTTTTTTGTATGGATGGTATTTATTGTATTTTGATTTGTACCCATTGCAACTTGTCCATTCAGTGGGCACCACTGAGAAGTCTCTGGCTCTATTTTCTTTACTCCTCCCCATAAAATATTTAGGCGCATTGGTAAGATCACCCTGAGCCTGCCCTTCTTGGTGCTGAACAGTCCCAGCCCTCTCAGCCTTTCCTTGTATAAGAGATGTTCCCATCCCTTAATTATCTTCACAGCCCTTTGCTGGACTGGTACCAGTATGTTGATGTCTCCTTTGTACTGGGGAGCCCAGAATAGGACACATCCCAGCAGTTGTGGCCTTGCTAGTACTGAGCCAAGGTGAAGGATCACCTCCCTCAACCTGCTGGCCACGCTCTGTTTCATGCAGCATAGGAGGCTGTTGGCCTTTGCCGTGAAGACACGTTCCTGGCTCACAATCAGCTTGTTGTCCACCAAGACTCCCACAGCCTTCTTTGCAAAGCTACTTTCCAGCTTGTTGGTCTGCAGCCTGTGCTGGTGCATGAGATTGTTCCTCCCTATGGCCAGGACTTTACATTTCCCTTTGTTGAAMTTCATGAGGTTCTTTTCTGTCTGGAGATGGCTTCCAGGATTATTTGCTCCATCACCTTCCTAGGGACTGAGATGAGACTGACCAGTCTGTTCCCCAGGTCTTCCTTCTTGCTCTTTGTGAAAATAGGGGTGACACTTTCTTTTTTCCAGTCCTCAGGAACCTACCCTGGTCACCATGAACTTAAGAGTGTCCTTGCAATAACCTCAGCCAACTTCTTCACCACTTGTGTGCGTCCTGTCAGATCCCATGGGCTTGTGTATCTCCATGTTTGTTTCAATGTTCCCTAACCTGATTTTCCTCTGCTGAGGGTGAGTCTTTCATGCTTCAGACTTCCGATCTGATCTGAGAGGCTTAGGGTTCATGAAGGCCTGTCTTAACAGTAAGGACTGAGGCAAAGGACATTAAGTACCTCAGCATTTTTTGTGCCCTTTCTCACCAGGTCTCCTGCACCTTGGTTTTAAAAATAATAAATAAATAAACTTTAAAAATTCCCAACTGATATCCCTCCTGTAGATTTATTTTTAAGAAAATATATAGACTAACTCTGTGAATATCACTTAAGCCTAGCAGCTGTGCAGACAACACAACTTGCAGCAGTACGGCAAAGCACATGTATTATCCCTTTGTTGTCAACAGCATTACTCATGTGCCCAAAGTTAAGTGCATACTTAAAAGCTTTGGGAAATAGACCTTTAATTTCCATCACTGTGAAATGCTTGAAACACAATCTGCTGCTGTTTAAATCTTGTTCTGAGACATCTACAGAGTACAAAATTGTCTGCATTCAAAGATCAATTTAAGGAATTGCTGGCTGGAAAAGGAAAATGATAGAAAATAAGAACAGCAAAGTGGTGATTTTCAAGAAGGGTTCTAAGAGCTGGACCAAACTGACCAGTCGTGCTTGCGTTATGCTTTGCAGTGGGGAAAGGTCCTGTATGAAGCCTGAGACATTCATTTAAAAGGCACCAGGTATGCAAGTAAACTCAAACTCAACTCAGATGCCACTTTCCTTCAGATAAGGAATTGCCTTGTTTATATGTGCATTTTCACCTAGTGAAAATAGAATCTCAGTTTTATGAGGCCTCCAGTGTTTTCTGTAAGCCTGATAACATGAAGCACATTGGCGAGTGTCTTGGTGCTTTCTGTGCCAGCTCCAGGACTCTTGGGGGTAAGTCTTTGTGTGTATCTTGCCCCATTCCTTCGTTAGCCCCTCTGCTAGGACATACAGTTCTTGATTGTCATGGCAGTTGTGGACAGCGTAGAGAGATACTTTGGTTGGTTACTGCAAAAAGCATTGAGTTGGGAGTCAGAAATGAGTGTTCAGCTTTGCGATGCAGCTGGTGTCCTTTCACTCACCGGTTCTTTTTTTTCGCCTTTGGAAACTGTTTCCAGCAAGAGCTGTGTCTTTGCATAGTCCCTGCCCCTCTGGAGACCTGCTCCCAACCAAGATTTTGCATACTCTGYTACTTTGGAAGTAATAATAGTCAATTATTGTAATGGGACTAAGACCACAAGTCTCTTTCTTGAAATGCAGCAGAGCAGCAGTGTAATTGGTGCTGTCTTCTGAGAACAGCACTTCCCAAGAGATTACGGAGGTGCCATCCTGACCTCAAGTCATTAAGGGCTCTATTGTAAAACTGAGAGATTAGTTGTGCTTAGATTAACCCTGCCAGATTCCGGTTTGGCTATTTGCATCCTGCTTACTGAAATTATCCTTGAAACCTCAGTGAGACTCAGCATTAAAAGGCTCTTTGCTACTTAGCATCAGTCTGGCATCTTCCACCATTTTCTCTCTGGAAGAGGTCTGCAGCAATGTGCACAAGAGCAGCTGTACCAATGCTGAACATAACGTGGWACAAAAATGCTGTTTTTCTTGAATTTGTGCAAGTGCCCTGAGGTTCCTTGGAATGAAAGATACTGGGAAACTATAAACATTTAGTGTTGTTCATCTAGGTATATTTTAATTGAATTACCATATGCATTAACAGTGATATCAATAGCATCGTCTACTGACTTCAGGATGGTGGCATGCAAGCTCTGCATTATAATGGTGGAGCTGACTAATGAAAGTGAGAAGAGGGCAGCTGAAGGGGCTGTCCCTCCTCGCCCTGCACCTCTCCTCTGGGCGATGGTGTTGGAAAGCTACTGCACTCCCCTGTGGTCAGGAGCCAATCAGCCTGCTGGGAGCTGAGATGGCAAGTTTCTGTCAGTGCTTCAAAGTCCTGTTTCCAAGCTGTTGCGACCCTCCTCTCATATGTGTTGCCAAAGAATCCCTTCTGAAGTCAGTAACAAACACCAGGAATATTATTTCCTTCAGCACTTAAGCCAGTGTTCTCCATTTGCCCTTCTCCTCGCTGCTATCTGCCGCTTTTGCCTCTCTGCAAGGCCATCACAACAGGGTGTTTTCTCAGCCCTCCCCAAGATATAAAACATGAATGCTCTTGTACCTTTGTTCAGAAGCTGAGCAAGCCAGGTAAGGCAATGCAGATAAAGAAACTTACAGATATGTCCCCATCCAAGTTAAATCATGAGTGCAGGATCTCTGCAGTCAGCTGATACAAGCCATTGCATGTTTTATTAACCATATAAAGCACTTSTTTGAAAAGGAGACCACGATGCAGGGCACTCTGAACAGCTGCTTGAGCATCAGGGGTGACACAGTCCCTGTTCTTTGCCTTTACGTGAGAGTGAAGATATCACAACATCTTTTGTTCCTTTTTCTCCTCAGGATCCCATGAGGATTCAGACATCTCTTTGCTCTGCAGAGCTAAAATCCCTTCCCTAGTATATTTGGGGAGCTCTACCCCAAAGCAAGTGCTGCAGGGGTTCCCAGATCCTCTACCCCAGCCCAGCACCTGGGATTTCGTCATGGGCAGCAACCCATTGCTCTAGTTTTATCTCATTGTCAAAAGATACAAACTTTGGCCCTTTTTGTACTGTTCCAGGACAGGATGTATCACTTAGAAATCTGATTTTTTCAAAGAGGAATTCACTTTCTCACACTACTGCTGTTTGCTCTCCAGCATTCACAGGGCCACTGCTCTGCCCCAGGAAACCAAAAGAAAAAAAAATTATAGGCAAGAAAACGATGTAATCAAGAGGAGACAGCTTCAGTGTGGGAGCGAGGAGTACCAGGGAAAAAGAACATGCTTTTCTAGCACTGCAGAGCTGACAATCCCAGGGCTATGGATGTGGCTTTTCCAAGGGGAGTCTCTAATGTCTCCTCGCTTCCCCAGCTGACTACAGGAACCTAATGTCTTTAATCAAGACTTCTGGTTGTCTCTGAACTCTGGTATAAACTAACAAAAGGATTCAGAAGTGACTGCGATTAGAAGTGAGGGCAGGGATGGGATAGGATAAGCAGAGAGGTTGTTCCCCCAAGCTCCTCCAACTGAAACCTGCACATCAAAGAAATCAGTCTGGTTGCCTAGGGTAAGGCTCTGGGTCAGACACACAATAAGAAGAATGAAAACTGTCCTCCTAGTGTGGTAAATTACACAGGGGCTCTCTAGAGAAAAATGGTATGTGATCATGTCATTAAGGGCTGTATGATGATTCATGTGCCTTTGGGGGCAAGTTAAACTGTACAGAGAGCCCTTACTAGAGCTCCTCCTCACTTCTGAGCGTTTGGCTCTGCAGATTAAGCAGCGTTCTTTTGCTGCTGGGTTGAGGACATTGACTTTCTCGTGGCATAAGTTTATACAGTAAACGACAGCAGTTTAAAGATCTCTTCAATGAAAAGGTTAATGAAGAATCCAATAGAAAAATACACAAGTCTCTCTGTACTAAAAGATTAAATAGCTTCACAGCTAACATCAAACAGGAGAAAAAAGTCCAAATGTTTACAGGGAAGTTAGGACTACGTCTGAATATTGGTTATGAAGCTGAAATAAAAGTTGAGAGCGCTGGGATAAATTGGCGTTGCTCATTTGACTTTACAGAGCTGTGGTGATTTGTATGAGGTAGAGATGTGATTTCTCTTACAGTGAGACTTGTATAGACCAACAGCACAAATCAGCCATGCCTAGCTATGAATTTCTCATCCCACCAGTTTTTGGGTTTTCCTCAGTACAGCACCTCTTGATTCACAGCAAGAGGCCTTCTGTATTTATTTAGTATTTCCTAGTGGCTTTGGGATTTTTTTTTTCCAGAGGTATCTAAAAGTGTGAACCTCACATCAGACAGTTTGATGCTGGAAATTCACCTACTGTCTGCTGCATTGCGTGATCATTGCTGTCTGAGCAAAATGGGCTGGCTGTGCCTGCCACTCCAACCGTTCACCCAGTGGCAAAGGCAAAGTGTGAGTCTGTGGGCAAGCTGGACCCTTTTCGGTAATTTCYGTGAAGGGGAAGCTTCACTTTTGTTGCATGCGATAGCTGTGGAGAAGATTGTACCCATCTCCTCTGTGAGCAGAGAGACGAAATAGTTGCAAACCTCRAGAACGAAAGAGCACCTTGGAAAGTCACCTCTTTGCAAGCATGCTGTCAACTGCACAGTGCCCCAGCCCTGATAAACATGAAGTAAGACAAAGGCAACCAGGAAAGTTTCTAAGCTTCAATAATTACATGCTCTGCACTGCCGAATCATTGCAAGACACTGCCAATCCAGTATCTTAGAGGCTCACATGTGATTTCTTCCTCTATTTTTGCATTCACTTTAATTAGAAAGGAAGGCTTTGTGTATGTGGAACCTAGTCTTTGAGATGCTTTACTTTTCTGCTCTGTTGTCAGTTAGCAGTTATACAGATATCTGGGGAAGCTACATGCTTATTAGATGGAGAGGTTCACCACCCAAAGTACTGCTGCTGAGCAGCCCTGCGGAGCTGGCTGAGGATTCGGGAAGGAGTCAGTGTCCTGGCTCGGAGTGCAAGCAGCAAGCCATAGTGCACTTCACAAGAATGTGTTTTGGGAAGGCAAGTGCACATGTTTAAATAGAAAGGGCCAAGCCACTTTCTGTCATTAAGCAATATAGCTCCACTGCATTGACTTTTTTTAGTTGAGGAGGGCCTCATAGCTAAATCTGCAGAGATATCACTTAATGAATGGTTGTACTAAATATTTCTACATAGAATTTCTCCCCAGAAATTGTAAACATAAATTAAGACTTGGGAAAGAAAAATGTCTGTTTGCTTCCCTGCCTCTTAGGTGCGAGAGGCTTCTGTTTACTTAAATTGGAGTAATAATCTGATGGGGCAGCAGAGATGCTGCAGATGAGCGTATTAATTCCTGGGAAGGTCAGAGTTCCTATTTGTACTAGTCAATTAATTGGGTAACCTGTGATTTGACTCTGCTAAAACATTGACAAGTGCTTGTGGAGTATTTCAGCATTGCCAATCACTGCTGAAGCGCTTGGGCGTTCACTGTAGGCAACAGGAGGCAATTTTACCATTGAGTAATTCCCAGACTTGACAAGACATCGCCTCCGCTGCCCCCTGTTCTGCACCTCCCTTTCCTCACTGTCTGTGCACACAGCACATCTTTCAGCTCGGTGCCTTTCTTCTGCCCCCCTACTGCTGTTTTGCCAAGCAGTTATTCACAAATGCATTTAATTGGCATTCTCCTGGCAGGCATTAGCCCTCTTGCCATTAATTTGGCTAGCCATGAATCAGAGTGACATTAAGCGAGGTGTCCCCCCCTGCAGCCCTAAGCTGGCAGAGGCAGTCCCAGCACCCCCTCCTTGAAAGAGGGTTTACTCTCCTGACTTGATGCTGTAGTGGGTTTCTATCCATTGCCAAACTCTGTAAAAAAGCAATTGCCTGCAAAGACCAGCCTGATTTCTCCAAGGCAAACTCCAGCCCCTTCTCCATACACTTGGAGAAGTAAAACGGTCTTCAAACCACTAGTAATGACCAGTAAATTTTCTCTGAGAGTCTCTGTGCTGTCTGTAAAGCAGGATCATTTCTCCATACCATTCTGGGGGGGGGGGGGGGGAGAGAGAGAAAGTTGGTTATGGGAGGAGAGAGGGAGAGAATACAGAGCCAGTTGGGGAAACCTATGAGGTGGATAGATGAGAAAGACGTGAGCCGTTATATGCCGAGTTCTTTAATCCATCAGGGAAAAGATTATTAGCAAGCACATTTAGCAGGCAGCAGGCCATGGAGACCTATCAAGAGGACCCCATTTATGCTTTTTTTTTCTCTTCTGAACTCTGACCTTGCTTAAAAGCACTGAGTGAGACAGGGCCCAAGGAGCTGAGTGCACAGTCATGAGTATTGCTCGTAAGTGCCACAGCTCTAGGCTGGTTAATGCATACCTCTGCACATGCTGCTGACTTTCTGGTATTGGCTTAGCATTTAGCATTTACAGTGCCAGAGCTGTTGTATATGCATCTGTGGGGTACTTGAATTCATGCTTGAGACAAGCCCAGGACCTGAGCTCTTTAGAGAGCCTAAATTCACAGAATCACAGAGTGGTGGAGGTTGGAAGAGACCTCTGGAGATCATCTACTGCAGCCCCCCTGCTCAAGCAGGGTCACCTAGAGCACGTTGGACAGGCTCACGTCCAGGCAGGGGTTGAATATCTCTAGAGAAGGAGACTCTCAACCTCTCTGAGCAACCTGTGCCAGTGCTCTCTCACTCTCTCAGTAGTTTTTCCTTATGTTCAGATGGAATTTCCTGTGTTGGAAGTTGGTATTTTTCTCCTGTAAATTCCATCACTGTCTTTGAAAATTGGTCTAATATCACCAGAGACAGATGCCCTGTACTAACACAGAGCACTAAGTCAAATATGTCCAWCAGAAGGCCATTTGTGTGCCTGTCGCTGAGTACCCAGGGGTTTGCAGTGTGTTGAGTGGGCAGCAGGAGCCAGAACCCAGCCAGGGGTGGCCATTGATTTGGGTGTGCACAGGGCATACTCTCTCCGCACTGTTTATGCCCTTAGCCACAAATGAAGCACATGGAGGCAGCACAGTGATCACATCCTCACTGGAAGGATATTGCAGGACCAGTCTATACCTCCACTGTACGGTGGGGATTATGCTGCTYACCCATCAAGGTGAATATGTTAAGATCTAGTTGAAGAAAGTGGGCTTTGTAATTGTGGTGCCATAGGGCAGCGATTGTGTTTCATCTAAAGTCAGCCTATACTACTTCCRTTGACCTCGTATAGTGCCTGTGTGACCTTCAATGTCTATACGGAGCGTGAAATATAAGCAGGATTATCTGTGTGTGGAGACTTCCTGGTCTCTGCTGAGGACAGGCAAAGCAAGTGTCAATTCCCACTGCTTTATGTCCCCTTTTATAGGCACGGGGGCTGCAATTCCAAATCATCRGAAGCTGTGTGGGAGAGATACAGTRAAAATGACCTTATAGCTTCTGTGAATGAGCATGGACCACTAAATCAGGTGGCAGCTACAGCAGGAAAGGAAGGCTATGAGGGAAGAAGAAAAGGATAAATGGGAGCAGTCAGTCATGTCTGCATCAGGTCTGCCCGTGGCATTTCCATTCAGCCAGGCTCTAACAAGCAGGGACACACTGGAGGAGACTTGCCTCCACTGCCTCTTCCAGAAGCTCTCAGATATGGAGAATCCTGTTTCTGTTTTCCAAAGGAAGCTCGTTGTTCCTGTGTGCGTATGCACATGTGCATGTTTTTTTAGACTAGCTGGATCTCATATCATATGACAAATACCATATTTGGAGCAATTCCTGAACTGTGGGCAGCATGAGATGATGAATAGAATCTGAATTTTGTGGTTCAGCTCCCTCCCTTCACCTCAATACCCAATGTTTTAAAAAGTTGCATGAAAAAGCCAAGCCRGATTATTTACTAACTCAGGTCTGTTGAACTACATTACACTTCTGGGTGGTAAAAACGTGGAAGATTTGTCAAAGGATGCATTTTATCCAGGGAGAAAATTAGTTATTCCAGATGCAYGAGATGTACAGAACTCAGTCTGACCCAGAGAAGGAGTGAGCAGGGGTGGGGATAAGGGGTAGGAAAAAATGCTATACTGGATGTGGATAAAACTTCTTTTTTTTTCCTGAAACAACACTTCAGTAATGGAGATAATTGAAAAACAGTAAAAACAGGCCCTTCAACCCTCTTTCCTTCTTCTTGGAGTAGGATTACTTTTCAAATAATTACTTGCTTTTCACTGCAGCTTGATGGCCTGGAATACCTCCCACTGGTCTGGCATGACCTTTGGCTGATGTGTCAAAAACATGCACAATAATTTATTGAACTGCTCTTCTTGAACTTCCCTTTCCTTCAGCTTTCTTCCTTTAAGAGTTTGCAGGTTACAAAATCCTTTCAGTCAGGTTGAGTGTATAGATTTCTTTGCTGCAGACTTCTCCTCTCCAGTCTGGCCACTGTTGGAGTCAGTAAGGCTCTCTTTCTCGCTGTCCTCTACCCTCAGAGGCAGACCATGGGAAGGAGAGCTCGCAGAAGCTGGATAGACTCTCTGCTTCACTCTCCCAATCATCCTTTATTCGTCTGTCTTACCAAGGGTGTTTGTCTCTGAAGAAACAAGGAGACGAGGTCATTGCCCAAGGGGTTTGCAAGCCCAAACAGACCTTAGCGCTAAGTCACTTGAAAAATTCCCATATGAACTGCTTTTCAATGGAAAACAGCTTCTTGACTAAATGAGCATGTTTGTGGAAAGTGTCTRTGTCACATGGAAAATTCCACTTTTGCCAAAAAAAGGGAAAGTCCCAAACTCAAAAATTTTTTATTTGGAAACTCCATTCCCATAAAGAGCTGTGGCTAGGGGCTTCCCCTACAGAGCCTCCCCTTGGACCTGGGACAGGAAGAAATCTGCTGGGTCCCCAGGGCTGGTTCCCTGCTGTTACAGCAGCCCCATCACATAATCCACCTTCCAGGTAGTTAGGTTCCTTGCCTTTACTCCTCCACGCAGAAAGTTACTCCAGAACTTTGCTTTTCTGATGGTTTTAAATCTTTTTACTATTTCCTCTCTAAACTTATTCAGGGGCTACATATGCCAGTTTGATTTTTTTTTTCCAGTATTGTTCTATACATTGCAGATTTTTTTCTCCCTCTGATGTTTACCTGCRTTAACTGTTGTGACAGTAAGAAATCATACTTCTTTTCATTTTGCAATGTCCARCTGGGCTCTCTCCTCCCCATTTCATCTTGCTAGTTCTTTTCTGCACTTACCATACTTCACGTTTTATTCTAAGAAAAWATCTTTTCTCTTTACCAACTTTGCTCAGCTCCAGATTTTTCCTTGGCACTCACCTCCAGGGCAGTAAGCAAAGTCTAGTAAAGACATCTGTAAATCTTGATCAGAATCAGAGTTGCAAAACTTGTCTCTGGCATGTCTCTGAGTTTTGTTTGATTCTAGGGAGCAGAATTTCTGACCTGATCAGTTAATCAATAGTTTTGTGGCAGTTGCTGTTTTGAAGGCCATTTGAGTGGTCTTCAGCTGGGACACTGAGTTTTGCAGTACATTAGCTTGTCAAATGCCATTCACAATCAAAGTGCTAGTTTTACACACTTGATAAACTCCTGGGGCAGTGACAACTAAGGGGAGAAGATCTTCCTTCTTATCCTGAGAATATATTTGCAGAGCAGCTGTGTGCGCACAACAGAGGCCTCTAGCTTCACCAGGAAGGAACTGATTAACTGGTTTTTGCTGTCTTTGTGGGCAACGATAAACTCCTACCAGGCTCCATGGTACAAGCATATAATGCTTGCATTAAATCTGACATAATTTTAGGAATCTCTGATCTAAGTTTAAATGCTCTAAAGAGTAGTTTCCATTTTGGGTGCCCATATGGCTTTTGGGCCTCTCTGTTCGTACAAACTTAGGCATAAAATGCTTTATCAGTGTTGAAYGTGGCTGGCTGTACAGCTTGGTACTCAGGGACCCATTTTATTCTACAGCATGGACTTGTAATTCCAACACAACAGCAGAAACCACAAAACACGTGCAAGTTTTATTATAGGCTCAGCCTACACATTTCTCTCCCACTGATCATACTTCACTTGGCCGTGCCCTGCAGCAAGGGACATGTGATTTCTGTTGCCTCTTTGGCTTGGCCCTGTGATTCACAGTCTCTTCTGAGGCAACAGCTGCTCGTGACATACCTTTTGTAATGTCCAAAGCCAGAGAAAAGAATTTTTTTCTGACATGCTAATGTAGGCTTATCATCACACTCCACCTTGTGGGGGCCGCTCGCAGGTAGTTTTTCCACTGGAAAGGGACCAGATTGCTTGGATCACAATTTGCCAGCTGTTGCTTCATCTCCAAAGTCACCACGTTCCATCAGGACGGTCAGGGTGACAGGCTGGGTTTTGTGGCTCCCTTCTCCACATTGCAACATCCTCCCCAAGCAAACAAAACAGTTCTGGTTGCTTCAGAGGGTTTTCGGAGTGCTGACTCTGTCAGCAAAATCAGGCAAGTCTGCAAGGATGCTGGGGAATAGCTTCTCTGGTGGGACAGCCTGGACTTCTACATCTGCAGCATGCAAAAGTGCAGTGCACAACGAAAAACAGAAAGCTACTGAAGAGCAGGAAATCTGGAGTGTTAGTGAGCAGCCAGCCCTGCCACCTTGTGCTGCCTTTGCTGCCAGCCATCGCCAGGGCAGGAAGCAGCAGGGACACAGCTGCCAGCTTTACCTGAGAAAGGGCTGTGAAATTAAGCTCTTGCACACCATAAATGCAATTTCTAGGCAAAAAACTTTGTCTCTTGCATGTAGCTAGTCACTAATGGAGAAATGTTCTTTACATGATATATTGGAAGTATTTCGCTTATCTTCTTTGTGTTGTTTAGAGGCATATAGACCAAAATATGATAGCAAAAGCATTTTTTTACTCTCCAATTTTTCTTCCCCTCCTGTTCATCTCCCTGGGTAGTCTTGGAAACTCCTCCTGTCCTTTCTGACATTTGSTTGAAATGCAGGTTGCTCTCTAAATAGCAGCAGCCCAGACGCAAGGGAGTGTGTTGCAACTTCTTCACAAAGTCCAGCCCTGACACGAAAGCTCTGACTCCCTTTTTTGTTAACTTAAGTCTAAATCTTCACTTATGACTAAGGCTACCTTTAAACCAAGGTAGAGCCTGAGCTAACAAGACATTGCTTAATTCACAGCTGGACTCTAGTGAAATCTTGGTCCCTCTAAACCAGGGCTCCTCACCTGTACAGGTCACAGAGGTGTAACCAGACAGAGACACTGGGTTTCTGGGTCAGGAAATTCTTGAGGGTTTTGGAATAAGATCAGCATCTTGTTAATATCCTCAGAGTACATCTCAAGAGCAGTACAAGCTCACACATGCATCATCATGCCCACTCTCTGACTTAAGTCCTACAAGACTTTAAGCATGCTACAGTCGTGCCTGTTTTGCCTGGATGTGCCTGGCTTTAAAAATGAGCATAAGCTTCATTTTATATCAAGCAGCATTTTTAGGGCGATGTAGTTTTTTGCACCTTATGGTGGTAATGCCATTCTCTGTCCTTGTAGGGCTGCTGATCTTAGCAGGCCAGTTGCTAATGTTGACTCTCAAGGGCTGAGGAGAGAAGGAGGGGCAGACATTGTTTATCCCAGCATGGGCTGCTAGTGAAGTATTATTATCCTGCTGCAGGCTTGTTGCATTATTTGATGCTCTAATCTGTTCCTGCCTTCATATTTCTATCACTACTTTTGCTCCTTGGTTCTTTATACAATGTCTCAGCAGCTGGTGCAGGGTAAAAAGCACACAACTCTGTAATGCTTGAGACATGACATACTGCATTTCCCTGCTCTGGGGAGGCATGACCACCTATATCACCTGGTGCAATTACTAACCACTCTCAAATCATAGCTGTCATTGCTGCTCTCCTGGAGGTGAAACAAATTCATGCCACGGAGTGTTAAAATGTGTATGCTGGAACTGAGACACCCAGAAACAAAAGGTATGTTCAGACTGCTGAGGCAGCAGTGTGCCTATGACTGTGCCTGTGGAAGTGCTTGGCTGGTTTCTTGATTTTTCTTCAGCCCCGTCTGAGATTTGCTTTCCCCAATAGACAAGTACATTTAAAGATCTGTCTTAGAGATCAGACTTGGGGGGAGGGGATAAATAAAAATAAAAAGTAAAAGGAGAGAACTTTGGCAAAAGCAAGTGAAAAAAAGTATATGACTGGCAGACAGATAAGAGTTTCCTCAAAAGCCAAGGACAGAAGAAAGATGAGGACAGCTAAGTAGCCTACATCCAAAATAATGTTGGATGCTTTTGATGTTACTATGCTCTAGGCAAATGTGACATAACGTAATCACCAGTGCTAGTTCTCAGCATCACCTCTAATAACTAGTAACCGTCTTAAGAGAGAGTTAGAGAGCATGTGTAAGAACATTATAATGAGAATATTTGTGTGGCCAGACCAGCAGGCTGAAGACAAGAAGGCTTTGTTATGCAAACGTATAGCACTAGCCTCTCAGGGAAATGCCTTCTGGAAAATACAGACCAATTCCTTTTTCTAACGTTCACAGCAATCCACACCTCTCACCTCCTGTTTTCCTTGTAGGCTTAATCCAGTGTCAGCAGAGTCTATGAAATTAATAGGCTTTAGATCAGGTCTC
The DNA here is from genome assembly GCF_003343005.1 of Rhea americana. Lineage (NCBI taxonomy): Eukaryota > Metazoa > Chordata > Aves > Rheiformes > Rheidae > Rhea > Rhea americana. The sequence goes on along the minus strand of NW_028185672.1, from coordinate 140,198 downwards.
TCTTGCAGAGACAGGATTGAGAAGAGGGTGTTGTTCCTATGGTGCTGTGAATAGTTTTCCCAGATCAGCTGGGACCGTGCTGGTGTAGACACACTTCCTGTATCATTCTGGGAAAAGCCTTTGGCATGCAATTTTGTTGAGATTTTGGAAACAAGTTGTTCTGTTTTTCTTTGGACTCTTCTTTCCTGGTACAGCCATGGGAGCTTACCCACTGTTGTTACTGTGGCGGGAGAACTGGAGACAGAGGACCTGGTGAGATTACAAACACTGTGTCACAACAGATTACCCAGCCCATAGGACATGTCTTATGCATTCCTGTTGGCTGGTTGTCACATCATGATCACCCTTGTACACGAAGTCTAAATTTGTTGTTGCTTTGCAACTATTTCCTTTGCCAGAAAATGGAGATGTAAGCAGCAGTTTAGTTCCAGGTGCACCAAACCGATCTGTGCTCCAAACGTTGGACACACTGCCTGACATTTTGCAGCACGAGTGCATTGGTGTRATGTTCAATAAGTGCTGCAATGGTCTTGTACAGATACACTGATCTTAGCACAGAAGGATTTGGTGGTACGCATCAAGTTCGTTGGCTAGATTTGCTAGTGAGAAAACTGAAACAAAGTTGCCTTGATGGTAGTTGATGAAATAACGTTGTTACTATGTTAGTGCTTTGTTCCCTCATTCTGCCCGGCAGGCTGTTTAGAAAGGATAGGCAAATATTATTCTCAATTCCACCTTTTGCATTTTGAACAATCCCTGTAAAAATGAGACACCAGAGTTTTGATTTGACACATTACTTCTCATAGAGGTTTGAAAATACAGCTTTGTGTGGCCTGCTTCCTTGCATAAGACCAATGAAGTATGACATCTCTGTGCACTAATTGGCCAGGATAAACTCGTACCCTTTATTCAAAATTCTGTATMAAGACAACACTTTTTTGATTGTTTTCTGACAGTGAACAAGCCTGGAGAAAGACCAGACTTGATGGGAGATAGGAAGTCTACCAGAACACCGATAGCAGAATGGTAGAACTACAAAACTGCAATGCACTCTTGAGTATTTTCTTCTTGATTAAGTTATTCATCAGTATAGGGAAATACATCAACTTTGCCTTTTGTGTAAGAAGGACAAGATAAAGGGTGTAGTTAAATGAAGAAGAAGCAGTGAATTTGGCCTTGCTTCAAAGCTTTCATGGAATTGCTTATAAAGCACTTATGGTCTATAAATTCCACCACTGGAAATTGTTTCTCTTCATACAGTGATATCATTGTCCAGGTGTAGACATGGTCAGCATTGCTGTTGGCTAYTTTGGAATTGGAAAGTGTGAAAAAAGTTGCCTGATGGAAACACTGAAATAGTATTATTCTTGTTTGGAAGCAGGATTTGCTCATTCAGGCTGGCAGGTTACCTGAAGCAGGCAGTCAAATGAAGTCCAGAGGTTTCTTATTGTAGATTTACTCCTGTGGTATAAATGGGATGTGTAAGGAACTGTATTGTGAATAGTTGGAGTTATTTCTGGTAATAAACCAGAAATAATAAACACTTACTTTTGAACAAGTACAGCTCTATTTGTGCAGTTTGGCATATYCAGCTGCCATATTTTGGCATATGAAAAATATGAAAAATATGGCCATATTTTTTTCAGGGACATCAGAACAGGTGCTGTAATAATACCGTATGAGTTGATCAAGGATGAAGTGGACTTCCTGTATCTAGATGAACGCATTTTTCCACATCACTTAGGTAATTAGGGGCACTATTTCTGACAGACCTTGACCAAACATCTGCATAAATTTGGCAAACTTGCAGAAGCACTGAACATGAAAACTCTTTAGAGCTGCTTTTTTCGTGACACAAGATCCTTTATCTGAGCCTATGCTTACTCCTTCTATGGAGATGACAAAGCCACGGTATTTCACAGCTGTTTGATGAAAATCCAGTTACTGGTAAATATGGTTGAACTGCCGTAGAAGACCTTCACAACGAATGAAGACAGAGGTTCCTTAAAATTGTATCAGTTAGTTATGTATTTTTATGTTTCATTGGTTGTGTATGTATTTACATGACTGAAATACTGCTTTAATTTCTCTGTAGAGAAAATGAATTAGTCAAAATCCGAATACTGTAAACCCTGTGTATGAAAAAGCCTCTTCCCCTGCAGAAATGAATTGCCATGGTCATTTTCCACTTAGGAACTCCRTTTTGTAGCCATTATTTGAAGTGTGCATGCTGGCAAGACACATTCATTCATAAACAGCAGGTGGTTGTCTGTTTTGTTATTATTTAGGCATGGTTGGATCTAAAACAATTCCATTTCTTAGCTTTGTTGAAGTTAAAACACCTCCATGATGTGATGAGCCATATACCTTTTGAGCTCATTGCAACTTCATGTCAAACTTAAAACCACTGCAGAAGCGGTARGAGACAATCTCCTCTCTGAAAAACATATATCATTTTAGGTCACTGAGTGGAGGTTAATATCCTCCTTACAATCAGCTAAATCAATTCTAGACTTATATGAGCTGCTTTATTTTCTGTTTTCAACTTCAAGAGGCGGCATACCCCCACAGCTGCTCCATCCAGTGGCCAAAGTGAGCAACCAGGCTAAACCCTGGCTGGGACAGATCCTTATCCCACAGATCTCGTGTTTAAAGGATGTTTAAATGATAGAGCTCTGCCGAGGATCTTTTTGCTGTCTTGCTAAAATAATAATTTCTTGTTATCAGCAAGAAACTCAGGAAGGGAGATATCACAAGGGAGATAAGCTGGAATGAGCTACTAGCGTCATTTCATAACGTGCCTATGGGCAGTCCCTAATAGCTTTTGGCTGGAATTTTATGCAATGTATGGTTTTTAAAAAAAAAAAAAATTTTTTTTTTTATATTTCTGTAATGAATCCTCCCATTCCTGTTAGCTAAAGGCAAATGGTTAACACACTCAGCCATTCATTTGGTCAGCATTTTCATAGGTCTTACCCCCACCTATGTGCCTACAAAGGGCTAAAAGTGGTCATGGGCACCTAGCAGTCCCATTCTGCATCATCCATGCTGTGAGGTCTTGCCTCCATACATCCTGCCTTCTCCAGTTTGTAACCACTGATACCTTTGTTAATGGCTTTAATTGCTCCTGTAAGTCTGCTCCAGGATTTGTAAAATTATTCAAGGTTCAAGAACAACAACTTAGTTCTTACATTATGATCATAACTTAAATACCAGATTTCTCCTTTACCCTCCACTGTCTCAGAGAAAGTCAAAATTCRTCCTGTTGTTTTTGTGGGATTTGCATTGGAAATGAATCATAGAACAAAACCATGCATCTTCCTCCAGGGAAACAGTTATCAAAATCTTTTTTTTCCCCTCCCTCCAATGATGCACAGCAAATTTCTGCATTTCTCAGTTTGGACAATGAAATAAGTTCACCAATGTCTGTTGCAACCTAAAAATGAGGTAATTTCTTCATCTTCTTGTTTTCACATGGAAGGAAAATGCAAAATTGTGTATTTGTTATTAAAAACAACAACAACAACAACAAGGCATTTATATTAGTTTTAGATATTGTAAAGGTTTATTTTGTTTACRAGAACAACATTAGGGGGAAAGTCATCCTTAATTTGACTCACAAATCCAGTATATTTTGATCTAGGAAGTGTTATTAAAGACATATGCTCATGTTAGCAAGTGAAGATATGTTGAAAGATGATTAAACAGGAGTGTGGTGGGTAAGCAGTGTTTTGCCAGGCTGCTCAGAGAATGTTATTTTTCCTTTAATTTTTGCCCGTGTGCATGACAAGGCAAGTCACAGGCACAGACACCAGCTGACAGCGTCACCAACCTCTGCCGAATGTTCTTTTATTATTATTATTATTATTGAACACAGAGGCACGTACTTCAAAACCGGTGGTTGAAAAATCCTTTCTCATGATGAACYGGGAAGCGGATAGGTGTGTTCTTTTTTCTTTTTTTTTTCCTCAAATTTTGCTCCTGAATTTTGACCTCTTCCAAAAAAAAACAAACAAAAACAAAAAACGAAGCCCAAGCCCTGGGGCGACCTGCTGCCGCTGCGATAGCGGCCGCCAGGGGGCGCCGCCACGCGAGGAGTAACGCGAGCGCGGCGCGCGCGCAGCCGTTAACGGCCGCGGCGCGCGCGCAGCTGTTAACGGCCGCGGCGCGCGGCTCTGTCACTATGGGACGGGGGGACTGCACTCGCCCTCTCTTCAGTTTGCGTAAAAATCTAGTGGAGACATGTCTGGGTGGGTGAAGGGACTCAAATTTGTATTTATTCTGTTGCTGAAGCTGGGCTTCGTTCTCTGGAGGAGCCAGTGCCGGCTGGTGCAAACAGCTGGCTGTGGCCACGGGTGGGTTGCTTTGTCTGTGGAAACAGCCCTCACCCGTGGCGTGATCCCCAGAGGGGACAGCCCTTGGGGACCCCACTGTGCACCCTTACCCAGGTCAGTGCCATGTGGGCCCCCTGATGTTAAGCAGAGTCAGCGTAAGTCGCCTTTCTGGCCTGGGCTGTGCACCCCCCTCCCTGCTGCAGGGAAGGGAAAAAGGCGCATGTCCCATACACCATCCTCAGCAGTTGATAATGAGGCTGATTACCTCACCCCAACTCGGGTCAGGACGACAAGGGGTGAAAATGAACACCAACAGCTGTAGGTCTGGCCTGTGCTTGCACTGCCATCATTGCAAGGAGGAAGGTAGCCTTTGGCAGGCAGGCAGGCAGGCAGGTAAGGTGGGTTTTTGTGGGATGTGACCTTTCAAAACCACCCCTGCTGAATTTCACAGAGCCCATCTGCCACAGGTCTGGGGGAAGTGGCTGCCTTCATGGGCTCTCAGACCTATGGTTGCGCCTAGCTTTTCTAGGTGATTTGGCTCTTTCCCCTAATGGTTATTGCTTAAGAGTTGTATTCCCAGGAAGGCAGTTAGGCTGCAGGGTAACTTGCRCTGTATTTAGGTGGGAATTGTGCAATGTGCTTCATCCTTCTGGTCCCCTGCATTCTTTTACAGCTACCTTAATTTTGGTATGACTTCAAACAGGTACAGTGGTTTSTCCAGGCAAGACTCCTTGCTGTGATATGGTTTCAGTTGGGGGGGGAGAGGAGGTGGGAGGTGGATACAATTCTTTTATGTTGAAGTAGTCATCTCTTACTATGAGAAAAGGTGAGTGTAACAGCCTCAGTGTTTTTGTGCTTTTTCATATTTTGTTTTGGTGGTTGTGATACTGAATGAGACCAGTATATCCAGATAACGTTACCAGCATTTTATAGRTGTACGTTTTCAGTGTGTTTTGGTCCTATGGCAGATTTGCTGTTTGTGATACATGTGATCTGTGTGACGGCTGTTGTAAATGATGGTAGCAAACCTCAAAGAAACAGCTGAAAATTTTTGTTCATTTGCTTCTTTTCTGCCATGACCCTTGCAGTTTAGCCTATGTTAATGTGTTACAAACCTGGAGCTAGTATGGTAGTAGCAGCACTCTTGTTATTGGCACTGTATTACTGTTTTAAAAACTTATCTTTCTCTTGATTGTAACATAAACTGTGGTAATTCTGCAATGATAGTTTTCCTGTGCAAAAGAACAATGTTTTGATCACCAAATCCTCAGATGCCAAACAATTTTGCACTGACATGTTTAATTTTGACACTTATACAGCTTTACCTAATTACATATTATTTTTAATAATTTGTAAGTATGTCTCCATTATTTATGTCTCCATTTCATTGATTTGGTAGCTRGTAACCCAGCTGCTTAGGTGTACGTTAGTTTTGTGCATGGTTATTTGATATCTATCTGATTTTGCTTAGTTCTTTATCCTTAAAGTTAATATGTTATTGAGCCAAACCATTTAAWAATACTTCACATGGCTTTCTTGAGAAGAACAATATGCTTTTCCTTTTTTTTTTCTTTTTTTTTTCTTTTTTTGAGAAAAGCTTTCTTATTGCTGCARTGTAGCTGAGAAGTTCTAGTTAGTTATATGGTAGTGAGGGAACTTGTCAAACAAATGTTGGTCTGGAAATTTCCAGCTGCTTCTGCATACTTTTCAGTTTGTCTCCTTCTCTCATCTGTAACTGCCAGCTCTTACACAGTGYCAATTGCTTGAGTATGTCCCACTACATCTTTATGCACACCCTTGGCAAGGGCACTGAGCGTACACCTCTGTACCCTTCAGGCTTCTCCGATTGGGCTAGCTATGGAGGATGGAGTTACATTCAAGGACACTAGAGCTGCCTGTAGTCATTTCTTTCACAGCGACTTGCTTTTGTGCAGGCTGTTGTGAAATAAGTRCAGAATTCTGATGTTGCAGTGGAAACGATGAATAATAGGTTAAGGCAACATATTGYATAGTAGAGGTAATGGGGTTTATTCATGGCAGTGGCACGAGGAAATTGCTTTGAACTTCTAATGCTATCCCAGCTTTTTTACTCTCTGGGAATGTTGTGTCAACATTTGAGGTTAAATTTCTTATTTATAAACAAGTAGGAATGAAAATATGGATTTTTTTTTTCTTTGCTTTATTCATTGCATGGTTTTCTAGCCTGCGCTTTGCAGTGTTTTTACATGAGCTTCTATCTATTACATGGAATTGGATATTAGATAATGTAGGTCTTTATCTCAGCCAGCCAAAGTATTCTCTTGACCCCCTTTAAAAGGTAGGTATTTAAAAAAGCTGTCAAGCATTTCTTGCACACAGATGGTARCAATATGGTTGAGAACTATAGGAAACATCTGTGTTGGCTTGTAAACACCTGTGTGACTGAAGCTAGGTAGGAACGATATGTAAACTRGCAGCTCTCACAGGCTTTCATTTGTCTCTAGCAACACACTTGCTCTGATKTGAGCCCTCCTGGCTCTAGACACATTTATGATAGCTGCATAAATATTCCCCATGTAGTTGTGCTGTCCATGCAGTATAAAATGCCTTGGAGGTAAAGAACAGGGGATATGGCAGAAGGTAATGGGAAAACACAGAATTTTCCTKGTGGAACTTACTTAGAATTTTTGCTTGCATGTATGACTCTGACATGTGGTGGTTTGATGTGGCACTTGAGCCAGATGACATGAAACAGCATGATAGGAGTCTTATACAGTTTTTTTGTTGTTGGGTTTTGGGGGACTTTTGCTTCTTAGTGRTAAGCATGACTATTCACTTTCTGCCTGCCTGCCTGCCTTCCGAGGGCTTTTGTAAGCTGCTTACAGCAAAACAGTGAAGATTTCCTAGGCAGGGAGCATCTTACAGTCAAATACCTCAGCATGTTTTACCCCATTTCTGTGGTACCAGAAGTAGTAGTGCTCCCCATGTAATGCACCTTTCTTATCATCACAGTCATTGTGAAAGCTTGTGGCTCAGTGAGAGGAGTGGAAGTGGAGAGAGATCAGGATATGTAGAAACACACCTCTGTGGCAAGGGTAGAAGGTACAGGAAAGAATCTGCTTATTTCTAAGCTGATGTTAAGGAGTTCAGGTGATGAGTTCAGGTGATKTTAGTATGCCCCATACAAGTGAGGCAGGGATTGCATGGCACTGAGAAGGAAATGTTAGGAGGGGACAAAGGCATTTAGGAAGTTCCAGTACGCAGGCCTTCAGTTCCCTTAAGACTTTAAATGAGTACAGGAATTTGTTTATATGGCATATTTGTAGTTTTTATGCCCTATTCCCAAGTATTTCAGTGACTTAACAGAAGTGTGGATTTTCTGACTCAGGTACATAGTATCCTTCAGCTGTGGTAGCAAAAAAAAACTTGTGTGCTTCAACCAGAGTGGCTCCATTTTACAAACCAGCACTGCTGCCTGTGGTGCTTTTATTTCTGGTCTTGTATTTTATAGAATGAAAATGTACATTCTGTTTCTGTAGCTACTTTTATGAAAGCTTAATGTGGCTGCTGTTCACTATGGATTTGTGTCTGAACTCTTCATCCTCAAGTCTCCAGAGAATATCGGTTTCTCATAATTCACTGTCCAGATTAGTCTGAAGCATGTCATTGGGTTTTACTGTGAAACTGCAATTAGGACTAAGAAGAACTGAGCTCTCTGATTTATGTGAAAAGCACATTAGTGGCTTACAGTAAGAGGGAGTTGGAGTAGAAAGATGTTACATCAACTCACCTTGCAAGTCCCATAGCGTACTTGAAAGGGAACTAAGAAACATTAGGGCTGTAAACTCACAAAGTGGGAAAGTAGTAGTTTTGGATTAGGCTGGCTGAAGTGTGCCAGAAAGTGAGTATGAAAGAAACTTTGATCGCAATACTCTGTATAAAAGAAATCATAAATAAAAATTCAAATCTGCATGTGTTGTTTTTCCTTTTGATGAATAGCTCAGTCCCTCCTCATCTGCTTCCAGAAGAACGTTCCTTTTGCTCCCTTTTTCTCTAGCTGGATGGGCTTTCTTTTTGTTGTACCTGATGCATGTATTTCTGAGAGGCAGACTTTCCAAAGACCTTAGCTTCCTTTTGGATGTTAAGGCCCTGATTTGGAAAAACAGCTCTGGACAGAAGAATGCTTGCATCTGAGAACGTGAAGAAACAAGCCTTTTCTGCTAGAAAAAGGGTTGGATTTGAAGCACTGTAACTGCACAGTGCTCTTTAGAAACTTGCTTTAGATTTCTAGTACAAACTCTGCTTCTAGCCTGAGGTGACAGGGAGTGCGGCACTAGGGAAATCCTTGTTTCTCTTCCTAGTGCTGGCATGTAGACTCTTGAAGATCATGAGTGCTGGCAGTCACTAGTGATTTCTTTTTCTTACACCTTCTTTTTGCTTTAGCCACTCTGACCTTTCTGTAATTTCACACTAGATGGAAAACCACGGGGTTCCTATGTTTATACCATTTAACACTTCTAAAATTCAGGCCAAAGATTGTACTATGTTGCACTGTGCTCTACCCAGACGCTTTTGACTGCATATTAGATTCTTTGGTGGTGAATAATGTGTTTTGCATGGCAGATTTAGTTCTACACTGTGCTGGTAAAGCCTGTAACTTTGTGTTACCTTGAAGTGTGGACACGGTCATGATTTTCAGTATACACGTTCTCTGTCAGTGCAAAGGCTAGGTAACTTCAGTCCAYGGGGAAAAAGGTTTTGTGGCAACTTCCTAGTAGGGGCTCAGTTTCTCAGTTGCTGGAAGTTTAAGAAGTGCAAGGGCTGCTCTTCCCGGCCGCCCCGGGCGCAGCTGCGGGGGGCGMGGGCACGGCGCGAAGCCCGCCTTGCCTCGCACAGCCGCTCCGCCCGCAGGCTTCTCGCGCGGGCCGCGCCGCCGGCCGCGGAGGGGAGGCAGGCGGCTCCCGGGGGCAGGCCTCGCTCCCGGGGGCGGGCCAGGCTTCTCGCGGGGGGGTCCTCGCCCGGCGGAGGCGGGCGTCCGGGGCGCGGCGAGCATGGGGGCCGGGGCGCTGGCCGTCCGCGTGAGTAGGGGCCGCGGTGGGGCCTGCGGGCGGCGCGGCGGGGGCGGGGAGGGGAGGGGAAGGGAAGGGAAGGGAGAGGAGCGACTGCCGCGGGGCTGCGCCGGCTACCCGGGCGCGGCTGCCCCGGCGCGGCGGCGTGCCTGCGTGCAGGGCGGGTAGCTGGCCGCTGCCTTCTTCCCGCCGGGGCAGGCTGCGTGGGGCTTTTCTTTCTTTCTTTCTTTCTTTCTTTCTTTTTCTTTGGGTTCTCCTCGACTCTGCCATCTCCTGTTTTTCTTCATCTAAGCGTTTTCTTTCGCTCATATCAGCCCTTGCCATCTTGAGGAAGTGTTTAGGAAAGGCGAAGTTCAGAAAGGCAATGGGGGGCTTTTCTTAGCTGGTGGTACATAGTGCCGTAGATGGGTGCTATGCATATTTCTGCAGCATTTATTTATTTATTTTTACAACTCCCAGTGCCGCTGGTTTTTGCTCTTTTTTTGCTCTTTATGGCTGGTCATTCAGAGATAATGAAGTTACTTTTCTAAGTCTTGGTTATCAGAAGCTATTCCAATAATACCTTCTATATAAGATCATATAAACTTTACTCTTTGTTTTAGAGCTATCTTGAGGGGATGATCTCATTTTGGTCAGAGGTGCATTTTAGATAACTATGCATAAATTTTTGTTTCTTGTTAAAGTACCATTTCTAGTTTCTGAAACAAGTTTGGCAACTTTCTATTCCTGTGAAATGACAGGATATGGGATAATTCTCCATATAATTCAGTGATTTTGAATACTAGATTGGAAATGTCCTGGAAACCTACAACCTGGCAACATTGCAAACCTAATTTCAGACCTTAGTTAGAAAAGTTGTCTGGGSATCAGGACTGTTCAGAAACTTCTTAAAGAATATTTGCTGTACTTCGACTTTCCAATACTACCTGACTTTTGTCTTGACAGGTAGCTGCCTGAAGCAAAAAMCACATATTATTCATTTAATCCTGAATAGGGATATTTCTTTGAAACAATATTTTAATAAGTAAAATTTGAGTTCAAACACTGACTTCAGTTACTGTTTATCATAAATATTTATAAGATACTTACTATAATGCTGTTTTTGGTAACGTATCACACTGCTGTTTCACAAATAATGAAACGTATTTACAACATTTGTACAAACAACATTATTCATAAAGGTCAGATAAGTGTTGCTTAGGATGTAGGACTGTAGAACATACATGTCCTTCAAGTAGTTGTATTTAGTGGGAAAGATGCAACAGAGTAAGTGAAATGAACTGCCAATTCTTTGCTTTATATCTGAAAGAAGGACAGTTAGGCTTAATAGCAGCACCAAGGCAGATGGTATTCTTGTTCTGGTTTGTAAGCAACATCTCGCAAATGAAGCAATTTCAAGTGTTTGTTTAAWATAACAGGAAAGGTGTGCACCTTGCTAAAATCTGTCTGTATACAGTCAAGTGCTGAAAATCTAGGCAAGAATCAAAGGACTTCTGTGTGTTATGAGTAGAGAATATTGTAACTTACAGTAAGGTTCCCACTACCTGTTTGTTAATAAAATACTGCAGGAATCAGCTGATGTTTAAGAAGCCCACAAGTGTGATACTTGCAGAGTAGGTTGAAGAACATGGTTATCAGTGGCCCTTGATTCTGTCAGTGTTGTGCTAGAAAAATGGGGGAACTCATCAACCAAAAAACTCTTGAATGAGGTTTACTGGATTATCTTCTGTGTATCTGTATTAGTGAAATGCTTAGGTGTGTATGAACATCAGGATTATGGTGGATTATGCTACTGCTCTATCTTGACTTGTCTTCCCAAACACACCRTACTATATGTAGATATAGATTTGTGCTTTGAGAAATTAATCATTTGATGTTATTTCCTTGGGTTTTACTGAGTATGTTGTCATGTGCTCTCTATCACTACAAATCAAAACTTGTGAGATTGTCTACATTTGGATGTTTTACCGTAAGGAGAAGTTATGGGATGGATGCGTTTCATTTTACTGTGGTGTGGATTTTCCTTTTCCTTTGTTATGTAAGGTTAGAAAGGGAGTAAATTATAACATCTATGTAACTAAGTTTCAGACTTAGCTGATACTGACTGTAACATCAAATCATCCACATAAGACCATCTCACCTAACAGTGGCCAAAATGAATCACTAGGAAATAGTATTTAAAATATGTAATGAGCCTTCCTCAAACTGCTCTTTCAGACAGTAATAGGCATCTGAGGGATGTCCTGAGCTGAAGGTGGTGTTCTGTATTTTTCTGCTATGTATTTGTCTAGTTGCTTTTGTAACTCATGTGAATTGAGTATAGTCTCTTGCGAACTCCAGTTACTGGTTACTGTACTGCTGCTGCTTGCATATAGCAGTATGTCTGTCTGTCTGAACTCTAGACAGAGTACTGCTTACATTCTTTTCCTGTTTGTTACTCTTATAGTTTTTGCTCTGCTCATTTATATTTTCCTGTTTCACAGAGATTTTCCCRTAGACTAGAAAGAAGTAAGACCAAAACCTTATTCTAAAGTATAAAAGCCAGTTTTGATGGATATGCTCCTATCATAAATATCTAATTCCACTTTTTTCATATGCTCCTTTAAGCAAAGCAAATCGGCTGTGAGATTGAAAGAAGATATGAAAAAGATAGCTGCACTTCCACTGACCAAGCAGAGGGAAGCAACCTGTCCAAAAGTGTTTGGTGTGAGTCTTCTGGAACTCCAGCAGCAGGGACTGAGCAAGAACGGCATCCCAATTGTTGTGTGGAATATAGTCGAGTACCTAACCCAGCACGGTAAGCTTAATGTGGTCATTTTTACTTAGTAGTACTGTTTATGTAAAGCTCTTCAGAGGGAGAGATCCTAGCTTATTTATGAAACAGAGGTTGAATAAAGTTACAGCACTAGCCATGTGCAGAGAATGCTGTGTGTGGTTTGTTTCTTTTTTCTTTTTTTTTTTTTCTGCCTTGATGATGAAGTTATCATGTAATAGGATGTTTGTAAGGGTAACCACTGTGTTATAAAGCAGCACATTTCATTCTATTCTATTCTATGAACTAAGCTGTTCAGTTAGCATATGGAATGTATATTTTGTGTAACTTTGTCAAATTCTATTTGCAAAACATTGAACAGTTTCTGATGATCAGGAGGTATAAATATCTCTAAGGAGATACTCTTGTGCACACACATGCCATCTGTGTTAGGAATGCATGTTTTTACAGGTTTTTGGTAAGATTCAGTTCTAGGAGGTAGGTCTCCAATTCTTAGCTCCTTTTTTTGCATTCATTTAATAAGCTTTAGACCCTTTTGATGAAACACATCATTTTGAAGAAATTTAGAAGAAATTTAGAGCACTGTTGGTGTGCAAATATACACTGTGGCAGTTGTTGAGCTATGGAAAAGAATTTGAGGAGGTAATTTCTTCTTAAGAAGCTGCATCTCTTTCTACCCTTAGATTTTTCTTCTGGCTACTCAGTAATGATAATCCAATTGCGGAGTCTTAGATTCCACATATGTGTCTTGTCAGACCGTAGAAGGTGCTAAATGCAAGCACGGCTTGAAATTTAGCTTGGATTAAGGTACAGTGCAAATTTAAAACATGGTCCTGCCTTTTCCTTTATCAGTCCTTGTGTGACCACTTGCTCCACAGCAAGAGCATCTTTGATTTACTTAAACTCACTTTCAGAGTGGTCTACTAGAACAATAAAAGAGTAAGGATGGGGAGAAAAATATGCATTGTTAAACTTTAATCAAAACCAGAAACTGGCAAGCACTCCTGATTGTGCACAGCCCACAGTTTGAAATGTTCCCTAAAACGATCTGAATCTCAAGCGACCATTTTGCAAATAGGAACTAAACAAACTAAGTCCTCTGCTTTCCTGCAAGATTAACTGGACTTGTAAATGCCAAGGTGATTATCCAGCTCTGATAAAGATGTAATCCATCTTTTTTCAAAAGTGCAAGCAAGATCTCAAAGATACCATCTTACATGAGATCTTGAAACAGACATTCTTTGCTTGCCTAGGGTTTATTCTCTGAATTAATATTTTCCCAGTTAACTTCACCATGAGGAGGCAMAGTTTCCTGCCAAACATGATTACTGCTTTTTTGGTAGTGGTTGACAATTCCTGTTCCACAAAGACCTTGAAGGCTTTTTTCTTTCTTTTTTTTTAACACAGACCATTTCAGAGCCTCACTTCTTGCTCCTGGCGAACTGACTATTTAAAAAATGTGAGCTGACTTTTGGTCAGCTACATCCTTGAACTAAGTTTCTGTGAAGCTGCCAACTTTTCTAATGTATTGCTGAAGTCRAATTTTCCTGTACTGAATTTAGTAATATCCCATTACTTTTTCTAGTATTTTCTAGTCCCTCTTATTTCCGTAAGTGATTGTTGGGGGAAGGTCAAGCAAATTTTATCTATATGGGGAATATGTTCTTTGCCCAACTCGTCTGCATGAATGAAAATCATTACTGAGATGCAGTGTTTTTTATCACCCCACAGATGGCAGTACAGCATGTCACATATGAATGATTCTCTTGTGAGAGAGCAAGAACACAAACAAGCAAAGATCTATAAGCAGTATCTTGAAAGTTTGTCCATTTTTCCTGCAGCTGTATCAGTTTGTCTAGTCCAGTAAAAGATACTATTTTTCCTACAAACTCTGCTGCTTCAATATTGATTTCTCGGACCAGAAATGTTTTGCCAAACTGCTATTTAGTGACGTTCACTGTGATCTAATGAAAACCATGCATTGTACACTTTGACTTTCTTAATATTATGATTCTAAAGAAGAATAAGCAACTCTATGGATATGGTATTAAAAAAGGCAAATTTTCTTGTTAGGAAAGGGTTTTAGAGGGTTTCGATTTATTGACTTCAGCTTTATGTAGTTGTTCTCCTGAAGCTTATGAATCTCATCACATGCCCGGAAAGCGAGGCTTAGTACAGTGTGATTCATCTGTCTTCCTTCAGTGGAAATCTGTCTTACTGCATCTCCTTCACTGGGTGTGGGGTGTCTGGCCTGAAGTGATTGATGTCTTTTCTTTTTCATTGTGAAACACTACGGACTTAATGCTGTCCAAAAAATGCATTTTTTGGTCATTGAGAATTTCTGCAACTGTTGGTTATAGAAACAGTGAAGTTGCAAATTAGAGTTACTGCTGCAGTCACTGTGTATTCAAATGTTTCTGCTTTGTGAAGGTCATAGGTAGGAAGCTAAGATGTGAATAGTGTTTCTCTTTGACAGAGTCCTGCTGAAGGTAATGAGACTGCTTACAAAGGTGAAACTGTGCAACTGTTCTGTGGAATCTGGATCCTCTTATGTTGAAATGTGCCCATGCAAAATACTGATTTCTGCATGATGCTAGATATTTTGTAGGTTACAGCAATCTCGCTGAGTTTTCTAGATTCTTACAGGGTATCATACATCTCAGGATCTGATCATCAATATCTGTTAATTATTATAATCCACTTACATGATCAAATGTCTGGGGAAAAATAGGCTTTTGTTCTTTTAACTGTGTTGTATTATTAATGTCCTCTGTTTTATTAATAATACACGAATGTGTATAACACTCACTAGAATATCAGTTTCATCGTATCAGTGGGATGTATTAGTCAAGAGCAATCTCTTATATAATTACAGGTATGAGCCAGGAAGGCCTTTTCAGGGTAAACGGCAGCACAAAAATGGTGGAACAGTTGCGACTGCAATATGAGCGTGGAGAAGAGGTGGAACTTGTTAAAGATGGTGATGTATACTCAGCAGCCAGTCTGCTGAAATTATTTTTGAGAGAGTTGCCAGATGGGATTATCACCTCTGCCTTACATCCCAGGTTCATTCAGCTTTACCAGGGTAAGTAAGAGGTAAAGATCTCCATCCTTCTTTGTACTTTTTCTGGAGAATTATATGCAGAGAGAGCACAACTCTTAATTGAGTCATAGGAAGTACTGTTCTTTACTTGTGTTGTTCTCCACTTCCTTTAACATTAGCCCTCATGTGCTCTGAGAATGCTCACAGATGTGCRATTCTGACAATCTTGGTAGAAATCACAATGGTGTTACAAGAGATGGAAATTTTTATTTTTGTGTTTGGTAAAATCTGGACTGTATAGGTTTTTCTGATCTAGTTATCTGCCAAATACAAGCTGAAATGATCAGTTGTTTTCTTTGAGCAAGCTTTGTAGACTATAACTGCATTCTTTCTAGACAGAGATTTGCTTCTGTTTTGCTAGGGCAGCTTCCGCTAATTTCATTCTAGCGGATCCACTATAATAGTGGGCGTAAGTCCACTATTATGAGAATATGTACTGTTTTATATATTTATATGTGTTATCAGCTGTTATAATAACTCTAATTGAAGACACTTTGGGCCCAAAGCATGTGTTTGTCTAAATGTCCATTTAGTGTCAAGTGATTGCCCATTGAAATGAGACATTTTGCAAGTAACGGCAGAGTTTTTTCCTTTTATTCCCAGTCATAGAACACAACTTCCCCCAAGCTTTCACCCTCTCAAGAGAAGAATCTCCTTAAGAAATAACATTGCTTCTTGTCTAGAAAGTTGAGCAACTGAGACTTGCACAACTATCTGTCAAATGATTTGTTGTCTAGTCCAGCTATTGTTATGCAGAATGAGTGATGATTGCCCCTATTCCTCAAACTTAATGTTTAGTGGCAGCTCTTTTCTCTTGCTGCTGGAGGTTGATGCCTCTTCTGACTGTTCCTCTAAGAAGAGGCAGAGTGAGTGAGTAAATGATGTCGTCTTCACTGTAAAGCAGGCAAATGTGATGCACTCAGAGGAGGAACGTGCAGTGTGACACACATCCCCAGTGGATCGTATGCAAAGTTCTTACACTCTTGTTCTTTTTACTTTCTGGCATTTTTCTTGCCTACAGTGAAGGGGAAATTTAGCTGTTACCTTAAGGAGGGAGAACACAGCCCTGAGTATCTCTTCATTGTTTCCTGTTTGGGGCTGTACTTTCTCTTGAAGGTGCACTGGAAAAGCATTCTGTGCCTTCCTTGAGTATATGCATTGTAGCTGTAGCAAGGCCTTATATGGGTTGTGTAAAAATCACTTTCTTGTTGTGAAGGTTGTTTGAGGTCCAGGAAAAGGGTAGTAGAAATGTTGAGTAGGAAGGTACCATTTTTCCAGAAAGTCCCTTTTTTCTAATCCTGACTGTGCTTTCTCTTTTTTTCTTTATTTCATCAGATCGGACTCATGAACTATATTTAGCAAACTATATTCTTTCTCTTAAGTCAAAAAAAAAAAAAAAAAACCCAAAACACTTAAAACATTAAGTCCCACCTTCCCTGTTCTATGTCCYTCTCCCCACAAAGGTCATGTTGGTGTGTTTGCACCAGCAGGTACTTATGTGCTTTACGAGCAGTGCTGGCTTGTTCTTGGAAAGCTTCATTCACTTCTGGTAATCTTAATTTGTGTGCTGTAGGAAATGGAGAGTTCCTCTGGTGCTTTGTATGGACATGAGCTATGTAGCCTTACCTAGCAGATTTACCTAAGCTTTCCTGTTTTCTTTCTTTTTCTTTTTCTTTTTCTTTTTCTTTTTCTTTTTCTTTTTCTTTCTTTTTTTTTCAGAAGTATAGCTTAAAACCTTATTCTGTAAAAGACAGTAAAACTGAGAGTGTTGAAGTGCCTTTATATTTATCTATATTGCACAATGAGTTATAGTTATAGTCCCATTACAATTTTAATTAGGAAACAAAAATCACATTTAAAAAATGCTAGATTGTTTGCTATGGCAAAGGAGATGCTTTTAATAACATTTGAAGAAAACCAGAGGTCTCTTTATTTTTCCAAGCCCTAGACAATATAGCATAAATAACTTGCTCTGAAAGGCACTGATGGCTTTCACAGGGCTCAGATTAGCTTGAGTGGTAGATGGTCCTATGTTTACAGTTAAATGATCAACCAGCTGTGCAGGATTAGAGGAATTATCTATTCACTTATCAAAGTATGCACAAGGGTGTCTATTGCAAAATGGTACCTAACAGCAAATGTGCCTGAGTGTTTTTTGCAAACTATAAAGAAAGTAGGTCAAGCTGTTCTTGAGCCAACAGGTTATTAAAAAATAACCTTGAATCTAGAGTCACTTCACTGCACGTCCACAGTGAAGGCTATTACAAGCTTTGTTATAACTGCTGTATTCCCTTCTGTTGAACCTTTGCGTGGGAAATGGTGTTTCTGTGTTTATATTAGAATTCCTTTGGAAAGTTTTTGGGGATTGGTACCAACAGACTGAAAGCTTGGTTTGAAAATAAAGCAAAAGTGCTTCTTCTTCT
>NW_028185672.1:78655-121542 GCF_003343005.1 Rhea americana | reverse complement strand
CCCCCCCCCCTCCACACACACACACAATGCTGCCTGTTCGCTTTGGCCTCTTGACATTGTTTCATCCCAGCAAGTTTATGTTTCGGAGTATACAGGATCTAAATGTGAGTCTGGTCTCATGTATTCCTCCCTCTTGCAGCTTGCTGTGGCTGGCAAGTTTTTGCAAGGTGCCAGTGAATGGCCTAGCTAGTTTGAAGGAGAGAGGTGGGAGTTGGTGGAAGGGGGTGGAGGAGTTCCGTTTTGGATCAACAGGTCAGTTTAGGGAACACTTGGCAGCTGGTGCTGTTTGAGTTACATAGGCAGGCAGAACCAAAAATATAGGTTGTGTTGGAGGATTTTAGAGGTCAAGCTTCAGCCTGAACAGTAGCTGTGAAAATGAATAAATGGGACTTTTTACCATGATAATAGCAACAGTGCAGCAAATCAGATTGGGTAATTGTCTATGGTTCTAAAGGCTACTGTGGCATGATTTTAAGTTTTTCCTTTGACTTTTATTGTCACTTTGGTGTTATCATGAGTAGTTCCAAACTAGGAGAATAACTTCCGTTTTCCACAGGACCCTTTCCTCTGGGGCAGGGTCATGTCTTAAGCAGATCGCTACCTGACAGAGAACTGAAGTCCTCTTCCCATAGACTGTAGAGGGTGAAAGAAAGGCTTTGATTCCTCCAGCAGCCCTCTGGGTGCAGTCGTGACTATAATATACAGCCTGCTGCCTATGCGCTGAAGATTAATTTCTTAGGGTGCACTGATAGCTGCAGACAGATGCATGGTCTTCTGTTCCCCTTTTGAGCTGGTAGTATGGAAGGCAACTGAAAGCTATGTGGACGTGATAGCATGACACTGAACTGGAGCCTCTCTTCCKCACCTGACAGCAGAGATAATTAGCTAAGGCATGGCATCAGGCTAATACAGTTTCAGTGCTTCCAGGCTGGAGTTGTTTGGGGTCAGACCATTTGAAACATGAGCAAAAAAAATACACACACCTCTCTGCAGGCATCCATACCCTTAGTGATGTTCAGACAGCATGCTATATAGGGGGAAGGAGTAGCATGAAAAGAGATTGAACTGGGGAATTAGATAATGTTTGTAGCATGTCAGAAACCCATTATGTATAAAAATAGACTGTGTATGTCCCTCTTGCTGTGCTCTCTGAGTGGATACTGAAATTAAATGAGACTAAACACATTTGCAAATGTGTCTGAAGACCTGCCTCCTATACTGCTGTGGTGGCTGTTTCTAGTTAATTAAAATTTTCATCTTTTTCTTTCACTGTGAAAGTGCATGCCCTCTTCTGTTATCTCCTTGACTTCTCCTGTCCCGCTATAGCCTGACCCTACCTCAGCTCTAAGATGCCATGCTGCTTTTGCTGCCTACCTTGGCCTGCTGCCAGTTGCTCTGTGCTCTGCCGTCCTCTAGCTGGTGTCTAGACATGGCCCGAGGCTGCCTGTTTTCTTTAAAAGAATTTCCCCCTTCCTCTGCCCAGAACACACTGTCTCATCTCCTGTTTCAAGCCCGCCCTTGTCATTCATCTAGCAGGGCTTCTTTTGCTGATTTCTGCTGGGGTGCTCTCTCTCTAATGTGACTTCTGTCAGGGGTTCAAACTAAAAAAGTGAATACTTAAACTTTGTCTTGAGAACAGCTTTCCCTTTCCCTCAATTTTCATTCTTCTGTTATTCCTTTTTCCTCCTTTCTACCTTACTGGGCAAGACTTTCAAAAGAGCTCAGTGTGCTGAATGAAATACTGTGTGTTAGTATGCAAGCATATTTGGAAAACTGGCTTAAATATAGGCTCCTGAATTGGAGTAGAATGCCTTTGAAAATCTGGCACTCTGGTGCTTCCATTACATTGACAAGCTTGTTTATCTCATCTCAAGATGCTGCAGAGACTAAAGCATGTGCTTAACTTAGTACTACCCTGTTTCATCTTCTTGAATAGGTAAGACTAGACATGGTAGTCCTGACTTCCATAGAACAGCTTGTACCCTACATTTGGCATGTACGTAAGCTTAGGGCTTTGATACATTTGATACTCGTCTTTATAATGGCATCAGCAGCACTGGTGTTCTAAGGTGTCTCTGATACTCTGTACCAGCTGAGTAATCCTCAGTGGTTGACTTCTAATCAAATAGAAAAATTGTCTAGTGGGTGGACAGATGAAAGAGAAATGCTCCAAGCAATTGGTTGTCATGACTCAAGTATTCATGCTCCATTGTAAGCTAGAAGGCTGTTTTTCTTGAAGTAATATGGTCATGGATACTAAGGTACATTTGCCCTGACAAATATACAGAGTGCAGTGAATGTGCTCTAGGTGACCTTGCTTGAGGTGTTGGACTAGGTGATCTCCAGAGGTCCCTTCCAACCTCAACCATTCTGTGAATGTTGTATGCACATTACTTTCCTCTAAATTTCCTATGAATCGTAATTACTAATTGTAAAAGTAAAGCTGAAGTCGGTAGAAAAGGAGTGTCACTTGGAAAATTCAGAAATGAGGGAGAGGGTTTTGTTTTTTGTTTTGTTTTAGAATTGTGTTTGGAGGAAGGTTTGACTTCATTCTCTTGCCTTTCAGCTGGAAAAGGGGGAGAGAACACAACCGTGTTTTCTGTTTCCCTTTTAGCAGGGCAGTGATTTTTAGGGCTCAGTAAATAGGGTTTTCTACTTCATGTTATTCAGTGATTGTGGGTGCTTCAATAAGGGTCTTATRTAAGATAATATAAGATCTTATATTTTGATATCTGACTTTATTCTTAAAAGTACCAGAAATAAAGGCATAATACACCTAATATTGATATAATGCTGAGTAAGGAACAAAGATTTAAGTGTGTCCAGCAATAAGTGTCTTCAGTAGTGATCCACACCACATAATAGATCATGCATAATGAACAGGGGCATCCAATTCCTTAAATACAACTGATGATACGAGGCCAATAGCTTTGTTTGTAGTCAGAGTGCAAGCCAGTGTTCAGAATGTCTCATGGACGTTATTGGCATCTTGCTAATATTGAATTGTTGAGATATCATTCAGTAAATGAAAAGTACCTGACAACATAATGCCCCAGAGGGGGGCTCAGAGAAGCAATAGTTCTCTAGGGCCTTCYCTAATTACGTGATGGGATGATGGTGATGGTAGAGAAGTGTTCTTTTCTAAGTAACGACTTTGACTTTCTGGATCATAACTGCGAGTAGTTAATGTTAAAGAACAGTATGTGCTAGTTCGTTTCATTATCTAAAGAGCAGTATGTTAGGAGGTGAATTTTAATGTTCTGGTTCTATGGAAATTGGTTGTGTTTTTGACTTCAAGTTTCATGAAAAGGTAATAAGTAATCAAGTCACACTGTCCCGTCCATTTTGATCAGTTCAGATATAAATCCAATTAAATTCCTTATTGCTATTCAGTTTAATACAGCCTTCTGAAAGAGTTCTAAAGCTTTGCTGCAGACAAAAAAATAGTAAATTTATTACTGTTAGCAAGCTGATTCAGAGAAGTTAGATCATGATTCTTTTTCTGTATAACTCTTGTCTTTAAAAAAAATACTTGCTATAAGTAAGCAAGTACTCTTTCTTATCTGCTTAATGGATATTTTACTTTCTTCCGGAGGAGGTAACTTGGCTGTAGAAKAAAATGATACAATTAATTAATTAAAATGTTTGGTTGTGTAGTTTGACTGGCATTTAAATTTTGACCTGCTGTCATGAAAGAATTTGTATTAGCTCTGTGGAACCAAGAAAGACAGATTAAAATGAATTCTTCAGTTGAAATTCCGGAAGTTACATTGTATGAAGTAAGGAGCATACACAACAAAACTTGCTTGCTTCCCAAACTATATGTAGGATAAATTTTTTTTATTAGCCACAAAAATGTCTGATTGGAAAACAGAAATCATTGCAATTTAATGACTGAATTCTCAGAAGTAACTCCCAGATATTTCTACCCAAGCTGTTAATTTACATGGTTAACCACTTGTCAGAGGCCCTACCCCTAGAATACTATGCAATCCAGCCCTGAAAGTTTTCTAGGAAATGAAAAGAAGAAATGAAGATGAAACTTTTGAAGCTTACTTCAAACATATCTCATACTATATTCACAGTTTTTTTTTTCCAAGCCAAAATTTTGGGGAAATGTAAAATGCCATTTTCTTCAAAGTATTTGTGCCTAATGCAGAGGGCAGGCACATGGTTTTCCCCCTGCCTGTACTTCTACTCTGCATGCTGGTACCAGCATCTACAGTAGACACAGTAGCTGGTTGCTGACCTGCTTCAGATGTATCCTCTTTTTTAGTTTGTTTTTGACTTTTTTTTCCCCCCCAAACCTCCCCCCCCCACACCCCAGGTAAGGAGACAGGAGAGAAAAAAAGATCAAAAACAAGCAAAAAAAGTCTTAAAGCCTGAGCAAGGTTTGGTTTTTGACTGAAAGCTGGGTAAATAGGATCATAATGTCCTCTGAACCACAGAATTCCTTATTGCCCTAAGTATGTAGAGGAGTTGTGTATTCTCACACTAAGTCAGCARCTACTTTGGGATAGGGCAGTCCCTTACAGAGAACATAGAGAGTCGGCATGTAATGTGAGCTCACCTTGGCTTTGTAGAGCAAAGACATCTCTCCAAAACCACTAGAATTGTTGTTAAAGTTTAAAGTCAATCTCTATGGAGAAAAAGCAATTACCCAACAACAGTTTTGCAATGTTAAAACCATCAGACTGTAAAACTGATAGCTTAAAAAAAAAAAAGAAAGAAAGAAAAAAAAAACCAGAAATGCACAGCTGCAGTCCTGTGGATAGATATTGCTTATAAGAGAGCAGTGAGGAAAACCTTTTGATGTCAGCAGTCTTCTATCTGAAAGCCTAGTTACACAAAACCCCCAAAGCTTGGTGATGGTAGGAGCTTTTTAGAGAGCTTTCATTCTAGTAGAGAGAGGAAATAAATACTTCCAAGCTTTAAGACATCCTATTTTGGCAAAGGGGAAGGATTTTTTCCCGCAAAACTTGGATTTTTTTTATTTAAATATATTTTAAAAAAAAATAATGTTTTGAATGTTTTGATGGGTCCAAAATTCTTTTTTTTTTTTTAATGGGGTGGAGTAGAGAAGCAAAAAATTTTGAAGTTTTTTTAAACTGTGTTCCAAAAGCAGAACAAAATTACGTAGAAACTGTGATCTATGAACCTTAGACTGTATAGGGAAATAACACTGACATGCTAACTTTATGCCTAATTTTAGCTCCCTATAGTGTGTAACGCTTCTCTCAAAAACCCTTTTGCCTTAAGCAACACTTCTTGTGAAAGGTTTAGTATGGAGTCAGGTATGCAGTTGTCACAGTGAGGAAAGCTCTTCCAAAGACATTCTCAGAAGACATTAGAGCACTATATTGCAATACCTGCATTTCAGAAGCCTCCATGTGTTATTACTGTTTATTCTTTCTGGAGATCTTCATGAGATGGGAAGTTGAAAAACAGCGTATGAGACAGGACTAGGGAAGCAAGTCAGCGTCTGGAAGAAGCTAGGAAGTAGGAGATCTGGTAAAGCTGGAGTTACAACAAATGTAGCAGTATATTGGAAAGGAATGAATGTGATTTAAGGCTGTTAGCTGTAACCACTGCTGCTTCAGCTCTGGAAAAGCCGTTGCAACATAAGGGTGAGCATGAAATGTTGACAAACATAGCTAAGGGGAGCCTTGGGAGAAAAGTACACTTTCCCTGAGGAAAGTTAAGGTGCTTGGAGGATTCTTTATCTTAGAATAGAACTAAACTTTAGATCCTGTTTGCTCRCCTCTGTATGTACACTGGTAGCAATGTAGAAAACATACATATATGTTGGGKTTTTTTTTCTCCTCTTGTTTTTCTTAGACACTAGGAATGACATGCTGAAGGAAAGTAATTTGAAAGAACTCCTTAAAGAATTGCCTGATGCTCATTATTGCCTGCTGAAGTATCTCTGCCGGTTCCTGACGAAAGTTGCTGAACATCATGTAGAGAACAGGATGAATCTTTGCAATCTTGCCACTGTTTTTGGACCAAACTGCTTTCAGTAAGTAGACAGGGTTTTCACTTTTCATCTCATGTTGGCTGAGCRTATTGTAGAGCAGATAGCCCTATAAGTTACCACAAAAACCCTRTGATTACCTTTGTTTAATCATCTCGAACAACTAGGGTTCTGAGCTACCTTTCTGGCTAAGTTTATCATTTGAGCTGAATGGGAGGTAAGTTGCTCTCCCCTTCTCTCTTGTAATACTCCTAAATGGTTTCTGTTTCAACACATTGCTGTATTGACACCAGAGCAGGAGTACACAGTGAAAGAAGGTGAGAGTTTATGAAGGCAAGGAGACTTGGGCTTATACAACTTTCTTCCTTGGCTGTCAGAAAATATGGATGCTTCTCTACAGAAGGCTTTGAGAAAAGGTTTTGAGGAGATTAAGGACTCAGGGGCAGTACCCAGGTAGTGTATAACTTCCAGAGAGGATGCTGCATAGTTGATGTAGATTTAGCCTCTGGTGATCCAAGATTGTCCTCAAGATGCCAATGGCTCTGAGGTTTTTATCATTCTACTATATTTAGAAACTGGCCTGGAGGTCTTGGAATTTGGTTGGCCTTATGAGACTTCCTACCAGATTCACTAGTTTTATTAGCTTCTTTCTTTTGGCCCACTTCCTTGCTTCCTATGGTGAAGAAAATGCACTGTTCCTGCTGCTGGGTGTTTTAGCAGTAGTGGGGAGAGTTAGTTCCAGATGCAAGAATGCTCTCATGCAAGAGTGTTCCTTTTGAGTCCGTTCCATGAGGCAGTGCGTCATTAGCATCTTTGTCCTCCTCTTGCCTGTAATTGACCCGCAGGCAAGCATTCAAGATCTGAGACAATAATATGGGAGACAAAGGGGAGTTTTGATCACAGTTGCCTGTGAGAGATGCATGATACCAGCAAAAAGAGAGAAGTTAGTTACTTATAGCAAATGTCCGGTTTGTATTGGTCCTTGAAAATTTTCTTTCTGAATAACACTGATTGCTAAGTTGCTTATTGAGACTTAGAGTAGATTAATTGCCAAATAAGACTATCTCCCTTGACTTTTATAGCTAGTGGAAAGAAATATACTTATTTAAAGAGAGAAAAAATGGAAGCTGAAGTTAGCTTCCTTGTAATGTATTGAACCTGTTCCTTAAACCTAAGTTAGATGCTGCTTGCTTCCTTTCTTAGAGGGGCATATTTTTTTTTCAGTTCATTAATTAGAGRACATGCAGAGATGAGACATGCAAACCCAAACTGGTCCTTGTGACTATACCACAGCCTCCTGTTCAGATATTGCTTATGAATGATGATGGTGAATATGTCAATGTACGAGCATTAAAATATTTGCTTGTATCTTGTTAATGCAGCAACATAACGAATAGTATTCTGTCGTTCACTGCCGACCTCGCCCTCTATGCAAAACAAAATTACGTCTGAGCATCAAAAACCATGCGCAGGCATAATCACAAAGYGTGTTTTTTAGTAATGGGAGTGAAGTACTTTGCATAGGAGGTAGGCAATGGATTGCCCTTTGCCTCAGTGTGGAGGGACAAAGTTGTCTACCGTTAATGCAATYTCCTGATGGAAAATAGAGCTCTTACTCTGAAGGACTGAAGAAAGAGGAAGCCTCTATAAAATGAAGACTTTATATAACAAAGACTTTGCAGCAGTACTGCTCTAGCTGCTCTGCATTACCTCTGTATCTACTGCAGGTAGAGCAGTAGAATTGCTGAGCTGACTTAGGCTCCTGGTACAGCAAGCAATCTGGCTCTGATTTTAAATACTAGTTAGATGCCTTGTGGTATACTCCAGTGTCTCAGAAGCTTAGACATTTCAGAAAAATCTCTGCAGCAACTTACGTCATTGCATTTAATCCAAACTGGTGAGATGACAGTTTGTAAATGGCACAGAGCCTGTAATTGGCTTGCCTACATACTGTGCTTGCTGGCCTCTGATATTGGTGCAGTCAGCAGAAGTGAATGCATGTGTTCTCAACTGCACCAATTTGTAGTCCAGATTGTTAAAAAAAAACACCTTCATCAACCATTACCTTACTAGACTGAAGTACAGAGCTGAGTTGTGTAACATGAGGTTATGTCTGTTACAAGCATAGTAACATCTGCCTGGAGGCAGACAGCTAAGAGTTGTAATTTCTTAAAATGCTGCAGCTCTGCTTTCAAAAGCTTCAGTCCTGCATGCTGAAGAGTTTGTGGGCCTCTGAGGTACTAATGAAAATGCTATGCAAGCTTGGGCTGCAGAGACAAAAATCCTTTACAATTTTTCCTATCCTTTGAGTCCTTTCATTTTCTGAGAGATCCCCTAGGGGATTAGTAAGTTTAGTTTGCCATCCTTCTACATAAAAAGTGTTGTACAAATAGCTGAAGTAGCCATCAGAGAAGACAGGGCCCTCARCGTTTTGCACATTAAAATTACAGTGCCATTTCACACAATCTACTTCTGCAAAGCCACTTGGGGAAACAGTAATACACATTTCTCAGCTCAGACAGGGTGGAGTAGGACACCTCTGGAAATTCATAATGAGACGGATCATTTCACATGGAAATCGCCAGCGGCTGCTACCTGGGGAATTAATTCAGTTCAGCTCACTACAGACAGATGACTGAATCAGTAGCCCTCTGGCCCTCATTTCAACTTTGGGCAAGTTTCTCATATGTGGTAGGCAGTGATAGAGCCTTCAAGTGAACAATGTCATGTTTGGAAGTGTTAACTGCACTCATCTGAGTGAATTCTGGAGATCTGATCTTTCATAAACCTTCTATGCATTTAGTGATTTAAAGCTTTTTTACAGGAATCCTGAGCTGAATTCATTTAARTAATTCTTTCACAGTGAGTGAGTTGAACTGACTTAAGGTCACTTCAGTTCTGAATAAGGGTTACAATACAGGACTTCAGTGTGGTTTAACTAATTGAGTTTGAGACTTTCTTGAGCGTCCCTGTGAAAACAGACATACTACRTTTCTTTGGCTTAAAGTGATCTGGAAGACCCCAAAGAACAAGTGAACACATGCACGTGAGGGTCTTGGAGCACTATGGCTTGGGCCAGGTGCCAGGCAYGCTGGCAGGGCAGAGTGCAGAAATGTGAAATATTGCTAGCTATAATTCTATGAAATAAAGGGCTAACAACTTGATTCTTTTCCCAAGCGGTATTTTAGCTTTGAGAATTACTACTACTTCTGCTTGAAATTGGCTTCACCAATAATTTTAATCTTCAAATGCTGCAACATTTTTGGTACTAATGCAACCTTGCTATTGACCTTGCTTAACTGCATTGCATATTGTTAATGCTAAGATCTAGTTTTGACAAAGCACTTTTTCTTAACTGCTAAATGTGGAGCAGCTACATCTTGTGTGTATGAATCATTTTCAGCATCTCTTTGGGAAAGGCAGAATATAAAGAGGGAACACTGGAGATTTTGCTTCTGTTGTTGTCTGTGCTACGTACCTGTTTCATGACCTTGGACAAATCACAGRAAGTACTTGGTGGGCGTTTAACAGCTCAGACAAAGATAGATCTGCACCCATCAACATTTGTGCTGTAGAAATGACTGCAGAAATTACGGGTTTATGACTCCCTTCTAGAAAATGTATTTAACTCATAGTGAAGTAGTTTGTATTTAAATGGCTATCAGTTGATCAAGTCCATCCATTGAGGATTTTCAGAGCAAGTTGAGCCTCTARCTCTGTAAGCAGCAAGGTTATTGTATGTAAGTAATATACTAGTAATAAATCAGGCATAAAAGAACTGTGACAACAAACACTTCTTTTTGCTAAAATGTTTAACAAGGTCTTTGCAAATGAACATCAAAAGAATTTCTAAGGAACAGGGTGGATCATGAAAATGAGAAAATTTCTCATCCAGTTGGGTTTTTCTAGTAATCTGAAGTGTAATTTGTAGGTTTMACAACTTTTCAATTTAGAGAAAAAAAAGAAGTAGGATTTTCATTTTTAAAATATMTTTTCAGAAAGATCTAGTCAGACTGGTTGATCATGCAGTGTGGTGACAGATAGGTTTTAACTTGTATAAATACGCAAGGTGATGCATACTCATAATCTAAACTTCTCAATACATGCTAAGCTGCAGATTTGTTGTAAGGAAAAGGTCACCACGACTAGCTCAGAGTGTAATAGTCTGTATGATGGAGGTCTAATTGCAGCAATTAAAAGAAGGAAAAAAGAAACTTTATAGAATGTTTAGATCTGGTTAAGTAGCAGAGAGATGGTAATGGATAATACGTGTTATGCCACTGTTAAAATAAAAATCATGCTGCCCTACTTAGTGACTTGGTGCCCTACTGTTGACTGCCTCATGAGAAGTTCAGAGAGGAGTGGCAAAAAGAGACTGAAGCCGTGAGCTGTGATGGCCTTTTGTGTTACTTAAGTTCTGCATATACATGTTACTAAACATGTATATTAGATTGTTCAGAATAAGATACCGAACTTTTCACAGCTTTGATTTAATAGGGTTTAACAGAGGAAGTAATGTGGGGAAAGGATGTCAAGAAAGCACAGAGTTGTGCAGAAACAAAGCAATGTTTGTGTGCTTTGCGGCAATTTACTAGTCTGGACTGTTTTTCAAACAGGAAGCATTTTTTGGTGTTAATTGTTGCCTCTAAGTGACATGTAGACTATAGTTGCCAGCAGGTCTGGTTTAGGTCAAGATTCTGCTCTAAAACTGTTTTAAACTATCTTAAATCTTTATTTTGACTTGAAATTACTCTAGTACGTTATCAGGCACTTTTCTAGGAATGAGAATTTTTAGGGCACCAGACCCAATTTAGTGGTGCCCTGTTTAAGGGAAATAAATTGGGAAACTGCTAGTCAGGAGTTGCCTAAATTAGCAGGGAAGCTCTACAGTAGGCCTACTCTGTCTGCAGYATATCAATTGGCTTGGGAAGAGGAGTTTCCTTATGTTAGAATGGTTACACACATCTCTTGCGTTCATACATTTTCTTTTATTCAGACCAGCTGTCATCTTTAGTGAATACGTGACATTCTCTAATGTAAGTGTCCCCCCATTATACACACATATCCAGCAATAAAAATTGTCCTATTTCTGCTGTATTTAGTCTGAAACTGGGTTTGACACTAATGAAATCAGTTGACTTAAGGTAGACTGACCTGTTTTACACTGGACAATGCAGAGKTGCATCTGCAATGTAAAATCCTTTTATTTCAGGTCCTGGGACTCCTTAGCGTATATTAAGTGTTGAAATGACAGCGGTAAAGATTTTCTTCTTGTGTTTACCAGTTGCACTCTGCTGTAGTGGGATTCTTTTCCCTCTTGACAGGTAGATGCACTGTAGAAAGCAAAGCACTGGAAGAAATCAGTGGCATGTACAGCTTACAGGAAGGCATTTTTTGATGGAAGATTTCTGGGAGCAGCTGTCTTCAGAGCCTTGTTGTTCGTGTGTGTGTGTGGCCCCAATAAACATTAGTCACAGCACTTTTACAGTAGCCAGTTGTTTGTAAATTTTGTTTTATTGTTTATTTTAAGCAGTGGCTTATTTTCAAGTTGCATCCATGTAAAAAACCCTCAGTGGTATCTGAGCTATTTATTGTGTTGTTTTTTTTCCTTGTAGTCTTAGCCAAAAAACACTTGCATTTTTTTTCTTACATTTCATTTTTGCCTCCCTGTTCCATCTTTTTAAGTCTTTCCCATGTTTTCTGTACCTCTTGATCTGCTATCTCCACCATTCTTTGTAAAATCTTTAGAGGAYTCACATCCATGCAACCACTTGGTGGATGATATAGAGGAGAATGGGTCTGCTGGAAAAACTGTATTGTGTTGGAAAAATATTTTAAACTCTGAATACTTTCCAGAAAGCCTACTTTTGCATTTAAAACAAGACTTTAGTCAGTATTGGGCATGACATGCAGAAAAGTCTGTATTCAAAAAAAAAATGCTCCATAGATGCTTAAATTAATCAAGTGTCCTGGTGACGGGGGGTGGTGTATGCATGTGTGTGTGTATATATAGGTAGATAGGTATCTGTGTCTGTGTGTATATGTATACATAAAAAATACATACATACGTATGTATGTATAAATACATACATATATTGTGTGTGATACACACACAATATATATATTTTATGTATATACACAAAAAGAAAAAGTGTGTGTGTATGTATGTGTACATATATACACAAACATATATACATTTTTTTCTTTTTTTTTTAACCAGAGGACAATGTGTTGTGAAGTATAAGGAATRGAACACAATACTTTTTCCAAATCAATATCTTGCCTTTTCTTCTGTGTGTACCTTCAAGCTCTGTGACAAGCATTCCTGGCTGCACAGGGGCCCCTTTCAAGAAGACAAGAAGTTGCATCTTCTCATCCTCTTCTGCAGCCAAGTAGTTGGGCAATCCTCCCAGGAAGTGGAGGTTGGAAGCCATCTCTCTCTCTTCAGATGAATCTTTTAGGGTGTTCTGCTGAAAGCAGCCTCCTGCTCTGTGTTTTGAAAAGCCCTGCAAGTTAAAAGCTTACTTTAAAGAGAAGGGTCARCTCACAAAGTGGATGAAGAAACACGTGCAGCCTGAGGTAACCTTAAGCTGCAGAGATCTTGCTTAGCATTTTCTTTTACTGTCCTGCTCAGCATGTTAGTTTCTTTTGTGAGTTTTTGTTGTTGTGGTAGTGTTTTGTTTTTTGACTCATTCTTCTCATTTATCTTTGAGGTCATCATGAATCATTTTTTGGAGGTACCTGACTTTTCCCCTTGACTGTTTGGAGAGTTTTAAGCACGTCATGGTGTCTGTACTGCAATCATGAACCCAACTTTTAGATAAGTGTATTTTGAAGTTGGTGGTGTCTCATTTGGTAGTTGTCTCAACTGGATCTCTACATTGATTCTGTGAAGTAGATTGTTTGACTAGCAGATACAGTATTTAATATCAATAGGAGAAACTGCAGATAAACTGCAATAATTGTAACCAGCATAGGTATAATCCTTCTTTCCCAGACAGAGTTTTTYGTGTGCCTACAAGCCAGCCTGTATCTGCTACTGAAATGTTACAAGGACTTTGTGCATGAACATTTGTCTATTAAGTACTTATAACACTGTGCTTCATGTTCCATCCGATTTCAGTGTGGCTTCAGGATTTGAAGGGATAAAGGAACAAGAGATCTGCAACAAGATAATGACTAAAATGCTGGAAAACTACAGTACCTTGTTTGAATTGGAGGGTTTGAAAAAGGAAGAAGAAAAGCCTCCATGTGAAGAGCTAGCAAGAATTATTTTGGTCAAAGTGAGTATCTCTAATATTTCATTTTCTTAAATTAACAAGGCAAGCACATTCCAGGCTTCAATTCAGAAATCTTTTAGATTAGTATGACAGAGCCTGCCTCCCACTTATATTCTCTAGTATTGATTGTTTTGTGGTTTTAAAAGTCAGTTCTGCTCATAGGCTAATTTTCATCACTAGTCTGGAAGTTGATTCTGTTCAACAATTTTATTCTTTATTAGTTAAGATGTTCACCTTTATYGATGAAGGAAATACATCTCCTAAAAATTAAACATTTTCAAATGAGCAGAAATGATTCTAGGAGGCATCCCAGCTTTCCCGCATGGTGATCATTTATTCTGTGCACATCAGTGATGATGRACTGTCATACTTTAAGACAGTATGAAGTCTTTAGCCTTTGCCATTCTGTCACTTGCTTGTCTCAAACATCTTCCTGAGTCTAAAAAACACCTGTTCTGACAGCTGGGTTTGGTGCACTCTAGAAGCTGCAATTTCTGAGTGCACTAGAAGAGAAATGTTAAATAGCGATTACTATTTAAAGAAGAAAATATATTGGAGTAATTAAACAAAAAGCATTATGATAAATTAAAGTACAGTATCTTTGGTAGGAAGAGGGCATGTACATAACATCAAGGGATGCTAAAGTTCAGAAAAAGTAATCAAAAATAAGTAAAATGGCCAGAATTTTTTTATCTGAATTCTGGCTTGTGCCATCTCCACTGCAGGAAGCAGCTAGAAGTTTGTGCAGAAAATGGTCAGCGAGGATGGTTCGCGATAGCCTCCTTTCCTCTTGTCTATTAGTGAGTCAGATGATTACTCCCTTCCAAGACACAAGCTCCTGTGTTCAAGTCCGTTTCACCCAGCAAGGGATTTTGCAAACACCCTCACTGGTAAAGTCAGTGTACCTTCACTGGCTAGAACGGGAAGTGGTCAGACAATGAGGCGATTATAAAAACCTGGTGTCTTTGACCTTGGCAGAAGTGAGCAGTCTAGTGTGATCCTGAGTTCTGCCACTCAAGTGAATTCAGCATCTGTGTCTTTGTAATGACTTACTAGACAGTTGTTTAATCTGAATTGCAGGGCAATCTGTATGAGTCAGACTAATGTATCTAGAGAAGGGTTGGCTACTTTCTCACGTGATGGATCAGTAAATAAAGGAAAACTCTTTCAACTTACAGCAATTACTAACATTCACCTAAAAATCTTACATGGAAGGAGACAGTACTATTGATGACTCTTTTGCAGGGTCCTCTCTAATCTCTCTAGCTGAAGTCACAGTAACTTCTGGGCAATGGAAGTGACCTATCTGGCAGAAGAGAGTGATGTTTAGCAGCTGATGGTCACTTAAGTATCAAAAACAGATTAAGAAGAACATAATTTTAGAAAGCCACAGTACTTAAAAGAGCCCAGCAGAAAGTTTTCAGGTATGTCTCCTTCCCCTTCAAGCCTCAGTCAATTGCAAAAGCCAGAATAGTCTGCCACATCCAGGGATTTATAAGTGATTGAGAAGGTACAGAGATGGGAACATGGGAGACTTCCTGYAGTAGTTCACAGACCTGAGCTGTCAAAATCCATGGTGACACAACCAGAATTACTCCAACAAACTTGCCTGAAAGATTTAATTACCCACATGAGGTGAGATATGTTGTCCACCTCTTTGCCTCAGGAGACAGATGACTGTCTGAGAGGAATGAGGTATGCCCAAACAGAAGGGCTCGCCTTGTCTTTGGGTCTTGTTGACAACTTCCAAATTCTCCTGGCAGTCTTCTATAAAGATCTGACCTTTTTGTGTCCATCTAACTTAACCAAGCGAAATGCTCCAACACAAGAAATACAAGCATCTAGATTTACGTAGCAAAGTTAAATAAGGAAAGCCTGTTGAGATTTGCTAGATAGCTCTTTGAAAAAATGCTTTTTACCGTTCCCAAAGTCAATGTCAACATTAAATCGTGTTTTTGGAGCAAATACTCAGGAAGAGGGGAGTAGTGGTTCATGTCATCTCATCACGGTATGGGAATGTACCTATTCTCACACACCCTGTGGTGTTCACTAGCTTTTTGAACACAAGTGTCTCCTGATACCTCATGATCTGAGCATCTTAAGATCTTCCTACGCTTTGGCAATAAAGTTGGTGGACTTTTAAGAGGAGGAAATACTATTCTTTTAAAATGAAAACAAGAATGCGTGGATCATGCAGACAAAGTCATGAAAGCATGACACTTCTCTTTGAGCAGTGTTGTTGGATGGAAAAAATTGCTCGAGTAGAGCAAGTTGCATCTTGTCCACCATGTTGGTCATGACTAAGGGAGGGCCACAATGTTGCAGACTTCCAAAAGGAGTAAGCATTTCAATCAGGTACAGATTTTTAGGGTCAGAGAGTCTGTAGTAAGGGCGCTAAAAGTAAATAAATTTCAGAGGTGAGAAGAAGAAATGTGATTCCACAGAGTTATTTTTAGATGAATTATTATTCTTGCTATGCATGTGCAGTGAGAGGATTCAGGAACACTCAGTAATTCAAAAATTACTCAATCATAGGGAAAGATAAGTAAGTTGTTCCATCTGAAGTGATTTCTTAGCTTGCTTTCTCAGTGGGTCATATTTGGGAAAGAAAGAGAGCAGAAAATCTCTGTAAGTCACATTCTAGTCTCTGCTTTGTTCCCAATTCTGTAAAGCCTCATCTTGCTCATTACTCAGGCATATTGTAGTTAGAAATGGTGGGGGAATTTTCTTGATAAAACACTATGTTAAAAAAGTACAATTTTCACAAAATGGAAGCTTTMTTTTAAAATAGTTTCCAGGTCACTAAGGAATTGAACATTCAGATCCCTGATGTCTTGCCTGGAAGGTCCTCTGCAGTTTGTCACTCCACCTAGTAAAATGAGATATACAAGATCATCTAGGCAGGTAGCCAGCAAGTRGAAGCATAACATGTACTCTCTTTGGAAATTGTGTGTGTATATATATGTGTGTGTGTGTGTATTTTTTTGGGGGGGGGAGGGGGGAGGAGGAATTTCTTCCCTTAAAAGTATTATGAACTTTGATATTTTGTTCCATAATAGTTCAGAGGTTGTTTTGTTTTGCTTTTAAACATAAGAGGTTTCATTTGCAGCCAGCTATTATTATAATCCCTAAGACTATAATCTAAGCTTTGGTTTAATTTCCTGACATTGTGAAGGTCTGGGCAAGTCTTAGTTCTATTGATTGATAGACTTGGCTTGTTAGAGAGAAATGAGTGGAAAAGTGGGTTGAGTGTTCTGATTAGCTATCTGCTCTGTGAGGCATATTTCAGATTCTGAAGRTTCATAAATAACTATTTCTTATTGGATAGTATCGTTTGTGAGCTGTTTATCCTCTGACAGTGTATCAGAACTGCTATGCATTTACCACATTATCTTATAACACACATACAATGTTATTTATGTTCTATTTTGAAGCAAAATTCCTGTTGTGTTATAGTACGGTTCTGATTGATTTTTGTGGTAATAAACTGAGTGATAACTCACGTATTTAAAAACTAATCAGTCTGAGTTGCAGTATTGCCAATTTTATGATCTGTCTGAATAAACTGGTTTAAGAAATCTACAGTAATAATAATAATAATGCTTTTGAACTGGGGCCTTTCATGTCCAAAGATCTTAAAACTGCTGTTCAAACTGCACCTGCATATAGTCCTGTATTGTACAGTCAGCCACTGCTGTATGATTACAACTGTAGTGAAATGGTATCTTTACAAAAAGTGATTAACAAGGTTTTTCCAGTGATCAAAGATAGGCAGCAAAGATGATTTTTATTTAGTCTGAATGGCCAGGGGAATCTGGACAGRCAAAATTATTATGAGACTCACCCTTGGAACTATCCCTTTTGCTGATTTTGGGTAAAACATATCAACTTCTATGATATGATGCTTTTTAGGTCACTATTGTCTTAGAAGAAAACACATAAAGTATTGTAAAGCTATGCAAGCTTCTTGTTGTTGTTTTTCTTCTTCTTTCATCTTTTTCCTCTAATGCATTCTTGACAGAGCACTCTTCATTTTAAGAACTAGTCCACTGAGATCACATAAATATTTCCCTTAGAGCACAAGCATGATAAGAGTGTAATGCTGCTCCATGCTTGATGACATATTTTGGAAAGTAATGCAAAAGACCTTTCCCTTCCTTCTCTATTAGGTGGTAGAGCAGACAGTCCTATTCCCTTGATGCAGAAGAGAAAGCAAGACAAGTTATAAAATTAAAATTATAATATTAACATTAATTAAAAATTGAAATGAAAAAGCCTAGTTTTTTTTTTTTTAAAAAAAAAAAAAAGAAAAGAAAGCTCAAGGTTCTGAATGTTATGAAGGTACATTCTAATGACCTCTGGGCAGGAGGATTTCACTCTGAATAGCTGTGGGAACTAGTCTCTTTTTTGCCAAAAAGAATAGTTTCAAAGCAACTCTTTTACTTTAGATGGTTTTAACTGATTGCAATTTTTATCTAGTTTGTTTCCAGTCTTCTAACAAAAGCTGCTGCTTCAGCTGGGAGGATTAGCTGGCAAAATCAATTTTATACTTTAAATGTCAACAAAAATTTATGCACTGTGTCTTGCAATYCTGCAGTTAAATTTTTAAGGAGACAGGCAAGACCATCACATGCAACTGCATCTGTAGCCAAGTATCTGGTGCTTGATCAGTGCCCAACCCAGCTGCACAAGCCCCTAAGCCTGGATTTTTGTAGAGGAAGACCTTCAGCAGCACTGTTTTCAGTTGAGTGCTTGCTTATGCATTCAGTCAAACACTCGGACCAGATCATTCAGCTCTTGGCAGAGTTTGAGCCCTTCATCTCTGGAAAGGGCTAGGAAAAGCACAACGGTCAGAAGGTTCTCCATGCTGTCTTAACTTTGCTCCCTTTGCAGTCCATAGTAAAATTCCATTTTCACTGARTACTTTTAAAAATTAGAGTGTTTCTGATAATTTCATAAGGTGCAAAACCAAGATCTTTGCCAATAAATGTTTCTTTCCCCTTCCTCAGTTGTTTTGACTTAGATACCTTAGCATGAGGGTCTAACCTCTAGATAAAACCAAAAAGCTGCTGAAAACTCACTCCACAGTTGAGTGGTCTCCTCTACACTCCTGTTATGAATATTTAATTTCCTCTGCCACCTCAAGGCTCTGACCCCTCTGATTATATATGCGAATGACACAAGAGCAATCCCTATTTTCATCAGGAAAAAAGGCACCCACTTCTAATCCATGTAATGGTGCCCTGGCTAAGCCTGCAGGGTCTAGATAGTTTTCTTTATGCTTCCTTCATGCCTGAGACCATTTTAGCATGATGTTAATGACTGGATTTCAGTATTGRATTAATTCTTTCCCCCACAGAAGTCAGTGGGAACTGATCCCTTTTGAAAATCCCTTCTAAAGGTCTCAACCAAGGTTTCTATTTCATTCAGTATTCCCTCATTTGGGCAAGTCATGCTAGTTCCCTTTTGTCTGGGCCAGAGAGCATCACAGCGTAGGAGTGGGTTCAAATAAGAGGAAGACGGCGGAAAGTTCAGGGGCTGAGAAGGAGCACCTGTGAAAGTCTATCTCTGGTTTTCTGTTTAGTATTTCCTCAGCTAGTATTTACTTCACAGTTGTCCACCAGTGAGCAGATGGGCATGTTTATAATAAGGGTATATAGTGATTCAGCCAGAATGACGTTTTAAGATGTGAGCTGACAGGAAATGAGCAATATGAGATTTGTAGGGGAAAGTTTATAAGCCTCCAAACCCTTCACCTACAGAAGACTGTTGAATCTCAAGTGGGGAGGATTGTTATGTTTAGGCTGTGATTCAGGAAGGCAAGAGAAAGATCAGATGAGCCTCTAACAATTCCTTGTATAATTTTGAAAATACTTTATAATGCTCCTAGCTCAACCATTTTTGACAACTCCATGTATGTAGTGCTAAAACAAAACACTTCTGCTCTTGAAAGTTAGTAAAGCACTCACCACAAGTGACAGATTTATAATCTAGTATTACTAAGTACAATCCTGAATATTTACATATATATGTTAAAGCAGAACTGTATAAACTAAAAAATGCTTTTGGTGATATTTCTTTGGTTAGAATTTCACTACAGCAGTATTTTCTTTTTAGCACATTATGAAAATAAAATACCTAAGATATAGCACATTTAAAGGGAATAGAAGCCTATAACAAAATTTACTTTCTATGCTGCTCTCCATATTTCTAGTATACTATTACTCCTTTGAACACAGTTGGCAAATTTTGCATTTGAGATACTTAGGAATTTTGCTTCTACTCTCTGGCAATTTTTTTTATAAAGAAATGTCCAGTGGTAATACCATTGCTTATGTAGAGAAAATAAAATCCTTATATGTGTGTGTGTGTGTCTCTATCTATATTTGTATGTTTTTCATTCATTGTCTGTTTGATTTGTTTTATTTTTTTGGATCATGTTTAGGAACCCACCTGGGAGAAGTCCCTGTCAGTCAGTACCACAACATCTTTAGAAAGGAAAGCATCAAAGTCAGCGCCAAAAAACAAGGTAAAGTAAAAGGAGCGTGTAAGCCTCTACTCTAGCCAGCTGTTTCTTAGCATCCTTGCTGTACCCATGGGGGAGAAAAAGGGTTTGGCAAGAGGATGAAAATTTTTCTACTAACACAAGTCTTTCAGTTCCTCCTTCAGATTTTTCAATGTTTATTCTGTGTCACATTTATTAGTCACTAAATTAATCAAGTTACACAAAATCATAGGCATTGTTCCCAGTAAGCTGTCAGTGTCAGTGCTGTCTTTGTAACAATGGCATATTGCAAGCAGTCAGAATTGTTTCAAATTATGAAATACAAGACGTTTTACAGACTGTGGGGCTTTAATTCATACTGGCCTTTGCYGTTAATTTCATCTGTAATACTTTTAAGGTGCAATCTTCAGAAGGGCTCATCACTGAATGAATTCTTCTTCCTGTTATAACTGATTAGTGAAGTGCTCATTGATTTCAGTAGAAGTACTATGTGTTTTTGAAAAGCCTTCCTTTAAATACTGTTAAGGTCACAGTATGTCCAGTAGACATCTGGTTGGTGCATCTTGGTGTGACTGTAACACCGAATTTGGTGTTATTGGTGCCGAATTTCTGCGTGCCTGAAGACTTGCTTGTAAGAAGCAATACCGAGGGCATCTCAATAGCAATAGTGTTTACTGTGCAAGGTACAGAAGGGAACAGGCRTGCTCTATGTGTCTGACTATGTAGGTTCTGAAAATCTGATCTATCCCGTAAATCCCAGCACCATTTGACCTTGATTGCCGGC
Organism: Rhea americana; assembly: GCF_003343005.1. Lineage (NCBI taxonomy): Eukaryota > Metazoa > Chordata > Aves > Rheiformes > Rheidae > Rhea > Rhea americana. Next base: position 100,999 of record NW_028185672.1, on the reverse strand, counting down.
AGTGAACRTTTAAGTTTCCATATTAAGAAAGACTTCTCTGTGTGCTGGAAATCTTACAGTGGTAACTAAAACAATAGTGACACTTAAGACACTATAATTTACTGTAGCTTCACATACTTATTTAAAAATGACACTGCTGAATTCTGTGCTTGAAAACATCTTCTCCATGTSAGTATTTTGATTTTCAGATCAGAAATGCAACTTAGCTTTTCCAAGGCTGATTTAAAGTGGTTGTAACATGAGATGCAGGTCCAGAGAGGCTGAATTTCTCCCTTAGTTAGGTCATGTTTTTCTTTTAGATCATGTGTTTTCTGATTATGGATAACTTTAAAGTAAATATATAAATCAGACTCCCGTTTTCAAAACTGCCAGGGAGAATAAAATGTTCCTCTAGTACTGATCTTAGCTCTGTTGTCAATGGGCACACACACTTATTATGTAAACCCAGCAAGAGAACAATGTTACTGTGTCGTTTTGTCAATGTTTGATTTTTTTTTTTTAATCTAAAACTCTGCTTCTGACTCCTTATTGGTACTTCAGCCATGAGAAGCTGAATTGTGGTCATTAACTGATTATATGGCATGTTAGTCATGCCAGCTAATATGTGACAGGTAGTTATAAATTGTGGSGATGGGCTTGGAAGATGAATTACTCACTGAATTCCTTATCAATATCAGGGGAGGTTACATTCCACAAGTGGGGATGTTTCCCCTACAGAGAGAAAGATGCCTGTTACTTGCTTTTAGGTCCTAGAGGATAAAACAGCTGATTGCCTAAAAAAATTGTCKTCTTAACCTTTTATAAATTCTGGAATTACTCCTGCTCACAATATTACCTGTCAAACTTCATCAGTTTTAAATAGCTGGTCTCCTTAAGCTGCTAGAAATGTGTTTTTCTTTTTCCCTTAGAAAATACCGTAATATTACATAGCTGTAGTTGCCAACGTTCAGGCATATCACAGGGTTATTACTATGTTTGTCATTTCCTTTTTTTATATTGCAGTCCCTTTCTTTAAAAGAGAAAGTTTTCCACATCTCTCTGTTGCTTTTGTATCACAATTCATGACCTTTGTATGTGTTTTGTGACAATCTCTATAGTAATTGAAGTAGGTTAAGGTTGTACTAAAGTGAAGCAAAGTAACCTTTAGCCATTTATTAAGAGGTACAGTCTCAGGTAAGAGGTCACTTACATAAATAGCCTTGAGAGAACAAAAATAAATGAAAGGGGAACTGAAGAGGTTAATGGTTCAGTACTTGAACAGCAGTGATGTGTTTTTTGCAAACTCTAAGATTTTGCTTTTYATTACTCCGTTCTGGAAGAGCTCCACTGAATTCCAATTATTCAAAGTGTAAATGATAGCAAGGTAGGAGAGCAGATAGATACTAATTTGGCTTTATTCTTATGGACWTATGTCGACAGCAACTGAGGTGAAAATCTCCTATATAAATACTAGGATGTTTCCTGCTTCATTATGGTTTGTAAGCTTTACTATAGCTTTACCAGCATTGTTTCCCCTTCTAGCAAGGATGTTTTTATCATTTTCTGAGAACAATATACTCAGGGTAATTAATGGATTAATTAAGGAAATGGTAATTAATGACTATTAAAGAGATTTTTTAAAAAATTTGTGTTTATATAAAATCATTGTCTGCATTTGTCCTGAAGACATCTGTGCCACTGAATAATGATGATATAAACTGACACCTGAATAAAAATGAGGTATTTCATCAGGTTAACATTCATGAAATTTGCTGCAGCCACATGAATTAGAAAATGCCTTACARCTACCTCAACTAAAGGCTGCATAGCTTTGGTCTATGGGATGTTGCTGAGAGAAAGAGAATATTGCCACTCTATAGCTACTGACCCAGTAAAGAAGCAGCTGCTGCAGGCTGTCCCGGTGCAATCAGCTATTGCATCTCTTTTGCGGTCATTCACAGCATTGAATTCACTGGATGATGCTATTAATAGCAGGTTATCCTACATAAGAATGCCTGTCCTGGCTTAGATTTGAGATCCATCTAGCCTAACGTCCTGCCTCCAACAGTGGACATAAACGCGTGACCAGGAAGGAGTAACAGCAGAGCATGTCTGGTGTTTCCTTCAATTGCTCTTCTGACCAGCTTCCGAGTATTCTTAAGGCTTTCTTGACCTTAATGTGTTTTGTGTATTTAATAATGTCCAAGGTACTTGTCCTGTCGTGTTTTGCACACATGTAAACTTTTTGCTTTCAGTATGTCATCTGGTGAGGAGTTCCACAAATTACTCCCTGTCATGTGAAGAACTAATTCATTTTGTTTTAAACCTGACTTTTACTAGAGTCATTTGAGGATCATGTTCTTTTTTTGTTTGTTTTTAATTGAAGGAAACAGAGAACAGTCTATCCTCTCTCTACCACTCATCTCTGTCATATCCTCCCTACAAGCTACCATGACTTTTCCTTTTTAATGAAAGTTTAGTACTGACATTTGCAAGCTTAATCTCTACATTGTCAACAACTGGTTCCTCTATGAGGGCCCTTGTGTAGGAGTCTGTCAGGAAGCAAACAAGCATGTGTAATAACACTTCTATTTCGGGACACAGGGCCAAATGTTYTTGTGCTGTATAGTGGATGACGTTTTGCTGAAGTTCAGGGAGCTGTACCTTTTTTGTAACAGAAAAGAATCTGATTYCATGTTTCTGTGAAAAACTAGTTTATAGCCTAGTTAACTAGAAGCTTCACAGTGATGTAAGTTTGGATTGTTTTGAAATAAGGCCTTCCTTTACRTATCAACAGGTTACAAATTAGACCTGATGATACACTTTCTAGCAGCATTTAACACTTGAACTGAAAATCCATTTCCCTTTGATTATGCAGTTTTTGAGGCCAAAGAGATGAATTAACAATCCAAATAAGGAAGAAGGAATGAACACAATACTGATAATGAGGTTGTTTCAAATATACCTTAGAATGCCCAGTTATCAGCAAAATAAGTTTGTCTGCATCATTAAATAGAGCACATTGTATAATCGTTGTTCTTACTCTTTTTTTCCTAACTCCCTTCTAAGATAATTGTAATCAAATACATTTAAACTCTTGTGTTCAAATGCTTTTTAATTCTGGTTTTAGAGTGTAGTGGTGTCTACAAAYGCAAAAAAATATAAATTCCCTTCATTGTGTAGTTTATCTCTGAGACTGCACCTCACTGAGGTTGAAACTTAGCAATTGTTTTGCCCATTCAATATTTTGTTGAAAATGTTAAAAGCAAGAGTTTTATTTTCTTCAGTTTGAACTCTGCATTCCAGCCAGATAACAGTACAGTTGCAAATACAGTGTATGTATTCCTCTTAAGAATTAAGGAACCCRCAGAGTTTGTTCTGCTTCAAAGAAGAAAAAGTATACTGAATTAAAAAAGGCTAGCTATAATTGTAACTATTTTCTCATTCTGTTGAAATTTACCAAGATTTTTTCAAAGGTTCTCATCCTAGAGACCACTAGTATAATTATTTGTGATGTGGGAGATCAAATTCTGTTTATACCACAGTGAGTGTGTTTCTTAGTCTTTTCTGGTAATGTTAGTCATCTCACTAAAATTAATTTAAATATGTAATTGTAAGTAATTGTTCACCCTCAGCATTCCATCAGTGGTCCTGACCTGTCTGTTCAGGTAAACATAAAGAGGAATGAGTTCAGGAATAGCTGTGATTCAGTCTCTCCTTTAAAGATGCCCTTGACCTAGTGTGTTTCTTCATTCAGGTGGGAGGAAGATAGAAGCTGGTATACTCAACCACCTGTCTTTATTAGCATCAGCACTTCTTGGCATTAAAAGCTTATTCTCTTAAAGAATAAATAGGGCAAAGAGTATTCTAAGGATGCTCTAATCTTTTCTAATCATTCAGATCTCTATAGTTAATTGGTTTAAAGCTTATATTGAGGTAGAGTCTCATGCATTTAAAACYTACATTTTGTATGACTATGACTTTGTATCCCTCTCTAGCAGAGGGGAAAAAAATGCTTGGCTTGTAAGTTATCCTTACTGAACAAAAGGGCCTGTTGCTTGGGTCAGTGTAATTTGTGTGCTCTAGATGCAAGAGTGCTGGGTTGGGCTCACTTGAATGAAATGAGATCTTTGGTTTGTGAACACATACAGCCTAAAAGTATGACTTTTTGGCTTGACTGGTTCCTTCTGGCATCTTTTATCCTTCACCTTATGTTTTTTGTTTTAGCAGTGGAAAAAATAGTTCTTCCTCTTCTCTTACTTAATGTAGAAAAATCATTTTATAGTTAAAATTAGAGTAAACAGCTGGTTTACAGCTGGAGTCATTACAGTCCTGGCTAATCATTGCATTATAAAAACCACCATGAGCTGAAGGCTGGTAGGGAGAGAACAGGGAATTTGCAAATATTGGAATAAACTATAAYTATAGTCTTTTTATAGAACGTTAGAAATATATTTGTGTATACTGTCTAGCACAAATACAGTTTCTTGCCACAGTCGATACTGAGCAGACTCATACAGGTTAATGTTTAGCAGGTTTCTAGCTAGAGCTTCTTGCTGTATTTTCAGCACGCATCTCTCCTGTTCCCTTGGAAGCATTTTTTTTTTCCTGCATAAACAAAATGCGTTTTTATACAGAAACACATCTTTCTGCATGTACTGTTACAGAATCCATGACAAATTATTTAATCAAAGGATTATCTGCTTTTAGACTCACACACTCTTGTTCTCATTTTCATTCTCTGTTCAACTTAATTAAAGCAATTATTGTATTTCTTGATTCCTGTAATCACTAACTGCTACATATTCACCTTAATAGAGTTCAGCCTGTGATAAGCCTTATTCTGCATYGATTGCAGGAATGCTAATTTCTAACTTCTACTAGAAACAGTGAAAGAAGAATCTAGTCTAACACCTACATGACTCACTTCTGAGTCATTTGTCTGCAATGACCTGTAGTTGAAATTAGAGGTATACTTATAATGAAGACATAGTGTCATGAAAATGGGAGGTGGAAAAGATGTATGAAATCACCTTGAAGATCATAGTACAGTATAGAACTTATTTTCTGATTCTTTCTCTAGTTCAAAGGTAAATATTCCAGGAACAGGAAGCTGAAAACTCTTTCTAGATAGATTGTTGCATGGTCTAATGGAATTTCTAGTGGAGTCTTAATTCATTTTTTTTATGCTTCTGTGTGTAACCTTGTATGGCTTGCTGCTTTGGCAATAGGAGGAAAAGTATTTTGGAGATCTTTCAATGAAATGTGTACATTTCATGTCACTTTTTAATTGCCTGCTGCTGATTACAGGGCCATACGAAAATGTACTAGWTGAGCTCAGGTACATGTAACACCACTTTACTGGTGTGCTTGGAAGTGCTGCTTCCRTCTTAAAAATCTCTAAAGCTTGAGCCTACTCTTTTTACGCAGTTTGCAGAYAGCATTCTTTATTCCTGGGAGACAAAAGTGCTTGAAGGTTGGGTAGCTGGAGTGAACCATTGTCGTCATTATTTCAGTTCTTCAGGTTCCTGTGTCAGTTAGCCATACRGTACTGTGGGGCAGGAGATATACATATGTAAAACTAATTAATTTTCCTTGAAGGATCTGTCTACATTTCATGGTTTATTGTGCAGTACACCCTAGTGCCAATGCTATCTGTTAGGCAGCAAATTCTTTCATTACTCTGTAATACTTTGTCATGCTGTGAGGAGGAGGAATACCATACATGGAGAAAGACAGGTTTCCCAACAGTTTGTTTGAGTCTTTTCAACCTACTTACATGGTCTTCAGTGGAGCAAATCTGAATTTTGGCATAGTTTAGCACTTTCTAATGCAGAAATCCTTTGGCAAACACAAACATGCTTACACCTAAAACATTTAACCACCAGGAAGGATCAAGGAATGCAGTGGCACTGYGCTGACTTACCACTGTTCTCTGACTTTTGATAGTCTCTTTGCTGCTTGCTCTTTAAYGCTACAAAGCATTTACTTTAAGATTCTGTTACTGGAGATGGCATTTTTATTTTAAGATGCATTACATATCAAGTGATACCCATTGCAACTTCATTAACTTATTGTAATTTTACTCTCACTATTGTTCCAGCTTCCTACAGAGATGAGCAGACGGTCTGCCCTATAGAAAACTGAAAACAGAAACCACTAAGCATAGTCAACATAGTAAATTCATTCTTGTATGTGTTCTGCATRTGATCACTTAAGCATATTTGTGCTTCTTATTTTTAATTCTTCTTATTTTTTACAGAATATTCTTAGTTCTCTTGTTTTTCTTTCAAAGTGACGAGAGTTCAAAGAAACTGAGTAAATGAAAGGCAGAAGTTACAGCCAGAGGAATGCTTGTTTCTTTAAACGGGTGACCRTACTAAGAGTTGGTTTTATATATTTGTGTCATCCTTGCTGTCTGGGGATGGGTTGCCCTGAGCCCACATTCAGGGTGGCAACTGAGGTTTGGATCCTCTTTCTCTTAAGAGACCATAAGCTTTGCCACTGCGCAGAGGTACTCTGGCTGTCGACTAGATACGTTCAGGCAAGGAGCTGGTATGAATTAACTACTCGGTAACAATTGCTCCATCTGTAGTGCTGTCCCCATCTAAGCATGCCCTAAAGAGRGTTCTGAGATTCTTGATACTTAATAGCATCCAGTTACCTCTGTCTGAGCCGATGACAGAATTCCTGTTGGTACAAGGTATCTACTGTAGGACAGCAGTGCTGGGACTGGTCAGCAAAACTTTATTAGGTAACTTGAGATAGCAGAATGTCTGGTATTTCATCAGCATCTCTATTATGCTTGATGCTATTTAAAAATACTTTAGCTGAAAGGTAGCCACTGGTATGATGCAAAGGCCATAACAAAGATTCGGTTACTTGCTGTAGCCAAGCAATAGTGCATTCATTTTTCATGTGTCTGTATGTGAAACACAAGTGCAGGGGAAAAGAAAGCAAAACATGTTTACAGCCCAGTAGCTGCTTTTAGCTCTGGGACCAGTTCATCTCTGTATTGTACTTGACAGTGGTGTTCACACGTGCATAGACTGAATTCCAAAGCTAAGAGAAAACACAGACATCTTGTTGTGTTAATGCTTTGCYTAGGCATGCAGACACAGCAGTTGTGAGGCGGGGGGAATCTGAGGTCCATGGAGTTCAAAGATGAATCTGTGAGTGAATTTGCAAGAGTATGTGGGGTCAAGCTCATATCTGGGGAAGAATTAGTCTGTCACCAGTTAGCATGCTAAAGTACTTAGATGAATTTAAAAGGGAGGAACTGAAAAAAACTGCCAGAGGCTAGAATCTTTTTCAGTGCATTAAGATCATCTGTTACACAAAGATAACGTTTACCAGATCATTAGCCCATGGAAATATTTGGGTTGGAAGGGAGTGTAAGACAGGATAATCTTATATTATCTACAAAAACATACTCATAAGAAATTATCTCCAGAAGAAGAAAGAGGTATTTTTGTCGTTACATAATTGTGCATGTACACTACTTAGAAGTAAGCAATGTATCTCCTCTATGGTAAAGGTGCTCCTGCTTGCTTTGCTTTTGAGCTTTCTTTTAGTCCACCAAGGGAGTCCTCAACATATTTTCTCTGAGATTCCTGTTTGAGAGTGGATCCCAAATTAGAGATTTAGACACTGCATTTCAGTGTGCAATGGATTAGCTTCTTACTCGGCTGCAGGTGACTATTTTCTGCCCTCGCACAGACTCATGACTTGTGAAATCTGTAGCTCTCATTCTTCCCTCTCCACATGAAGAAGAGTCTCTCCACCCTAACCCAGGATGTTACCTGTTCTGGGCTTCTTTCTGCAAAGAGACCCTATGTGACATTCAGTGATCACTGAGTATGTTGTGTCTTCCGGCCTGAGACCTATACCTTTTGTAATATTTGGGCATCAGTCCCACGTATGCTGTACACTTGCTGCATTTTGACAGAACTCAGTAGAGCTGCACACAGTAGAAGGCTGAAAGGGGTCCCTTAAGAAACCCAGTCTGGTCTCCTGTATAAAGCAGGCTTTAAGTTTTTGTCTGACTCACTCCAACAATTTCCTGTTGCATAACATGGAGAAACCCAGGTTTGAAGACAGCCTTAATACTGAGTTTCTTGAATTTGAACATTTTTATGATGGCAAATCTGTTGTGTTCAAGTTATGTCTTTCCGCAGTGTATTATTTTTATGTTCAGTCTTGGAGAGAATATAGAATTCATTCACTGAGTCAGGCTTAACAAACATGTCTTCAGCGTTACTTTTTCCACTATCACCCAAACTTTACTTGATCTCCGGAGTGTCAGTTGTTTTTGGTAATACATTTAATSAAGAGCTTTGATATTTGGAATTGCCAATTGCACAGAGAAAATAAGAAAATTTTGTTTTTCTAAGAATCAGTATTGTGAGTGTTGTCCCAATTCATTGTAAATGGCCACTTTGCTAGAGCAGTTGAAGTATTTTATATTGGATTTATTTTTCCTATGTATCATACAGCAACCTATTTATAGTAACAGGCCATTTTTACTGGCATCTTGAATGACCTAACAGATTATGTGATAGGGATTAAACTCACTTAAGTGAGTTTATACTTGTCATTAAGTCTGGCCTTCTCCATCATATAAGGAACAGTTAAAACCAGGACAATGACTACCCAAATAAATAATTATGGAGATACAAGTAGCCTGAGTAAACCGTGGATAGTGGAGATATAGTGAGCATAAGGATGGGATTCCCCCTTCCTGTGCCTCACTATATTACGGGTTTCACTCAGTAGGCTGGTTTAACCCAGGTTTGGAGAAGCAAGTCTGGAAAGAGGATGAATTTGACCAAAGGATTGCCAGTGAATGTAGCTGAAGACAAGGGCAGCACTACGTGGCCCACAGGATAGATACCACAACATTGTTGTTCATTGATGCTTAAAACTGAGTGCTGGGATTTGAATTATGTAGCCAAAGTATGCAGGTTCTGGAATATTCCATTTCTGTAGATATCTTTAAGGATGAAGGTGGCTGTAACTGGTTCCTTTGTGCATCTCCATTTTATCTTGCTGTTATGAAGAACGATGAGTAGCAAGCTCAGATGCATTCACCGAGAAGTCATCGTTTAAAAATTCTGATGAAACACAAGGGTGGTTTCCTAAAGCAGTATCATGTTTTTTTAGAGAAGGATCAACTTTATTGTACAGATTTCTTTTCCYCAGACTCTTCCATCTGCAACATTTCAAAAGCTTTAATGACTTTGTTTTAGTAGAGAGGTAACTGAGGAAAACTGTTGCCATCTCTAAGAATCTCCTCAGTCTATATTCAGAATTTTGTGTGTTAAATAAGAAAAGTAAATGTTTGCACTTCTTCATTCAGATTAACTCTGTGGGGCTTGTGCAGTTCAAGAAAGTGATTTAGTTTGATTTGTGTGTTTGCAATACCATTATTAACTAAATTGCTGTTACACTATGAATTTAAAACTTCACTGAAGACAGAAAAAAATTGGTACAGCAGTCACAGACAGGAAAATGGTCCTAAGTCTGACRGAAGTAATTCCAGTACAATTTTAAGTACATAGGTTTTGACAGGTCTAACAGAAGCCAATGAGAAAATTTGTTGAAGAAAAATTTGGATTTCAAGCCAATAARAAGTGAGCTAACTCTGCAGCTAGAAATGCAATGGCAGCATAGCTGTGCCTGAATTTCTTGGACTTTCTAAGAGTATTTTCTAGCTCCCAGCCTCTAGAGTCATTAACTAGTTAACAAAGCTCTTAAATGCCTATTCATTTTTAAACATTTAAACAGTTCTGCTGTTAGCAGTGGGTTCTTTGACATACAGAAGCTGTGGTGAAGAGCTTTCAAGAATTAGGCCCCAGAATACTATACAGCTCTTTGAAACCAGCAAGACTCTCGTCCTCATTAAGAATAAGGTGCAGAAATTCACTTAGAGCATCATAACTTCRTTAAGCTTTTAAGCTTCAAACACTTCAGGATAGTACCGAATTAAAAACTTTTATATTTGAGTAGGGCAGCGTACTTGGRAGATGTTCTAGTGTTCTAATGCCTAAAAATACAAGTAAAAGAAATCCAAATGTGGCTGTGCAGCTGTGTAGACTGTAAGGATGACTGAATCTGGTGCGACTTTATGATTTCAGTGTGGCAATTAATCAAGGAAGGGTTTGAGTTTTGATTCTGGGTACAGAAGAGAATTAGTGACTCTGTCTTGCAAGTAKGCATTATTGCTTATGTTATCTGCGCTGACTCTGCTAAACCAGGTAGGAATTACAGAGCTATTGATCTTTGTCTCCCATCGCCAGTAACTTAGGATGATGTGGCATTTCTTCTTTGACAAAGTGGCTTTTATTAGACTTGCCAAATGCAATAAATTTTWAAAAAATAATATTGTAGATGTTAGGTGAAGTGACTCATCAAGATGTTAATTTTATTGCTTTCTGTATTTAGTCCATGCTTCAGGAAGTATTTGAGTGCACGCCTGTTTTTAGTATGTACTGCAGTCCTACTAAAGTCCACTGTTTGCCTGCTTAAAGTTCAGTCCAGACTTAAGGACTTAAGTTCTGCTATTATGGAAAAAAAATGCCTCTGTAGTTCTGGTATATTCAGACGACATTCCACAGCCAGTCCAACATCTTTGTCCGTACTAGTCTGGTGTTTATGTCATTGAGACTGTGACTTGRCACTTGTTTTCTCATACTCAGAAATTCTGTGCTGCACTCAGTAGCATAATGAGCCAGGTCCTCATTTGGTGTATAGGAACAGAAAGTGAGAGAAGATCATCAGTGTGAAGAGAATGTCACTGAAAAATCTAATTGCAAAATTAGCTCTGCATTTAAAAGCCCTTTGGGCTGGCAGAGATACACTTCTTATAGCTGCAGGAGATCTGTCTCAAGTGCACACCCCAGTGTAGGCTCTGTCTATGACAAAATGATGGGAAACCCTTCWCCTTGGGTAACCCTGCTAGAAAGCTTGCAGCTCTCTATATTTGTGATCACAGAATCACAGAATGGTTGGGGYTGGAAGGGACCTCTGGAGATCATCTAGTCCAACCCTCTTGTTCAAGCAGGGTCACCTAGAGCATGTTGGACAGGATCAAGTCCAGGTACATTTTGAATATCTCCAGAGAAGGAGACTCTGCCAGTGCTCTGCCACCCTCACAGTRCAAAAATGTTTCTTTATATTCAGATGGAACTTCCTTTGTTTCAATTTGTGCCCTCTGCTTCTTGTCCTATCAATTGACACCACTGAAAAGAGTTTGGCCCCATCCTCTTGACACTCCCTGTTAAGGTATTTGTAGACACTGATAAGATCCCCTCTCAGTCTTCTCCTCTCCAGGGTAAACATGCCCAGCTCTCACAGCCTTTACTCATAGGGAAGATGCTCCAGTCCCTTAATCATCTTTGTAGCCCTATGCTGGACTCTCTCCAGTAGCTGCATGTCTCTCTTGTACTGAGGAGCCCAGAACTGGACACAGTAGTCCAGTTGTGGCCTCACCAGGGCTGAACAGAGGGCAGGATCACCTCCCTCAACCTGCTGGCAATACTCTTCCTAAYRCACCCCAGGAAAATCCAGTGCTTAGAAATTCCATTGAAAGAGTTGATATTTTAAATGGAGTGAATGTAATATACTTGCTTGAAGAGCTGTTGCATGCCAAATAGGAAACATGGTAACTGTGGCAGATGGCTCATTTCCTGGTTATTTGACTTGACAGAACTGGGTTAATCTAGTTCAAGGGGAGTTAGTTAGCTGTCAGACAAGAGGTACCTCTGGCTAATAATCTCCATTTCTCTGTTATTCATGAAGCAGAAGTACTTATGACAAATGGGTAGGTTAAAATATAAGGTTTATACTGATAGTTAGCTATGATGTCACAACCAAACGTTAAACTAGAGTGAAAAAGAAAAATGCCGTTCTGTAGTTACCTGCATCACTCAGCTGCACCTGTTTTTTTTTTGTTTTGTTTTGTTTTGTTTGTTTGTTTGTTTTTGGTTTTTTTTGGTGCAAGGAAAAGTACCTTCTTCTGTTCAGTAGAATACTTATGTTGGTATACAGCAACTTATAAAATGAAAGAGCCCCAGACTGATGAAGTCTTTGAAAGGATGCTATGTATCCACTTGTTTTGGTACAGAACTTTTTTAAGTACCATTTGTTTAGTAAGTAATCTGTTTGAATTAGGTTTGTCTGTTATGATTTCATTATTATTTACTGAAATGACTTATCAATTGTCCTATTTACATGTTCACTCATAGCTTGGGGTAGTGAGAAGTTTTTCTTTCTTGAGATGAGTGGGGTACTTGAAGAAGCTGAGGCTATACATCTTCACGCTATGTCGGTGCACTTGCAACTAGCTCCCTCTACTAATCTTGATGTGAAGCAGAGTTGGTTCCTATTCTTCAGACGCAGATAAAGATTAGAGTCACCATACCAAATCAGATCTTTAAAGTGTATGATGTATTTATCTTTGAATCTACTAACTCCTGACACCTCACGGGGGGATGAAAACAAACATATGATGCACTTAGTTGTGAAAAATATTCACAGTGGTTTGGATAGGATGATGCCACCCTGGCTGGTCAGTTTGTGCCTGTAGGGGAGAGAATCATAGAATCGGTAAGGTTGGAAGGGACCTCTGGAGATCATCTAGTCCAACCCTCAAACAAGTGGCCCATACAGGGATCGAATCCAGAATCTTGGCATTATTAGTACCACACTCCAGCCAACTGAGCTAAACCTAATCTTGAGAGGCTTTGTTGCATTTTCTTTAGCACCTATCATGACAAATATTTATGCTAGTCATAATAGTGACTATTCTGTTAAAACTGCAAACACAGTTCTTTGCATCTGAATGTTCTGAGACAGTGAATCTTGAAAGTAAAATCTGGGATGTAAGGTGTAATAATCCCTTGTAGTCTTTTCTTGGTTGGTGTTCTGATTATTTTTTGTTAGTGCGGTCCTCTCTATCCTCAGTAAAATTAAGATCATTTTGAAATGAAGGTGTATTAACTTACAAAGTAGCTGACTTTGGAACTGGCATAATCCTTGGCTGGCACCCCCTGGTTACATGTTAACCCATCTATTCAGAGGCCATGCCCTGTAACTATAATATAACAGCCCTTAATGTATGTGTCTCAGGCTGAATCTGATCTTTGTCAAGTGTAGTCTGARGTTAAGCTTCACTAGAGAAAAAGGAGACAAATATCAGATGATTTACTTTTCACCCAAATAAAACTATATTCCTTAAGACTGTCCTTGGATTTATCAATACCATTTTCTCAAGTGAAGTTTTTTATTTATTTACAAAGGTTTACAGATTTCTCTTCTGCAAACTAGTTTAATGTGATGCTTCTCCATCACATCAGTATGCAGCAAATCTTACCTTCAGTTGGTCTGCTGTGCAGATGGAAATGTGGAAGAGAAGAGAAGCAACACAGGTTAACTTTACATTGTAGCATGGTGTTAAATCTGAACGGGAAAGACGAAGAGCATCATAAACAAAATGTGAAAAGCTGTAAGCAGAAAGAAAAAGCAGAATAATGTTACCAAAAGTCATTTTGAGGGAAGCAAAATATGTACTGCAGAAGATGTAGGTACAAATAGGTAATAGTTTTCTTTATTAATATCTTCAAGAATATGGTAAACTGAARACAATGGCCTTGTAGACAGGGGTAGTTCTTGCCTGGGTGATAGTGGGGTTGGGTCCCTTCCCATTTGAACTTCATAAAACTTGCTCAAATTTTTGTTATTCTGTCGTTTGTATGTTATGGACACAAAGTGCAACAAAGACAACTGCAAACCACCTACAAACTTGTTAGAGTGTAGCAAGTTAAAACCTTTACCAATATGTTACAACATGTAACAAGTTTTCAAATTCTTTTGTAGCTAAACATGTTGCAGAGTTCTTGTGTGTTTGCTGTGCCTTTGTGGTAGCCCTCATCAGGGATCTCATAGATTAATTATCCCCAACCTCTCCTACAGSGAATGTTGCAACTCTGGGTGATCATGAAAAGCAGTGGTTGGGGAAAATTACAAGATCCTTTACAAAGTACTGTTTGTTTTTCTTGTATATCATAACAATGAAATATGCTTGTCTTCCTGATATTGTCTTGATAATATTACATATGCTGTTATTGTTTTGTAAGGAATTGTTCTCTCAAACCTCACTGCGTGATATGCATGCATGTGTGCACAAATCTACTGCAAAATTTTCTTTTGAGAACCACAGGAGCCAAAAAAGCATTTGAGCTGCCGCTGTCTGTAGTTCTTTATTTAATCTGCTTTGTAAAGAATTCAAGTTACAGAAAATTCTTGGTTTGTCCAGGGGAAAATCTTCATCTCAATGAAGATTCAGTGAAGTGCTACTATTACAATAACTGTGCAGGTGGCTTTTTCATTGAATCATTAAAAGCAGTAATAGGAGGTAATGAACATTGTTCTTGCCCATTGTTAATATGGATTAAAGGAATATTACTTAAATGGAAAAATTGTATTTATCTCAAGTGCAGCAGCAGAGTAACTGAGATCAAAGGATACATTTTTATACATGCACTATTTTTATTGATGCAACCGAAAACAGCTTTGCTCAGAAAAAGTAGATTTAAGTTTAATTTAGATTTGAATAGGGTTGCCATCACTTGTAGGTTATATTGGTAGACAAGTAACTACAGTGCTATGATGTTGTGTTCCAAGGCTATCAAAATACTAGATTATAAATTATCTGGAGCAGAGAATGGAGAACACGTTGTTTTCTTCCACTACTTGATAATTTTGAAGTGCTCTAAAAATGCTGTAGCAATCCTAAAATTGAGCTTTTCAACAGAATTTTCCCACAGAGCTTGTATGTGATTGACATGCCTATTGTTGGAGCTGCCCACATCCAAGTGATCTTTTATTGTTAGAAAAAGACGAGAATTGAAGGAACCACCAAAGCTTTTCTTTTTTCTTTTAGAGCATAACAATRGTAAAACTTCTTGTGTATGTGTATATGAAATTCCTCAGTACAAGGAGCTTCTGTAAATAACAGTGAACAATTGAAAAGAAGTAAACAATCTGCAGAAAAGGAGACTGATACTTAATTGTTCTGCAGATGTTACCTGTTTCCTAGCACTTCTGGTTGGGTGAGGCAGATTCTACAGAGGCAGTGTCTGGTAGCAAGATTATTTAGCTTCATTAACTGTGGTCTTAAATTAGTATGCATATAGTATGTTAAGGGTAGAAAGGCTGGCTGCCTGCTACTTGCCAGTCTYAGATTGCTGCTGTCATATCTAGTACATCATACAAATTGTCTGTTTTGTCTACACCCACATGTGTTTATTGCAAGGTACTAACAGGATAGTGCAGAATGTTTTAGTTTAGAATAAAGCTTTCTGCTCTTCCAAGAGAGAATTGTGCTTGCAGATGTAGATGAGCTCTTTATTTTGACTACTTTTAGGCTTGTGCATATATATATATACACGTTATACACACACACCATTTCTTGGAAAGTTGTTAGGGTGTGAAGGAGGTCAGCTCTAGGATGTAGTGGTCACACCAAAAGGCCACAGTGAGAGTTGTCGCACTGTCTATTGCCCTGTGCAAACAAAAACGATGGCCTCCTCCAGCTTCAAAAAGTTGAGTGAGTGACTACAGTTTAGAGAAAAGGCTTGAAAACAATTTTGTGTGGACCCTTTGGAGCCCCACTCGCTGTGTGGCACGACTCTGTTCTCCAGAGGCTGCTTCTCTTTCCAGCCCCCGCGGTGCGGGATCTCTCCCTGCCCTGCACCCTGTCCACGCCCGGCACCCCAGCCACCTCCCTGCCACTGCCCCCCGGAGCCTGGGGCTGTCTGATTGGCTGGTTCCTGGGTACCTCCGCCCTGACTGGCTGCCTGCGTGTGCCTGCTGATCAGCCAGCTGGCCTACCAGGAGGTGTTCGTGTTCCGATTGGCCAGCTGTTGCCTTCCGCCTCCAGGACGGACAAACCGGGAAGCTGCGTGCAGCCACCTGCAGTGAGCAGACGTGCTCCACCAGCCTGTCCCGCCGGCTCCTACTTTGAGAATCACTGCTCTGCAGCCGTTGGGTGCCCTGTGCAACAGACCTACAACRTGCAGAGAAGGTAGACTGTTTAAATAAGTAAGAAGTTATTTGCATTTACAGCAGCTCCGGAATCTGCTCCGTCTGTTCTTGGACAAATGGCAAAGAGAAAATTCCATCTGGTGCAAGACATACAAAGTGACATTTTACACATCCATTGTCAACGTTAGCAGCTTTAACGGTATAACCCAGTGATACCTATATTTATCCGTGTATGCCCATACATACTCTGATAGTGTCAAGGGTGTCTGGTTAAATGAGGCGATAAAACCTTGTCAAAAACACTATAGCAAATTCAGARAGTTGGTACCCTCATAACAGGGCTTGCTTGTTTTTTACAGAACTTGCTTCTCTTAATGCTGGAAATAGATCGCTCCTTACCCTTCCCTCCTCCCTGTGTACGGCAGACACTATCTTGTACTTTTAAATCACAGCACTGATATCCTTTTGTGGCAGCTGAGAACTGCAACCCAATGTCTGTGTTTTGTGTGCACAGTTCCATAGATGCCAACACCCAGTGACCACTACAGGAAACAGGATACTAGAATATTGCTGGAAATGAATAACGTTCCAAAGGTGAAATCATGTCTCCAGGGTAATCACTGGCAAAATGCCCAC
Organism: Rhea americana; assembly: GCF_003343005.1. Lineage (NCBI taxonomy): Eukaryota > Metazoa > Chordata > Aves > Rheiformes > Rheidae > Rhea > Rhea americana. The sequence continues at coordinate 84,340 of NW_028185672.1, read as the reverse complement.
TGATGTCAGTAAAGACAGGAGTTTACCAAGAGCATCTRGTCCTGGGGCTGAAACCAGTGGCAGCAGGTAGAAGCTGTCTCAATCTGTTTGGTTTCCCTTTGCCTCAGATATATGTAATGTTCATTCTCTTCAGAGCTCAGTAAGAAATGGTTTTCTGTCCCATGAAACTTTTTAGCTCACACATATGCATGCTTTTGCATGCACACACAAATCATTCCAAGACAGCTGTGTTGTACTGCAAGATGAAACCAAGATTACAAAAATCTTGCAGAAAGCCACTTTTTTAATAAGTTTTAGAAGTGATCCAGAAAGTCTGACTTGCTGTCTAGCAGGTCAGTAGAAACTATGCTAAGCAGCAGAATTAATAAGCAAATGGATAATTACAGTAACAATGGGAGGCATCAGCCTGACTTGAGAGAATAACAGTAYGTCACAGAGGAGCCAGTGAGCACATGTAGAAGTATAGTCAATGCAACRCACTTGAATTTTTGAAATTCTGATAGGATTATCAAAGGCAATTAAAGAAACAAGGCTGTCACATGATTAGAAGGAAACTCACTTTATGGATTAATAACTGGAAAGTAATAAAATTAATGGTCAACTTATCAGTAGAAGGAGGGTGCCTATCCTTAAGTCCTTCAAGGATCTGTGCTGGAAACCATGCTTTCAATGTCTTCAAGAATGACCTGCAAAGATGCTGAATAGTGAGGCACAAAGTTTGCTGATAACAGAAGTTTGTTAAAGGTAGGAAAAAATAAGAGCTACAAGGAATTATGGAAGGCTGTTAAAATGATCAGTACCAGGTGAAAAAGTGGTAGGTGAAGTTCTGTCACTAGATGCTAGTTAATGTTCACAAAACAACACAAATTATGTAAACATATATGCCGAGAAACTCTAAATTAGCTTTTGCCTCTCAGAAAAGAGATATTGATACTAGTGTAACTTGACAAAAGTGCCCACAGATGTGATTAGAAAGCAGATGTGAAAGCAATTAAAAAGATGGATTTTAATAAGAAGCCACCATTAAGTCTGAGATGTGCCTGCATCTGTAATATAGCCTGCAGTTTTGGTTACCTCATTTCAAAAAAAGATTTAGTAGAATGTGAAAAGGTGCAGAGAAAGGCAGCAAATGTGATCAGAGATATCAGAATAACTTCCATAGAATGATAGAAACTATATAAACTGTTTTTTTTTCAGTGTAATTAGAGACTATTAGTTGAGTGGTGTTTATAAACTCAAGATTATTGGGAAGATAGGGAGGGRAAAATTATTTGCAAATTCACATAATTCGAAAACTAGGGAAAGGTTATCAGTCACCATACCTAAAATGGAAATACTCCCCCCCCCCATCTTAAACAATGTGTAACAAAATTGTGAAACCTTGTCCACGGGATCTTGCAAAGTCTAAAGATACAAGTGGACATGAAATTGAACACAGTTGCAAAGGGAAGGGTTGGTATTGACTGCTAATTAAACACAGTGAACCGGTTGCAAAACCCAAATCAAAAAAGCCCTGTTAGAATGCCAAAACTTGGGAGAGTGCAGTAAGCAGAGCAAATCTCTGAGCTTGCTCTCCTTGCCTAGGTATCCATTATTTGCTGGACTACTTGACTAATGGAAATGGAGTAGCAGCTCTTAATGTTTTGTGTGCTTGTATTCATAAGTCTACGAAAACATAAGAGGTCAGAGGACGAGAGCTGACCATCCAGTAGCCGTGTTCTTCGATGCACAGAAGTGTCATCACGGACCTAGGAAGCCCAGATTCTAATTCCCTGCTCTGACTGGATCAACAAAGGACTCTAAGACAGATCTTCTATGGCTTGAGAAATTTTCCTCCAGGGCATGTATTGACATCACCCTCATTAAAAGAGGAGAGAACGGGATAGAGAAGAGTAGTGTAATTTCTTTAATCATCTCTTTCTCTGGCTGATATCAAGAAACAAGGATTCAGTGAGTTTTTTTTAGTTTGTCTTCTGTGATATAGAAAGAAACTTTCAGATTGTTTTAATTACTTGTGTTAATTTCACTATTGCCCTACTCTTTCAATGTACACATCTTTTTCTTAAATAGCCTATAGACTATTTAAGAAAATCTACTATACCAGATAGAAGCTTTGATTTAAGAAAATCTACTATATCAGGTAGAAGCTTTGATTTATATGTAATTTTTTACTATTATGTTGTAGCTTGTAATATTGTTTGCAGTTTGCACATTGGTATTTCTGTTACAGATTATCTAGAAAGACTGCTCTACCTTTTCTTTCTTTCACGTTTCATTTTTATTTTCTTTTTTTCTGTAGATGACAAAGTCCATAACGGAAGGATCTATCCAGACATGCCTAGTGCCACAACCAGGTCTGTCACATGGAGTACCTCATTTCAGCCTCCGATTAACAGGCAGTAGTTCGTGTTTGGAGGAGATGGATTTAACAGATGAAATCTCCTTCATTAACAGTGCTATGTTTTTCTCCAGGTTAGTGCTCCCTTTTTGTATTTGTTTCCTTATTTGTTTTTCTTACTTGCTATATGGGCTGCAGTCCAGTGCTGAGCATTTTGAACGCATTTTTTTCCATCAATGCTAATACAGACAGCACACTGTGGTGCAAGGCAAAATAATGGATGTACCGTTGTTGCAGCTATGTGTTTCAGAGTATGCCCAGCAAAACCAGACACATGCTTTAGTTTGCCTTTCAAGTGTGTGCCTTGCAAGCATATGAAAGTGGCCTGCTTGGTGAGGGAGTGCAGATGGAAAGGACTGACCTAGAGTCAGGCACTAGAAATGACACTAGGCACATGAAAGATGCAAAAAAAATGTAGGTGTTTTCTCTCAGTATTTAAGAATATTTGATTTGCCTAGTTTAAATCTTAACAGATAGCTGACTTTACTCTCATTCTCAAACCAAGAGTGGAAGTTACCTACAGGGGTTTTATCTTTCTGACGGTATTGGTGAGGCTACTACTGTTGTTCAGCAAAGACAGAGAATGAAGGAGTACTTATAGTTTTAATTGATGGCACTTTACTAATGATCTTCTGTAATGAACAGATCTTACATCAGTGATTGGCAGTTTGGTTTCTTGTAAAATTTTCCTCTGAATTGTGGGCTGAACAATTATCTTTTTGTTGTTCTTGTGGCAATGAATTCTCTCATTCCCTTTCTTGTCACTCATGCAGAACTTGACAGACTAAGGTTACTATACAAATTGCTGTATGCTGCTGAAATATGGGGCTGGCCTAATGTGGGAAAATAGTGCTATTTGCATGTAACGAAACATCACACTGCAATGTCTCTCCATAGCAGTGCAAAACACAAAGCAGAGGCAATGCTGCCAGGCATGTAACTGAGTGACTTCACTGTGTATGCAGGAGACGGGGTGCTATTCTCGGCACTAGCACAGACAGACATCACTCAGTTTACAAGACAGGTTACCAAATTATGCACTAGCACCAGATTTTGGATCATAATAAGCAGTGAAGCATAGATGTTAAATTTGGTTTCTAGCCCTTGCAGGCACACATCCCCTTCAACTTCTAGCTGTCAGCTGTTCACTGTCCCCCCATCCTGCCCCCACAACTCCTGCAGTCAAAAGCATCAGATTAATTCAGACATGTTTCTATTAATCCAGCTCCTGTTAACTGAGATGAGTTAGGAAGCAATTACCAAAGCAGGTCAGTTGGCAGAATTGAGGAGGCAGTACATTTCCACTCACTAGACAGGGTCAAGCAGGTGGAGCTGGGCTAGAAGTTCTGAGCTCTTGCACTGGTATGCTGGAGTTGGCAGAGAGTGTTTCCCTGTCTGTACTCTRTTGTGTGTTGCAAGGTGTAAAGGAAAATCAAGTGCTCAAGAACTGAACTAAAGAACTGCTGAGTCTCATGTCTGGGAAGATATGTGTGACGAACACAATGAGGTGTTCAAAAAAATGTGAGTCTTTTGAGAGAGTTTTACATGTTGCAATTGTCARTCTTTCAAAGAAGTATGAAGTAGTGACCATTATTTTAGTAGAATATTCTCCCGAAGAGGTAATTATGTCATAGGTATTCATACTTTTCTGTCAGTGCATAGTTCCTCAGAAGAGTACTGCTGAATTATGGACAGTTGGGCTGATACTGGCTACAGGCCATTAAGCACCAAATGAGATATCTTTCTAGGAGCCTATAGAGCCTGGCACAGGCTCATTGGAGCCTGTAGAGCCCAGCACAGGCCCATAAAGCCCAGCACCAGGCCGTATGGGCCTGCAGGGTGCAGCGCAGGCCTGTATGATCCGATTTAGGGAGGAGCAGTCAACCTCCAYGCTCAGGCTTCAAGGTGAAAGATGTATGCACCTCTAATTTTATCTTGGAAATTAATTAGCTGTAGAAACTAACTCTCTGTTAATCTCATTTTGTTCAAGAATGTCCTAGCTTTCTGTCCCGTATCACACTTGTGTACGTATTGACTTATTGAGATTGAGCTTGTGGCTGCCTTCGTGTTAGCTTCCAGTACTTTTTTTGTCAGTGATCTCTTACTGCTACTGTTGAAAAAGGAGTAGGCAGGGTTTGCTGTGTTTTGCTCAGCTTGGGGATGGCAGGTTGTTGGGCAGGATGGKGTGAAGAAGAGGAGTCCTTGACCAACACTAAGAGGAAGAGAGGTCTCTAGAGGATGTGGGTAGAGCACACCAGAGCTCTGAATGTCAAAAGAAAAGAGGAGAGGAAGAGAGAAAGACTTTCAGCTATTTAATGGCCTTCTTTGTACCCCATAATAGCATATGGGTGGCATTCCTGACTGCACTGGGCGTAAGAAGCCTCTCAGTGTCTCCCCAGAAATAAACCTGGGAAGGGAACACAGTAACAACTGGCAGAGAAGAGCTGGTTGTGCACTGCAGGATTATGGAGCTCCCCAAAACACATATGGGGAGGCAGCTGTCTGTGAAACAATCGGAAGCCCTTATTCTCTGGCATTACTGTAGTCCTGTGATATCTGCGGARTGTTTTTAAACATCCTTTTGGCAGTCTTGTGTCACTTCTGTGGAAGCTCATGGTGAGGTATTATCTGGTATTATCTCAGTGCAAGGGTACACTAGGAGTTATCACCTTTCTGAGCAGAAGGACTCTGGCATCTGATCTAGACTGTCACGTACTTTGCAAACAGACTGCTATTATTGTTGGGGTTTTTTTTCTGTCACAAGGTACTAGCAGTTCTTAAACAAATGTTATCATTGTGTAATTATATGTAATTATCAGATATGTTATAGTGAAACAACTGTATCTGCTCAGCTATCATATAATCTTGTTAGAACAGAATAAAGGTTGTTCTTGGCAATGATAATCCTTTGCTGTTTCATGAAAATGCTTACTCCCTTTCTATGCTCAGATACCATCATATGGGTGGATTAGAAGAAGATAAAGGGCTACACATTTGATCTGGTTACTAACAGATGCAGAACTCCATGTTAGCAGACTTAGAAGTGTAATGGTGAAGAAATAAGCACACAAACTAAGCCTCTGAGAGCCCCCAGCAAGGACTGTAATCCTTTTCCTTTGACATTAGAGAAGAGGTTTTCAGAAAGAAAGTACAGACTTCTGGTTGTCTAGTAGTTTTTGATACAATTTAAAATAACTCTGAGTAATTGTCTTTATATAGTAAACATTAAAATGAAGATCCATGTATTAAATACCAGGTATAGTTGTGACTCTTGTCATATAGAATGA
>NW_028185672.1:34010-78625 GCF_003343005.1 Rhea americana | reverse complement strand
TTTTTTTTTTTTTTTTTTTTTTTTAGTATTGAAAGGTACATATTATGCCTCTTTAGCAGTTATGATATTCCTTATTGCATGAATCTTTTGAAGGTGCTGCTGTTATTTCAAATATGTGAAATATCAGTTGCGGTCAAAACATATTACAGAGCATAAAATCTRTATTACCTGTTGTCTCTACTTTACTCCTTCTGTTGATGACTGTTGCTTTTAAGACAGTCATATTGTAAAGTTGATATGTTTTTTTCTGACCAAAATAGATGGAGTAATTGTATATACCCATAATCTCTGCYGGTACATAATGTGTGTGTTCTCTCGAGAATTACCTCATTATTATAGCTGTGTGCCAAGGGCAAACTGCTTAGTATGCAGTTGCAGGAAAACATACCTGTAACTCATTCTTTGAGCAAATCCCAAAACATTTGGGGAGGGAGGAAAGAGAAAAGGAAGGAAGAGGGGTGGGGAAGGAGTTTGGTCCTCTTGAAGAAGGACGAAAGATTGTATTCAGTAAGCGGATTATTACATATTTCTTTGAGACTTCTCTCATTTTTGCAAGAGCTCCTATGCAGAGCTTTAGCGCAGGGCAGCCAAACTTCTGGACTGTGGGAACCACATACCATATCTTTACCTGGCTGAGGGCAGCAGGACCCACACTGCACACCTCAAGAGTTYTGGGAGGCAAGAACTTGGGACTAGTGTGTAGGTAGGAAAGGATGGGGCTCCCYGGGGACCTTACCAGACAGGTTCTCAGTGAGATGGGGCTAGGGTAAGCTTGCAGCTGTGTGAAGCTGGGCACCCCAGTTTGGATCCCTCTGCTCAAAGCTCTGGTTCAGCAGGCACTTGCATAAATTGTAACTGGGATTTGGAGTTTGCCTAGAGRTGCTTTAAATCAGAGGTTCACATGAGAGACAGGGTGTACTAAGCTCCTACAAGGCTACAAATTAGCTCTTAGGAGCAATGTTCACTGCCTTTCATGCTAAACTTTACATAATTTGAATGTCAGAAGCAAAGGAAAGGGGAAGCCTTCAGGTGGGAAGGAAAATGCTTCTTGGAGCCAGAATGTGAGGCAGGGGACTGTTGATGGCAGGGAGAAATTCCTTCTCTGGTGCTGTGGGCACCCCTCCGAGGTGCCCGATGCTTGCTGCTTGCAGACTTCTGTTGTCACCATCCTGACTCTTTTGCCCTTGGAAAGGGCACTGAAATAGGCTTTGCTGAATATTACTGCTCTAACATTTGCTGGAGCTTCATCTCTTTGCAGTCCTGGTAGTGTTTTAAAGAAAGATGCTTCTGTGGGAGGACATGCTGTTGTTTGCCCTGTTTTTAGGCTCTGTGCGTGTTCCCTAGGTGAAACTAATGATGTAAGGAGTGTTACCAGGCACCTTCCTTGTGCGTAACGATCAACTGCTGGGGAATGAGGGTGTGCACAGTAGCTAGTGCTCAGCAGCCAAACTTTTTGAAAAACGTTGTGCAGCTCCTGAGAGCTGAAGCTTTAGAGCAACCATGGCAATTGTTCCCTGAGTAAGCAGACTTCTCCAGTGCTTTCTATCCATCTCTTTGTGTGCCAAAGAGCATAAATTCCTGTTGTGGCCGCAGCTGCAGCTGAAATGAGATTTGCCAGTAAAGCTACCTTGTGGTGGCGTCCTAGCATGTGCATGTTTTCAAAGAGAAGGTTTGTTTATATCGACCTTTTGTTCACAAAGATCCTTATATCTGGCCTACCTCCTGCTAGTGCAGGGAACACATGCTGTAATGGCCTCCCTAAAAGAAGGGGTGGGTTTGTGTACCCTGCTGCACCCTGTTAAGGACAGTGTTTGCATGTTCTAGCTGTTGATTGCTGAGGTATGAAAACACATATATTTGTACACTGAGAAGTTTATGCTTACTATAAACACTCTCCCTATTTGTTGGCATTCCTTTTAACAGCTGTGGTTTAAAACCAAAACAAGCCAAAACTTACCATTATTGTCTGGCATGTGATAAGAACTTGGATGCCTGTTGTTGCCAGAACAAATCAAGCTGGAGGTGGGAGAAGAAGGGATTTGCTTAGTCGACAATTTTTGTTTAGGTTTGGAGAGTATTTGTTTTTGAAGTCTCTCATGGCAGTACATTCAGTCCCTATCCAAAGTAATAATTTGCCTTATCACTTAGGAGCCTTGCTGCCAGGTTTATGGACGGGATTACAGCCAAACAGCAATCCCTGCCCTCTGACAGCCCTGAATTCTTAGAGCAAACTGCTCAGTGAAGGGACAAAGGTCTCGGGCACGGTGGATCAGAAMGTGATGAAGAAGGTTCCCTTCTGCATTGTTCAGTAGCAGGTCCTGGTGGGCACTGCTCTGAGTACTCAGAGAGGACTCTCTTATGTAACATATTTTTGCTGTTTGTCTCATTCTTTTTCTCTTCAGATTTTGTTGAGTTAGTTTTTCCAAGCTGACTCATTTAACTTTGAGAGTACATTTGTCTCCACCCTCCTGTGCAATCAATTCCCTTCTTTCTTGCATTGTGAGATGCTGGCACTAGGAACTACATTACATAATGAGTTGTTAAGAAAAGCCTTCAGTTTTCTAAAAACTCTCTCATGAGCCATAGAGACATGTAATTTATATTTCTCTCTGAGGTAGGTGACTTTGAAAGGTAAGTCAAGGTGTGGTCTCAGCTCTTTCTCAGTACTTCTTGGCTGTCCACAATCARAATATATTGACAGTCACAATAACATGTAATTAGGTAGATTTTTTTTCCATGCGAGTCACCTGGGCAGATTTCAGTTTACTTTTTCTAGCATTTTCCCTCTCTCATCTGCCCCATACAGGTAACTGCTTTAGACTGGGCTTTGTCCATTAGACTGTTCTAACTTTCATATTTGCCTCCTCTAGTTTTTTTGCCTCCCTATGCAAAATTTACCTGATGATGAGTTACTGCATCTGAGCTGGAGAACATTTTGAATATGGTGCCTAGACCTGTGCCACAAAAATGGAGATTCATCTTGGAAGCAACAAAAATCATAAACAAAACAAAGACCTGACCACAGTTTCATGTAGAAAGCAGCATTTTAATGGCAGAATATCTATAGGGAAGCAAAAGTTCTTTCATAAGCAGAGTAGATTTGCTTTTCCTGTTTCCTGGGACAGTATTGATTAGCCTTAAAAATCGAAAAGGGACTACAGTAAACTCATAGCAATTGAGTAATAAACCTGAATCCCRGCAGAAAAAAACTGACTCCCTTTTTCTGTCTCAGGCATTGCCCTTTCAACTAGAAAGATCATTTATTTTGTCAYCTTGTTTGTTTTTCCTTATCTGCTTTTGCTATAAGGAGAAAGTCCCTTCATCTCACGAGGCTGGTGGCACCCAGGTGCCACCTGAGTCAGATAATATTTYTCTGTAGGAAAGAAGATGCAAACATCTGACAGTTTTGAGGATCTTTTCAAACAGAAGGATTCGTGACCTTTTATGGGAAAAGACACTGTGCATGATAAGAAATTGGCATCTCTGTTTCACAGGGAAGAGGTGGAATGAGCAGTTCTCTGCACTGTGGCTTTACTTATTTTTATTGCAGTAGATGAGCAGTTCCCTTTCCTACAGCTTCTCGGCCTGTCTCCCAATGTGCCTGTTGCATTGCTTAGCTAAGGAGGATCAGCATAGATGATCTTGTTTCCGGTAGCTTTGCAGAGCAAGCAGTTTTCTGTCACCTGAAGCTCTGAGGCATTCCTTCCTGTGCTACTTACYAAAAGGGACCTCGGCCTACTTCCTGTAGGCAGTCTGCAGGAAAATCAGCGTACAGAGGTTACCAAGTTCTCAGCCAGACTCGTTTGCTGATGTGATTTCCTGGTTCAGCTGTAGAAATGAGATATTTGGATGTTGTGTTCAGCACATTGTGGTGTCTGTTGATGGAGTTCTGCTGTGACTTCCCATGACACACATTTTTAATGAGAATGGTCAGCTGTCTAATAAGAGACTGAGGTTGCAGGGTAAAGTTGTCATTCTGTGCTCTTTTCCCTTTGCTTGCATCTGTTTYTCCCTGAACAGTTTCAGTGTTGTAAAATCCTCCTCTGTCATGGTCAGTGGCAAAAAGAGATTTCCTCTTATTTTATCTGTTGTAGGGAATTTGGTTCCTAAATGACTGCTTATCTACAAATTACACTTTCTCACACTGGCTTGTGCCTTCCTACCAGCCTGAAAGGCTTGCATGGTTGCAGTTAGAAAATGAGAAGATAGTCCTTGCTCTGAAGCAAAGTTCTCCATTCAATTCTGTCCGTGATGGAAGCAGTGTATTTCTAGTACAGATGAGTGAAAAGAAAGACCACTGGGCCATTGCAAAGAAATTACTAAAGGCTGCTTGGATGTTAATGACTTCCAGTCATAAGAGTTTGACAGGATTCCTTTCTGGAGACAGCAGATTCCATCACCAATTCATCAAGCCCTGTCACAATCTCCAAGCTGTCTGAATTCAGAAATTTGGGGTCATGTGGAAAAGGATTAACATCTAATAAAGGTAACATTTTTATCTTCTTGAATTGTAGTTAGAATCACCATGAAATAAATACTCTGTTGGAAGCACTGCTAATGTGCACTGCATTTTATAAAATATTTATAAATGTTTCCTTTTCAAAAAGCCTTCAAAACTCCAGAATGTGACAAATTGCAAAAACTCCAATGACCACCATCCTGAGTGTATTACTATTACAGAGTGTCTTAGAGAATAGAGAAAGCTTCCTCTAAGCTCTCATTAGTTTTTGCTGGCTTTATTCACCCCAAGTAGGAAAGCTTAGATTCTTCTAGGACTACAGAGGAGGATTGGGAAACTGTAAGGTTATGGTCCTTTTCTTGTCGTTCTGGATGTTTCTGATAACTACATATTAATTTGTCTTCAATAACTCTCTGTGGCGCTCCTAACAAATTGTCAGACTGACCTCTGGCAGAATAGGAATGTGTTTGCACAGCCTGGATAGATACATGGTGGTAAGGCTCACATTCAGTGAGTGAGCTGCATTGCTTATAACACTGTCTGAGCCCAGCATCATTGTATTTGGCTGCCCATAAACAACAATTAATAATTCTTAGTGTTAACACAGCTAGGTACAGGAAATAGCCCCTAGTGCTGGACTGAGATGGTGTGCTCCAGGCAATTGCTGTCAGGTTTTAATAGATCTGGTGAGAGTTGTCTTTTAGCCAGGACCTCCCTTGCTTCCATGGGGGTGAGCAGAGAGATCAAGTTATTCTCACCCAGCTCACTCTTCTCTTAATACCTCCCAAGTGGAGTCAGCCTCTGCAGCCAAGACTGAGCCTGGTCATCTTTTCCCTACCACCTGTCTCATGAGCCAGAAGAGCTGTTGAATCACTTCTGCTAAGGGAGGATTCCTTTCTGTTACGTCATTTTCTGAAGAAGAAGGAGCTATTTCTAGAAGATTATTCTGGAGGGTGATCCTGCCAGACACCCTCGCCAACAAGGAAGGAAGTTTACCTCTCGGTGAAGCCATGTTCACTGAACGTGAATCTTGTGGCCTTTTCCATCTGCCACTCCTGCCTTTTGCTCAGCCTCAGCAGTCTGAAAAACCATGCAAGTCTTCAGACCCATAACCTCTTTGCCTTCTCTCTAACATTATCCTGACTGTTTCTTGCCTTTTAATCTTGTGCTAGTCACCTGGCAAGAGACCAGCAGCCCCTTTGAGAAGTGAAGGGGACCCATTCTGATCAGATGCAATTACAGGGTATTCAGACCCTAATGAGAAGACACACCTCTGTGTCCCATCATGAACCAGCCATTCAGCTTCTGRTGATGATTATTTTTGTAAGGATAAGCTGTAAGCATTTCACTTGAAGGTACTTGAGAAAACCTGCAACATAATGGGCACAGAGGTGTGGAGTTCAAAGGGCAGTAGTGTTGTTAAGGGTTTGAAGGATGTKTTTTACGAGTGGGAACATTAAAAATTGACATATTTGGTAGGGAAAATAAATAATTCTGGGAATAACAAGGGGTCATTTTAAAATTTCAGAATCTTCTCCTAGAYAAATGAATACTTTTTTTGAGAGCTTTTTATTACAAACCTTATTGGTCTGAAACAACTGAATTGTTACAGTGTTTTTTGTGCACACTTTTATTGAAATAATAAGTTTAGAGGAATGAAAGAAATTTGTTAAGTATTAATTTTTTAGGAATTCCATGAGATTAGCAGAGCTTTGGGAAACCCTGCTTTGAAAATAACTTGTACAAGATCAAGCTTCTGCTTGTTTACTTGCTGTCCTCTGTTCTGGCACTTAAACTAACTGGTGCAAATGAGAACCTAGTGACCTGACATACAGCATGCTTTACACTGTTCCCACAGCAGATTAGCTGGCAAAACCATTCATCACTTGATGCTTTCCCAGAAAACCCTTTAGGAACCTACTCCCAATCCCCCTCCTTCTCCAGGAGGGCAGCCAAGAAACGATTTCTATGCCATCCTGTGGGGTAAGAGTCCTTTAGAACAAGTTGAAGCGGCTGATGGCAGGTGTGGCAGTGMTTGCAAAGGACACTGCTTCTAAATGAAGAGCAGCCACAGCACCTAATCCAGGGCTCCTGCGAGCTTGGGGTGGCCTGCTCCAGGGAAATGTACCTACATGCTTATCTGTTGGCTGGGATCAGAAACGCTGAGAACCTGAGTGTTTACTTCTCTCCTGTCCCAGCAAGTTTAAGGAATAATTCTGCAAGATGTTTCCTCCTTAATAGATCTTAAGTAGCTGTGTTTAAAGGTAACATAGCCCTCCAAGTTTCAATAGGGAACAGAGGAGCTATAGTGCAAAAAAGAGTCATTGTTCCACATGAGTATGCCAGCAAAAGTTATATGCCAGTGCAGAAAATAAAAGGGGTAAAATGTAGTCAACTTAGAYGAAGAATGACCTGATTCTCATTTGGACAAGAGAAATATTAGTTAGAAAATGTGTAAGATAGTTCTGCAAATTATATCTGGGCAGTTTGTCTAAGGTTTAACATTGCTCTAGAAAGGCAACCATAAAAAAAAATCATCCACTGCAGTGAACTAGAACAACTAGAACACCTCTGCATTGCTAAAAACACAGCAGTCATAGCATGGATACAGAGGTATCATCCTTGAATGAGTGGTCTTTTCTTCATCAAAGTTAAAAGCACCTTCTCATTCCAAGTTTCCCAACAAGGACTTTCTGTGGTAGTATGTGTTTGAGCTTGTGACAACTTTTTATGACTRTGACTGTTTTTTCCTGTTCATTTGCTTACTGTGACAAGTCTAGCACATAACTCACTGATGTGTATGTTCTGTTCTTATTACATTAATATCTTTAATAGATTTTTTTTTTTTTAAGTTTTGTTTTTCTGAGCAAACTCCTGAGATGTGAGTTATTTGAACTGTTCAGGAGAACATCCCTAGTTCTGTACCTATGGATAGAACTATCTCACTTCTTCAGTAACTATGCCTATGGAGTCGTATATTATACAGAGAACTTCAACCAGCAGGATGAAAACTAAGGTGATTTCTTTTACTACTATAGGAGACAAAATTGTCTGCTAWACTCCCATTGTTTCCTTATGTTATAAATCATGGTTCAGTAACTCCCTGCAATCTATTGCTGATTTTGAACTCACTTTCCTTGATCCTAGCTTAACTGATTGAAGAGCCCAGAGGACGATCCAGAGAAGCCACAATACCAAATGAATATATATTAAAATTTGCAAGAAGGTACTATCAATCATGTGTCCCCTTTGAGGAGAATTAATTTGATATGATTAAATTGATATATTTTTAAGGTCAAAAGAAACTATAATTGAATTATTCCCTGCATATGATGGGATCACAATTAATTCCAGAATTAAATGCTACTTAATTTAGCAGCAGTGATTGCAATTTAGCATATAAAATTCTGCAGGCATAGCTGCATATTCTCAGTGTCAGATTGGATTTATCTATGGCTGTATTGAAACATGTAATGCTTGCACACAGCATGTAAAAAGAACTAGATTTTGTATTTCTTTTTCCATTTCTTTCTCCCTCCTACCTCTTTGGATCATCTACTTACTTGGCTAGTATTATTTTATGCTTCTTTTCACATCATTGATAAAATTATTAAGCAAGTGCCAACCTTGGAAAGTCTCAGGATACTCAGCCACTTTCCGAGGATTATTAAATTACTTTACTTAATTATGGTTTTGATGCATCAGTTGCTCTTTCTACCCATTGTATTCTTTTGAACTGGGCCTATGTAATCTTCTCTCTACATTATATGGACATTAAGGACTACGGTTTCCAAATACAGTTTTTATTTACATGTGCTTCACTTATTTGCGCACAGATCATCTGTCCTGCAGGAAGATTTTTCAATTTGTAATTGTGGCTGTTTACATGTATMAATACTCTTAAGAGAAAAATGCATGTATTGAACATAAATATGTTGTACGTAAGTAATGGTATTTTTTAATGTGTATTAATGGTATTTTGAAAAGTACTTTAAGCTTTAATTTTCAGTATGATTAAGATGTGCTTATATCTTTACATTTTGTGTTTCTACAAGGGGAGATTATTACATAATTTGGTAAATGCTGGAGGAATGGATTGAGGGCATTGAACAGAACTCGAGCATTTTAGATAAATTAAGATTTTATCACATCAGGCGAGAACTTTTTTCTTAAAAAAAAAAAGTGCTTGGCAGTGCAGGGGGGCAAGGGATAGCTACTATTGCTTTTCAAGACACAGCCACATCCTCACAAAATCCATTATCTAGATCAATTATAAACTCTACCCCCTGTTGCCCTGCTGTTCACCGATCTTCTTCTCTTACTGCTTTATACTCTGAGAAAAATACTTACTGTGCAGCTTAGTGTGAAAAGGAATGAGGAGAAAGCAATTCTGTAATGATGTTGACAGGACACTTCCTTTCCAATTCTTTAAACACTTGTGGTGSAGGGGAGAAGTGGTGTGATTTCTCATACTTGGCTCTGGCCAGGGCCTTTTTTAACTCTGTTGAATTTCAGTAATAAATCTGCAGATCAAAAACTTTGGACCTAGGTGCTGAGGTATAGTTGTAAGTGTAAATATTTTGGAAGAGAGTTAATAATTTTACTATTATTTGTTGTTTATTTTCCTGTAATATTCTCAATACCTTAGGAAGTGTGCAGTTACCAGAGGATGCTGTGCCTGTCCTGAAGGAGTTTTCTTTCTCCCCATTGTACTTATAACTTTTTATGGCACCTGCATGTCTTCTGTAGTTGCATGAGGACTGTGCATAGCACAAATATGGTTTGTTCATTTCACTCWAAGCATTTTTTGGTATATGGTTTGGATGAACCCAAGTTTAAAGTTCTCCAAAAGAATGGAGGGAGAAGGATATGCAAGTGTATCCTTTAGAWGTGTGTTTGGTGGTACCATAAATAGCCACTGCAGTGTATTGTTGCAGCCAACAAATAAGTTTGGCTGTTCTGAGCAATAGGAATGTGAGAGCTGTGTAAAACTTGCATAAGAGGTTTTGTTTTCACTAAACGTGGGAAAATAGATTTAACAAGTACAGCCAAATCCAAAACAAARTATTGTAATAATCCCAGGTTTTATATGTGGTAATCCATCTTGAATCATGCAAGTTAAAGAAGGATGCAAGAGGGTAGGGGGAAGGGTAGGAATTTCTGCCTCTCCCAAGTAGTAAAGAGGCTTTAAAGTAAACATCAGAGAGAAGAAAGGAAAATTGTTTAGAGATGAGACTTCAGTTTTCCAGCAACTTTTGTCTGCCTAGATGGTGATTGCTTATGGTCTGTATCCATAAACAGCGGAGATGAGGAATTAAGAAGTTTTGTGTTGATTTAGCAGGGTGAGAGGATCAAAAGGCTCATTCAGATGATGCATCTGAAGTAAGGTGACATGCACTGTGGGGTGGTTTCCTGCTGTTTTGAGTAGCAGGTAGTACTGCTTTTACAAATGGTTAGCCTCTATGACCTGAAGTACAAATTCTGATTTCACTCTCTTTGACATTTCCCTGTGTTAAAATCTTTTATTGCCATATCTGCAGCTACTCCGGAAATAATTAAAACCTTGGGAAACCAACGCTGTTAGCAAAAGGCCAGCAGCTGTGTTTTTTTCATCTTTGATCTCCTTGCTTTTAATGGGCATTACAGTTACATGCCAGTGGGTGTGCTGGGAAACATGAGTTAGGATACGTCTTCTCAGTTGTGATGTTTTTGGCACTGTTAAAGATGCAGATGAGGAAAGGGAGGAGAAAACTGACAGCCCATTGAGGGAAATCCAGAAGAACAGAACAGGAACAGGAGAAGGTGGGTCTGGAGGTGTTGATGACATACGGSGTACTGGGTGATTTTAATCARTTTGGCTGATCTTAGTACAGTGCCRGGAACTGACCTTCTTTACTAATGCTAATTCATAAATTAATCTTTCTGGTAATTTCAGCTTCTCTTCCTGTCAGTAAATTCCTTGTCACAATCTTAGTACTTTTAAGCTCATTTATGTGGGGTAGTCACATGGAAATTATGACAAAATACCGAGGGTATAAATTTAGAGCGCAGCAACTATTTGAGTTATTCCACTTCAGTTCATTCAACAAGCTGCTCTAGAAAACCCTGGCTCATTCCTAATGTCGACAAGTCCATAGTTAAATGTGGAAACTTTTTTTTTCTTAGTATCCTGGTGGTAATGCTCAGTTTATAGAAGTGTAATAAAGTATGAATAATTGTGTGTGTATAAAAGAAGACTGGCCAAGAAGAGGCAATTTTATTTAATGTTTAGTTGTGAAGCAGTACAATGTGTTTTTGTTATATACAGAAGACCAGTTTTGTATAGCAGAGTAAAATCTTTTTTTGTGTGTGGTTTTAGTTGTTCAGAAGCACATATAACACATTTAACTTAACAGGCAGTCACCAAGATTATCACTTAATTGACACAGATAGTAGCAGCCGAGGTCTATGGTAGCGGAGTGCTTTCTCAGCATTGCTGACTTTAATACAAAATGGCCCTGTGCACTAGTGCCTGGTGCGACTGTGGCACAGCAGAGCAGGCTTGTGTGCTGTAGCAATTGGCAGAAGCATTACTGATGCGCAATGCACTTCTTCCAGTGAGCCTGCTCACAGCAGCAAACAGGAGACAGGGCAGCACACTGAGGCAGAGCCATTCCTCCATTGACCTCTGTGTTTCTACTCCAGGCCGCTGATCTGGGACTGCATCTGACCTCTAGCCCACTCTTTTTGTGTTTAAAGCACAAATGCTCCTCTCTGCTGTTGAGAGGAGTCAAGACAAGTGTCTTTTAGGCATCCCCGTGAGATGTCTGATATCCTTCTAGCAAACTGTGAGCATCTCCTGCTTCTCTAGACAGCTGACTTGGTTAATGGCTGATTCACATGACCTACATCTGTATGGAAGTCTTAAATACACTCTCTGGCTGCAGCTTCCCAAAACCAGTGCCAGTCCACTCTGGAACTGAGGGAGGATTGTGCTTGTAGTTTTGATTTTRATTTTACAAGATTGGTCTGACTGCCTGTGCCAGGATTAGCCTTTAGGCTTTCACCTCCTAAAAGGTTGAAAGGCTCCATTGTCTTATGCCCTCCATCTGTTTGAKATTCTCCCCTTTTCTGTTGCAAAAGGTGTGATGCAGTGACATTGTTGGCATGCAAGACAGTGGCAGAAATGTTTCCATCTAATRATGGTGTAAGTTGAAGATGGTTCCTTAGCAATTCCAGCTGGAGGAGGTGCAGAGGTAAAATTTAGAGTATGCTTCTTCAGCAGCCATCGAATGTTTCAGTACAGGACCCCGATTTTGTACTTTTTTTTCGAAAACTACAGTGTCATGGAAAAAGTTGAAAGTGGCACAAGTGTTCTTTTGTTACATCTCTACCCGTCCCCAGATTTTCACCAAATAAAAGTGTTTAGTCAGCAGGCACAGATGTAGAGGCAATAGTTGTTGAGAGTGGCCCACTGGGAACATCAATAAAAATTAGTTCTGCTTCTGCAACACTGTCTCTTCATTTTGAATAGTAAAGGAAGAGTCCTTGTATGCTCCTCTTCACTGTGGGTTTGGACTGACTGGCTCACTACTGCATAAACCTTGTGGACTACAGTAGCATCTACTGAAATGCAAAGGGATGATGAGTAAGATCAAAGGTACTGTTGTGCCAGGCCCTAGAGACTGACCAGGTGAAGCTGTGTGTGTGCAGCTGYGTGGCACAGGGCAGCCTGCATACCAGGAGTACCCAGCAATGGTATCTACCATCGCAGAGCTCCAGGTGGGCTTCCTGGGCGCTGTATAACGCACCCACAGGCTTCCTGCCCCAGAGAACACCCAGCTCTGCTGGGGCTGTGGGTGGGTGCTGGGCACTGCCTATTGCCCATGCGTAGTCATTCGGTGCTTGGGGTAATGCTTCCGAAGCACAGAGAGCTTTTTGGTCATAGTTAGATCGATTTTTTTAAAAAAGCCAACTTTATGCAGTGTTTTTGTTAAAACTGTCCAGCGGCATGTGCTTGGATTAGATCTTGGTTTGTGGCCTTTCTTGCCATCCAGGATGAGCTCAACATTAGAAACCTCTTTTGATTAATACATGTACAATTTTGTTTTTCTTTACAGTAATTCTGTGTTGATAAAATCTATAATCTGGGTGTGGGCACAGCGGCTCAAGATGATGACTGCTAGTATGGTTTATATCGTTTGGAGAACTGACAAAATGCTGTTTTTGGTCYGGGTGAGCCATTTCTACAGGAATAACTTATTTGCGTAGATATGGTGTCCTAATTGTCGGCAAAAGATTTTGCCTGTGAACTGGGCCTAAATTCGTGTGTTGAGCAAAAATTTATCCGACAGCAATTTGCAGTAATTAACAGCCTTATTGCAGCGGGCTTGGTTCACTTTGTAGCCGTAGGGCAAGTCCCCTTGCGAGCAGGCTGGGAGGGAGAGGCCGTGCAGGAGGAAGCCCTGCAGGGTGAAAGCGCCTTTGGGCGCGGGGCGGTCGCTTCGGTGCGTGCGTTTGTCGGGTGCCGGGGCACCCGCACGTTGCCGGACGCTGTGCGCGCCTGGCGGCGGGCCGCGCCGCGGGGCCGAGCGCGGGCGCTCCGCAGCGGGGCCGCGCGGCGCTGGCGGCGCTGCAGGCGTTGCGCGGGGAGCTGCCGCGGGGCCCGGGAGCAGCATGGCCTGCGAGATCATGCCCCTGCAGAGGTACGTGTCCGCCGCTGCGGCGTGCGCCGGCTCGGCGTCCGGGAGCAGCCGGGGGCTCGTGGGGTTGCGCTTGGCGCTGCCTTCGGGGGAAGGCGCAGGGGCGCGGATGCTGCTCGCCAGGACCCGCGCGGTGCCTTTATTCCCGACGAGCTCGGTGCCCACTGCCGTGCTCGCTTGGCCGCCGCTGCCCTCGGGAGCGGACGTGGCGACGTGAAAGCTGCCGGGGAACTGGGCCTTGCTGGGAAGGGGCAGCAGCGCCCCGGGCAGGCTGCCCGGGCCCCAGCCACCCTGGGGAAGTGCAGCAAGTCGATTTATTAACGAGGCTTCGGGGGGTGTCTATGGTTTCTTTGTATGGATCGATGGGGAGGGTGTAGCGCTCTCTAATCACTGTAGCCCTTTCTTTGGGGGGAGCCGGCTGTGGGGCTAGAGCACTTGTAGGTGCTCCAGTACCATTGCCTGTCCGTGGGAGCTGGGTGTTGAGTGCTCAGTGCATCTTGCAAACCTTTCCCTCCCGGAGAGCAGGCAGGGGTTTCCCATCGCTTTACTGCAGCAGAGGGCTGTAATGCAGTAAAGGACGTGGACTAGCTGGACCAGCAGATCCTAGCTGGATATGTCCCTATGCATACCATAAAGATATTCGTCCATTTAAATAGCAAGCGTGGTCTTTATTTTTTGCAGTTGTCTGAAAAGCATGGATGAGAGGTTTAGTTTTCAGAAGAAAAGGGCTGTTTTGTTTCTGCAGTGCTGAGACACACCTCTTTCAGCACCAGCTATGAATATATACCTGTGTCRGTGTGTAATCATTTCAGAACATCATAGGGATAACTGCAATGAGGCTTTTCAAATGGCAGTGCACAGCCCACCTTGCGGGGAGAGAAGAGTATGCATTCCTTTTACTGTGTCATTAAATATTTTTACTGGTTGCTTTGTCAGTTCTCAAAATTACACATTCCCTTTCTTCTTAACCTTATTAAAACGGGATGAATATTGATCCTTATGTAATCTACAAAACAGTAAATAAGTAATTTAGCATGCTTTCACAGTACTGTGGTGGTGCTGTTTCACCAGAAGCTATGAAGTTGCTGTTCACTTGGATAAGATACAATAATAAATAAGTGTCCAAACTGTTATTGTCTCAACAAAACACGTTGTCCTCTGCAGATAGATGTGGAGGAAGTCTGTTTTGTAGTAATGCAGTCATGCTTCCATATTGATGACTGCAGAGAAACAGGAATACTGTTTGAATGCCTTAAAGAAGTAGTCATAGTGCATTGTACCTATTTGAAGGGCCAGTCTTGATTAAAAAAGAAAAGGGGGAGGGGGGGAAGAAAGAAAGAAAAAAGGACTTGTTGAGTTCCAGGGGTTCTGGCTTGTAGCTGCTGTCAGAACAAGTGGCTGTTATTATGCTCTTGACTAAATGTATTCACCCCAGGGGAAGATAGATTTCACAGGGTAGCATTAATTAGACTCTTTGTTTTTGTTATTGAAAGGATTAACTCTCTGTCAGTTAGAGATGCACTCATGACTTGAAGATTTTTCTGAAACTTCCATGAAAATTTGAATGGGTACACAATTATGTTAACTTTGCAGTTACAAAAAAAGTATTTTACAAAATTCTGCCTTCTTTTCCATCTCCTTGATGTATTTTTGGTATGGGTATGCTATAGTTTTAGCACCTAATTTCCTTTTGATCTAGGGCAGATAAGCATAAACTCCCAGATTTCTTTACAGCAGCAATCTCCAGAATGCACCTTTTTTTCTCTTTTCCTCCTTAGAACATTGTCTCCTCCCTTCTTAGGGTATGGTTTTGTGTTGAGAAGAGTCTTCTTATCTTTGTTTGTTTTTTGTTTTTTGCTTTAGAAGGCATGGTCCATGTTAACCTATCATACCTCTGTAATATCAAGAGTGGATAGCAATTGCTTACGGTACTGTGATGCTGTAATTCCGGTGGAGAGTATTCTTGTCAAGTTAGTCTGCCACAGCAAGGCATGGCCTGGCTTCCCCTAGAGATTTCCAGAAAACTAGCACTGCACAGTTCCCTGGCAGGATCTAAAGCAGACCAGCGGCAACCTCCAGGTGCTGCTTTTCAGGGCAGCTTTCTGAGCTGCGGATGCCTATCTTTCCCTATCAAGGAAGAGTATATGCTGCCAGCACTAAGCACGCTGAGTTCCACTCCAGTGCCACTAAACCCCATCCCATGAGTCTTGCACAGGCACCACACACTGCACTCCATTTGGGCCACAAGCTGGCTGCGCTGGGTCTGCTGCAGGAGCCCTTGTGTGCTGAAGCAATAGCAGTGTATGTCTGTGCAGTCATTGCATAAAACTTGGGAGAGGGAGAAATGTTCCTGTTTAAGTAACTGTGACATTTAAATAGTGTTTATTATGAGAATAGTGAAGCACGATATCTACCATGGAATCTGTAAGCTGTGAGTCTGTCTTCCTGATAATCATGCAATGTGCTTGAATAGAGCCATATGTACTATACAGTGTCATTTCATTCTATATATAGAGGTCTGTGGAATGGCACATGGTGGGATACTGTGGCCGTCGTGAGGGAGTGACAATAGGGACATCAGGGTTATATTTCATTGCAGGGCAAGAGGTGGAAGGTTGAATATGTTAAACCCTCTACTGCAATATGGTCTGTATTGCTCAAACACTGTAAAAAGCACAAATGGTTGCATTCCTGTTTTTCAAACAACCCATCCACCAATGATTCTCTTTTATTACTAATAGACTAATATGTTTTCTGAATAGCATCAGATCAGTTTAATAACCTAGATTCCTAGTTATAGTCTCATTAATACTGTTAACTTGTATTGTAGCTTGTTTATTCTAGCTTAATGCATTGCAGATCTAATGATACTGTGTGAAGCAGAAACCTGTGGCTGCCTTTGCAAATTCCATCTGTCAGTTTCTGTAGGAGATAAGAAGGCCAGGTACATACTCAGGCCTTGTTGGTGACCAGTGGCTGCTACTGCTTTGCACTTCGCTGAAACAAATCAACTGTGAGGAAAAAATGAAACTATCACAAATACTTTCAGAATGTGTATCTGACAGAAGTAGAGTGTGTGACTGATCTGTTTCTAATCTGTGCAGCAGCGTGTCTGCATGGACTGTCTTGTTTGCAGTCATCGTTGCGATTGTTTAATTTACCTTACTGGTTTATTTGTTTGGGATCCTTTATGATGACCAAATATTTTAGCTGAGAACATCATTTCTATTCCACTATGTTTTATTCTTTTTGGAACTGGGACTGTGCTCTCTTTAAGAGATTAGTGCACACTTGTGTGTAAAGTTATATTGTAAATAATTCCAATCCTTCGGACTTTGTTATCACTTTCTATCTAAAATACTTGAAGTGCTTTACAGATGTTAATGAAGTGTATTCTAGAATATACCCCTCTGAGAGGTGAGACAACTTGTATAGTGAGGTGTTTTTTTTTTTTTTTTTTTTTTGTTTTGTTTTGTTTTGTTTTGTTTCTCTGATGGAGAAACTAAGAGAAATTCTTATTTGTGGTCCTGGTCTTGCTAAAGTCATAATCATACCATACTACAAAATGCTGTACAAACTTTTGGTCTTCCAGGCTCAGATTTGATCGATAGATACTCTGTCTTCTAGCAGCTGTGACTTGATGCCTGTAAAAGCCTGTGGAAGCTTTCCGTGGGTGCCACTGGGTGGATGTCTCTGACTATAAGAGGAAACTGATGTGGATTTTTTCTGTGGTGTTTATCTCCATGGTGTCCACCTGATTAAGCAAAAAAATCTGAACATTGTACTGAGAAATTGGGCTCCTAGATATCTTTATTTGAAGCCTGCAAGCTTGTAACAAACAATCCTGAAACCAAAATCACTAGTTACCTAGTAACAGCTCGTCACCATTATAATGCAACAGGTATGTGTGTGTTATGCAACTTCACATTCTTAAATTCTGAGAAAAGGTGAGACTTTGGCTGGTACATTCCTTCCACTTCTTTCTGACCCATTTTCTGGTTTTATCCTAGAGAGAACTGCTGCCATACCCCAGGCAGAAGAGAAGACACTGYCCTGTCTTTCATTATAGGTCCTAACTAGTTTAAGAAGTAAAACAAGAGCAAACTGTTGAACACTGATGTAATTTTATAAAAGATAAACAATTTGTAATCCAGGAGGAAAGTGAGTAGAAAATGCTTATACAAAATTACACTGTCAGAGATTCCCACAGATTCAGATACTTTAATATAAATATAAAAACAGCTTGTTGCTTGCAGTGGCATTTATCAAGAAGAAGTTCTACTCATTTCATTCTGCCATGGTAGAAGCTGTACTTCCCTGATGTTGCTTCAAAATTGGGACATAAGCAAAATGTCTTTCTGCAGAACTTTTTCACCAGGAAAGTGTATTTTTTGATTAAGGTTACATGCCTAAATCTTCCTGCTGCCTCACACACAGACTGCATAGTTAGGCACATGGATAATGTAATGTAGTCCCAGTCTGTTTGGCTGTGCTGTATTCTAGCTTTTCCTAGAACTGAAAGGCTTCACTCTAGACTTAGGTGCTCATATCTTAACCTTTGCTGTGGAAACTAGAATAATAAATAATGCATGCTCCTCAGATGTGTGACAGAGCATTYCTTCGCACCCACTTCAACTTGTCTTTATAAAAGAGTAACATTGACATTTTGAGATGAAACAGGACATAGAAACTCATGCTTTTGGAAAGGCTAATAGGGAATTCTCCCTTAAACAGGTCACTTTCTACTGCCCTGAAGTCATATTGCCAGAGGCTGTGATATCACGGGCTTAAGGCACAACTTAGTTGAGAGACCTTCAGGAAAAACATTGATGAAGAAACTGGTATAGGGAAGACAAAAGGATTCTTTGGAGATTAGTATTTAAACCAATACTAATTCACCACTACCCATGTTATTGGAGGTTTTGCACAGTATGTGAGAGGRAAGTTCAGGATAAAGAAGCCTGATTGTCAGCCTAATGTTTTGACATGTGGCTGATTTGGTGAGTAGCTTGAGTAGCTACTTAAGCATGAGCTTAACTTGATTTTGGTGGTAAATATGATCAGGCATAAGTGTAACTATAGGGAAGATGAGATAAATATCAGAAATAGCACATATGTTCTTGAATATAAACGTTGTTCTTTAGGGTAAATTATAATGCTTGCACGGAAATAATTTCTCTCACAGAGAAGAGAATTGGCTGTTAAACACTTGTTTGCTCTGCAACAGTTACTATTTGGTGCATTCCTCCTCCCTCCCGCTCTGATTAAGAATATAGAACAAGGGTGGCATTGCTCAACAGTTGATTGCAAGTGCTGACTTTTACTGGTGATCATTGTAGTAATCACAGTGTTATCGTGTTAAATTTATGGTTGCTCTTGCATTAAGGACGTTATTTTCTTTCTTCTTTTGCATAACAGATCTCAGCAATGTTGCTTTACTTGGAGGAAGAACTGTATATTGTCTACTATTTCTTATTTGCAAAAATATTACCTTTTGCCCACTAAGCATAAAGTATGATTAAATAATTATATTGAGAAATTAAATATGCAATAATTCTTCATGGGCAGTTTCAGTCTTGTATTTGTCACTTAAAACACAAAAGTATACTTTTCCCCAGGTCTGCTTGGGGAAAAAAAGATATGCTGAAAAATTGTGCTTAAGACATTCAGCAAAAAAGTAACGCTGCACCCTCAAAATCATGGCTTCCTTGAAGTTGTTTTTGATGCTGTTAATGTTGAATATCAAAATAAGCAAATAAATAAGTACTGTTCAAATCTGTTGCAAATGCAAAGATGGCGCTGCCTGTTAAACAGAGATGGCATAGTAGTTCTACATGGTGAGAAGAAACCGAGAGCAAGATATCTTTGAGGTCTTAACAAGTAACCCAGACTTGGTCTTCCTTCTCRTCCTCCAGAAAGTTGCATTAACTTGATATCATTAATAACCTGATTAACACTGAAGTGCTAAAGTTAGAAACAGCAGTCTCATTGCATGAAAACAGTATTGTCACTAAAAAATAATTTATTTTAAATTCTACTGTAGCTGTTGTGGAATAGAAAGAGAGCCATTGCTCTATCTAACTTTTGAGGACAGAACAAATAGAGCCTATGGCAAGGCAGTAGGAAAACATGACCTTGGCTGAGCAGCATGACCCTGCCAGCATGTAGGCTCTTCATCTCCAGTGAAAAATGTTGACATTTGAATCAAAGTACGTTTTCATGATTGTAAAAAATACAAATTTTTTAATTTAAGCAAGTAAATCTTCCATTTAACTTTTGAAAAGAGATATACATTGGGAACACAGTGTTAATTTTACTATAGAGATTCCAGTGCCAGGAAACCAAGAAGGAAGAACTGGTGATAATTAAGTGTAAATCAAATAGGCCTATTAGAGCTTCCCCCCCCCCCAAAAAAAAAAAAAAAAAAAAAAAGTTTATACAAAGTCGATAAGGTCCTCTTCAAACTCTGTACTTTTGTAAAGCTGCTTACATGACTAAAGGAAGAAAGTGCATTGACGTCTCTGTTCCAGAGACTGGCAGGTGGCCCTGAATCTTTGAGATTTGGCTGTTTGCAAGTTGAAGTGCTACGTTAAATGGGACCGAGCACCGTGGGAAGCGCCACCCACTGACCCAGGGCGAGAGCTCAGGGCAGTCCCAAGCCAGCTGGCAAGAGGGCTGGGAGCAGAGAGCAGTGCTAGGGTGTTCCGTGATGCATGTGAATAAATTGGGAATCAGTCTAAATGGGTATTTTATAGCTTCAGCTCTGAACTGGCTTACCAGCTCCCTTACTTGTTCTGAACGGCAATATTAGAACATCAAAAAAAAAAAAAAAAAAAGTGTCAGGGGAACCATCACTACTTATTTGAGAACATGATGGGACAAACGGTTGCCTGCGATGTTCCTATTGCAAAAGGGAAGGCAAAAATCTGTTACTGCGTGGTTCAGTGAGGCAAGCTTGTTGTTTAACAGTTAGACTTCATCATAGCTTCAAGCACTTTCCTATTTCCTTTTTAGAGACAAACAGGATGCCTTGCATACGTGCTGTAAAATAGACATGGCTAACAATGCCTAAAAATCAGGAACATAAGATGTAGTACACTAACAGGACAGTAATACTGGCATTCTTCCCAGTCTGACAGATTTTTTTGTTAGCTGAGTGGAGGTTACAAACACAACAATCTTCTTTCTTTAGCAGTAAAATAAACTTAGAGAGAACAAGAGGGTTTTTATTTGTTTTTCATTCTGCTTTTCAGCATAAAGGAAATGATGGGATTTTTAGATGTCCTTAGCATAAGAAGTTGCTCTCCCAGGTATTGCATTGAAGAGCCATTCATTTTTATTTAAACTTTTTGCTTGGGGGACCTGTGTGTGTGTTTGAGAAGAAAGTAAGGGCTGTTTTTTTGCTTTCACCTGTTCAGCAAGGTCATCAGTGGTAACTGAATAAGTACCTGATTTGTTTAAATTATTTCATCCCTTCTCAAGTATATGCAGTGCCTTCTGGCCATAAAGCATGTGTAAAACAGAACAAAGCTTTGAAGGTTTAAACCTGCTTGCCTAATGGGTAAATTCT
Organism: Rhea americana; assembly: GCF_003343005.1. Taxonomy (NCBI): domain Eukaryota; kingdom Metazoa; phylum Chordata; class Aves; order Rheiformes; family Rheidae; genus Rhea; species Rhea americana. The sequence goes on along the minus strand of NW_028185672.1, from coordinate 57,915 downwards.
TTTCTAGGCAAGGCAGAAATCTAGGCTGTATAGGAAAAGAGCTTCAGAGTAACTTGTCTCCTCCCTGTTGTGGACAAGCAACTTAGTTTGCCAAGTCACTGTGCCAAGTATTAAGCATTCCTTCCTTTCTGTAAAGGTCATATATCCCTTTAACCAAAAAGGAATTGCACAACCCAAGAACAGTACAGTTAAATGTTAAACATTTCTTAATGACTTCTAGCATTTTCTTTTGGAAGGACACGTAATACATAGCAGAAAGGCTTCCTAGTAGTACTAATAAAACCCATCAGTACAAGGTGTTTTTAAAACCRAAAAGCAGTTGTTTTTCAGTAAGCATCATTAGTGTGAGCGTTAGTGGAGAGTCACATATGGAGGATTTTAAACCAATTTCTAGCCTATATTTTTTGTGTAATGACAGCTGATGATCTTTGGGATTCCTATCTTGTGTGTTTTTTTTCCTTCCTTGTCTCTTCTGTATCTCAAAGCATGTAATTGGATATATACAGGTTTAAAACCCCTTGCATAGAATTTCCGCTTCTCTCTGTGAACTAAATTGTGTTCATGTGTGAAAAAAATGCAACTGTTTATTATCTTACAAAATTAATACTAAATTATTCCATAAAATACTTTCATCAAAATAGAATCCTGGTGTGCTAAGTGATTGCAGGAGGGCTCAGTGGCCTATCATCTGAGGAAAACTAAATTATATTGAACAACTGGCTTAAATGTGGTCATAATTTACACAACTCTTGTATTTTCCAGCCTGTGCAGATGAGTTGACTAAGGTGCATATCATTAGGGAAAGATGTTAGGGATTCTTTGTTTTTAGTGATTAGGAGAGAATGGAGTAACTTGCTCAATTAACTTGCTTTGTTCTGCTAAACTTAAAAGATTTTACAGTTTTCTCCAAAGATTGGATTTTGTGCTTAGTTACCTGGGAGCTCTTCATCACAGATGTATCAGTGGCATGTGTAAATTTATAAAGCACTATCAGATAAGAGAGCTTATGCCTCGCTACAATTTTTATCAATCATGGGAAATTTTGGAAGTCAGTGAACTAAATGAAATTACTACTCTGTTTCATTTTGTTTTCTCTAAAGTTTCTATTGCCTCCACTCCCAGCTCCCAGCCATTATTCTCAAAAAACTTATTGTTCACGAGTTACTTTGTGTGAGTGGATGATGCCTTTTGTACAGACATAAAATTGTCTTAATCCAGCTTGTGGAACAATGATCGTACTTGCCGTAGAAGAAAAGGAAGGAAATGCAGGAAGTTTCAGATTCCCTACTGAATACTACTACTCTATCTGATCTGTCAAAGCAACTAGTGGGGCATGAATATAAGAAAGTTATTTGGGCTTTTTCAGTATCATTGCATTTTCTGTGACTTGGAAGTTAATTGGAACCCCAAGATAAGGAGGAATTTTGCTGTAGATTTGACAACTAGCACTTATATACAGAAGAGCATTTTATGTTTTTTGAAGTTGCAGTGATGCACATAAATCTTGACAGCACTGTGGAATTCTCTCCTGATGGGGCTTATTTTTCACTTTTTCTGTATGCCATTGGGACTTATTTGCATCCAGATTACAAGTACTGCTATTACATAATGAACAGAACATAGCAAACAACGTTACCAGTAGCTTAGCGAGTTTAAAGTAGTTTCTTTACTGCCTTTTTTTTTTTTTTTTTAAAAAAAACAATATTCTATAAATAAGAAATAAAGAGATAAACTTGCGGGTGTAAATTAGGAGATTATGTATGCCRTCAAGGGGAGCCTGTACCTGGAAGAGGGTCTTACCTGGGCATCTGTTGGAGGGCATTTTCTGGAAAGCAGCAGTAATGGGCACTTGCATKTTTMTCTCCGCTTTTTCTAAGCTGTCTCAGAACAGTGACTGCTTCCCACAACAACCTAAGGGAAGATACTCGCTCACCTCAGTTTACATGCAGACAACTGTTGCATACCTTCCTGCAGGCAGCAGCTTTTAGGCAGCTTTKCAAAGCATGCTCTGCGTGCTTCTTTGCACCCTGCTCCATCAGCGTGAGCCAGCAGCGAGCAGGGGAGGAGGGCTGCGGCGGCACTCCTGCCTCCCGCCACCTCGCTTGTGCAGCGAAGGTCTACAACAATTTGCTCGATCAGCTCAAGTCAGACGTGTGAAAGCGGCAGCAAAGTTTCCAGTAGCAGCTGTGCTCTTAATCTTCTTAGGGAGCTGCTGAAAACTGCACTGTCACTGTAGCATTACAAAGGAGTTTCAGGTTTTGGCAGGCCGCACTGATTTCAGAAGCAGTTTCTCTTCCTTCCGTTGTGGTATTTTGTGTTACCCTTGAATCTGTATTTCAGGCTTCCAGTGGGCCTGAAAATATATATGCTGTCACAGTGAATGGGAAGTGTTTTACATAGGTGTCAGTTGACTTCCGTACACGTTTCTGTGCACTGTAGCAAGGAGTCAAAATGATGCAGGAATAACGTGATTTCCCATATGTACTTTTAGTCCCATTCTGTTTGTCTCTCTACCTCTTCCCAGTCTTTCTTCTTGCCTACATCTTCCCTCCTCCTTTTCTCCCAATTTATAGATAAATTTGGCATTCATATTTGTGCATCTTGTGCAAAATTGGCTGGATTCAAAATAAGCCACAGTAAAATCTGCCTTTGGCTATACCTACTATAAGAGCATAGAGCTTTCCTGGAGTTTCAGCTTGTCTTGCTTATACAGTATCCTTCTGACTCCAGTGGAAGCTGCAAAAACTATGTTTGTCTGAGTATTTGATCTCCTAGCTGCTAAATCCACAATGGAGTTCCTTTTGCCTTTATTCTGTATTTAGAAAAGCTGTTGTAAAGTGATCAATGTTTTAAAATTCAAAAGAGTAATGGATTCAGGTTGAGTTTTCAAAAATAATTCAAGTTTGATCTAGTTCAGATCCCTGTTGAAGATGTTCAGTGTTTCACGGTGGTCAAAGCCCCCAAATGATTGGAGTTTGAAGCAGAGTCAGGCTTACCCATAGTGTCCTTGATAAATCTTTTGTCCTCTGAACTTGAAAATGATCAGTACTGTCACATCATATCAATTTGCTTCTGACTTGTTTGACAAAATCAGAGACTGAATATCTGTGGTAAATTGCACTGCTGAGCACCGGTAGAGACTTCTGAATGGCGGGAAAACAGTAGGGAAATGCTTCATTTCCAGTGCATGTGAAATGTTATCCTTTTTTCTGCTTCTGCTTAAAAAGAAATTGTGCAGCTTCCCATCTTTTTTTTTTTCTGCTTTTCTCACGAAGTCCATGCACTCTTTGACAGGCCCAGTTAAAGTCCTCTGGGGACAAATTAATTTCAGTGGCATTTCCTGCGTGCGTGGAGGAAGGCAAGTTCCCTGCACTGAAGAATTACAAGGCCTGAACGTCCAACCGTTTACTTGGGTGGAATGATTAGATGAAATTTTTGTTGGAATTCCTTTTTAGTAGAGGGGTTTAAATTGACTTAAACAATCGGTTCAACCACACCTTTAAATTTTAGCACCCCAACAACTAATTCTTATCCTTATGCCAGCACAAACTGAGTGGTGAACTGGATCAGGGAACTGAATTGTGGGCAAACTGGCCTGGCCACACACAAAATAGTTATTTTTCAGCCAGATCAGTTCACTGAAACACCTGTTAGGGGACTCTGTGCCAACGGACTGCAGCCCCTGGTGGGGGGAGCTTCCCTAAGTCCATGAGGAACATACTTTTCACTTCAGATATACTCAGTTTTATAGAGACTTGACTTATTGCTCAGACCTGTGTTTCTGTTGTTTTACCTTTGTAGTTTAGCTGGGTTTCAGTGTAATCAAATCAGCTTTCAACTTGGATGATAAAACTCAGATGTGGAATTCTTAGCTGCATGCATATGCACATAGCTACTTCTTTTAGGTCCCTCAAAATGTCATTTGTTTTTTCTTCACTTTCACTTTTATGGGCAGGATGTTAATTCTGGAACAACAGACAGCAAAAGGCTGCTGGCAAGGTTCTTCTGGCAGAAATGTGATATTGTTGCTATGGGAATAGTCTCTGAACTGCTGCAAAGCTGGAGTGACTCCTGACTGTCTAGCAGTGTATCTGTTCTGCATTTGTGAATGTTGAAAAACAAGTTGGATTCTCAGGATTGAAGGAATGTAATTTAAAGCRCTCTTCCATGACTTTCAGTACAAGCACAGGACAAAATAGACTTAAATACTACCTCTCTGAAAAAAATATCATTTCACTTTTATTATCTCTGCTTTTTAACAGTGATTATCCTGCTTTTTGGGAGCAATTATCTTGCTATAACTGAACTACAAATGCAAGTCAGAACCGCATGCTAACTTTAAAAAATATGTTTTGTTTTTAGTTCCCAAGAAGACGAACGGCCTATGTCACCCTTCTACTTGAGGTATTTACTCGGTTGTTTTAATTTGTTTCTCCATGTGGGATTGACTTGTTATTAGACTTAAATGGAGGCGATGATGCCAGAAAGTCTGAACAGACTGTAATCAAATTGAAGATGACTGTTACCTTCGTAAACTTTGCTCAGCTAGTGGGATGAATGAGTCTTCAGAGACACAAAAAGATTTCAACAGAGAGTTTGTGTCTAGAAACAAGGCTCAGGGTTTAATGCCAGTCTTGTAAATTCTTAATTAGAGGATGGACTTTCTTTTTCTCYTCAGTTCATTATGTAGTTTAGATGCTCATCGTAAGTAGCTTACAATCTGTGGGCACAAGAGAGATTTTTGCCGCAAGCTTTGAGGAACTGGCAATGTGTGCTGTTCAGAGAAAAAGCAGGAACCAAATGGTGAGTCAGCAGCCCAACAGCAACTGCTCTCCTGCTGCAGCTAAGCCAGCTCAAAAAAGCAGGAGAGTGCATCAGTCCACAGTGCCTGCCCACAGGGAATGGTAGTCTGGCTGCATTTGAACAAATTGTGTTTCTTCTTTTGCCAATTGGAGGGCCAAAGTCGCTTCTTTTAAAACTGGTCTAATTCTGTTGACATCAGTGGAAGTTTGCTCTGCTTGCTTCAGTAGCAGGCTTCATTCCAGCGCTTTCATTTATACTTAGTGGAAGAGCAAAAGCCAGGGCAATTAATAGTGAAAAGATGCGGAGGAGGGAGGGCTAAATATTATAATTGAGTTCTTTGATCTCTCCAGAGTTTAAAGAAATTAAAAGAAACCCCTATGGTACTTTTTGTGAGAGCAGTRATATTTAGAACTCTTACAGTGATCACCTGTATTTGTTAGTTCTCTTGCATATATTCCTTTTTATCTCTGTAGCTTTTTTTCTTATAAAATTTTCATAACAAAGACTGCAGAAAGTATGCATTTCATACATGCTGTTAACATAGAAACTTTCATTAAGTCTGTGCAGAAATGTACAGCATGAACTGTTTATGGACTAGCCTGGTTGCATGGTCTTGTCCACCTTCCTGTTAATGCAGTATATTGTGCAGATGTTGCTTAATTTGTGCTTCAAAAACTGAAAGCTGTCCAAGGAGATTCCGTCTTTGCCTTTGGGAGATTATTGCTGCACAGATTCCACTGTCACAGGTTTTTCTCAACCTAAATCCCCATCCTATATCTTTGCACTGAAAATAATCTGGCCCTTTCTTTTTCTTGCTGTGATAATTTTTCTTTGCTTCAGATAACTGTAAGTTTCTATTAGATCTCYGTCTTGTTTTTTGCTTAAAACTGTCTGTCCAAGCTTTCTGTTAGAATTACTGGTTGATTGCTTTCTGCTTTCCATTTTATGTATGTTTTTGTATGATCATTTTCCTCTTTTGTGGTTTCCTTTTTTGAATGTTTCCATGCCAGATCTCATAGCTGTTGTGTCCATACCCAAACTGGTGTTTGAAATGTCTTCAGATTTTACTGGTGTGCTGCTAGTAACTTTCTAGGCTCTAATTTTTCAGTAGGGCTACATTAAACATAAAGATGTGGGTGCTTTCCTGATGTGGGACTGTGCTGAGGCCTGATAACGTCCCTTGAGCACGAATGAATCGAGGTCTGTGTTGAACTAGAAAAATGATCTAGAAGGGGATCTAGTCAGCTGACCTCATCAGGATTGGCTTGGAGTTGGGCAGCAAGGTGTGGAGTTGGGGAAACTGGTRTCAGAAACAGGAAATTTCTGAGAGGGAGGGAACACGTTAGGAAACTTTAACTAGAGGTGTGGCCATAATAGGATGAGGAAGGAGGATGAATGTGCCCATTGGAATGAAGGGATGGCCTTCTGTGGGAATGTATCTTGCAAATAGGAAGGGAACAGATTAGAATAAACACATATTTGGGAAGTGAAGAAAAGGCTAATATGAGCAGAGAGGGAGCAGCACACCTTGCGACATAACACCTCATGCCAGGATTGTGTCTTTTGTAACATTGCTAAGACACAATTGCTTGCAAATAAAACTAACAGCTTGTAATCTTGCTGCTATTTATCGCACTTCAGAAGTGTGTACTTTTGAGGTTGGTTGCCAAGCGAAGTTAATTTGGCAAGCAAGCTAATGCTGGCTGGGCAATTCTTGATGCTGCAACAACTGAGAACTCTAGTGTATGGTTCGTTTTTCCTGTGCAACTTTAAACGCTTCATTGTTGCCCCAGAGCAGTACATGACATATATAGGTATTACATTTCACACCGTGGAAAAAGAAAGTAGTGGCCCCTTTGAAAGTCCGTTTTCACTGTCTAAAGACTAAATCTATTTGTATTGCTGCCAGCCACGCTTACATAGTCTGAATACTATTGAAGTAATACTGTGTGTGAATCATGAATGTATATGTACAGAGAGGTAGGTTGATGCTGCTTTCAGTAGTTTCACATAGACAATTATGCAATATGTTAATTAGATGGAAACAAGAGTTGTTTAGCTTCCAAACTCTGCATAATACTTAGTTTTTGCTAGTCTGAAGGAACATTACGTCTGTCCATTGACCAGTTTTGTCAGGATCAAACCAGAGACTTGATTCTGGAGTAGTGTACTGTAGCAGTTAGGAATGGTGGCGTTTCCCTTGCTTTTATTTTTAGCAATAGCGCAAATGCTTGAAATGTTAACTTTAAATCAGAACTGTTAGAAACCCACTGGTATACTAGTTTTTAAAATTACATTGATTTAGTGGGGAGTTTTTTGAATTTTGGGTTTTTTTTTTCGTTTCTGATTTTTGGGTTTTTTTAAGAAATCAAGGAAGGTATCAACAAGCATAGAACTAATCATCATTGCTCTGTAAAGAAATAAACATTAATTAAAGAAATGAGAGTAAGTGGAGAGTGCACAGTAGGTTTATCAAGACAGATGATATCAGGACAACTAAATGTTTTTTTATATGATTTTCCGGAGAGAGGAAGAACAGGAGTATACCTGATATGTTTTTTGGCAAAATATTTCATATGATGCCATCTGTAGATGTRAACTTCCAGTGGCAAAAATGGAGATTAGTATAAGAGCTTAAAAATGGGTAAGGAAGGGGTGAGATCCATAGGTACTGCTGATAGGAAGAGGAGGAGGTTGCTTGACCCTCTCTTCAAGGGTCAAGGCCTTTTTTTATTCTATTTTTTTTCTCTCTCTTTAAAAGCTGTTGGCATAAAAAGCTCAACTGTGCTCGTAAGTCTGGCTTATAGCATTTAGAAGGCCCTTACATATACCAGAGGAAGTGGAATGTCCTCTGGGAGAAACTATGTGATGGTGGGGTATAAGAAATAGGATAGGATATATAATAACATAGGCAACAGAGTCCTACATCTCAGAAGTATTAATGAAAATCCATGACATGAAAGGGGAATTCACTTTCTGGAGATGGTGGGGAAGAGAAGGGCATAGACATAACTTGTTCAAAAAGGATTAGAAATGAGACTGGAGTATGAAAATATACAAGGTGAAGTGACTGTGTGACATAGGATGTGTAAAGCAAAATATTTTCAAAGGGGAAGAAGTATGGATGCTCTTGTACAAGGCTCAGATGAGGCCTCCTATAGTGTCAGTAACTCACGTTCAGATGGCACTGAGTGCAAATCAAGTTTGAAAAGATGACTGGAAAAGTAGGCAGATCTCTTACAAGAGGGAGAAAAGCAGTCGGAACTCTTACTTAACATAACCAGGGTGCACGTGTTTACTCTGGGTATTGAAACAGAGGAAAACAATTGTTTAAGTTAAATAACAATACTGGTGTGAGGAAAAAATGGATAGCAACAGGCTATGAATAAATTTAGGTAGAACATTAGAAAGTTTGTAGTTGTAGTCTACTTTTGTCAGGAGTTGTGAGGAAGAGATGGGTTTGATCAGATAGTAAAATGGTTTTCAGTGATATTTGCTTGGTTTGATCCTGTCACCTGCTGCTGACTAGAGTTATCCTTTCCCATTCTATGTTCCTTGGAAGACAATTTATTTACTCAGCTGTGCTCAGTACCTGGCAAGGAGATTTCTGTACTGTTAAAAGAAGAGGAAAACCTTACTGGATGATTGATTGTTCTAGAGAGCCATGCCTAAAGTGCATTTATGTTCCAAAACCTTTGATAATGGAAAGCATTAGGACAAGAAAGCTGAGATTGTTATATAAGGAGCAAGCCTACAGATTTCTTAATTATGTAAGTAAGAATGTGAGTGCTACTGAGCAATCCAGTTTCAGGTAATTAAGCRGCATCTGGCAAAGTCAATTCCCTATAAACACACTTTCGCTGAACATGTGCAATGAGTTTTTGGAAGACAAGGAATCTACAGGCGTGTTTTGTGTGGAGTGTGTGCTTTAGATTTGACAGTGGTCACGCAGACAGTTTCAAGGGAGTTTCCTAATGAGTACATCCTGGGATAAACCAGAGTGATACTAAAGGGGAAGAAAAGCAACAGCTTTGTAGTGTGGAGCCTCCTTGTTAATATGCAGAGCTGGCACTGAGATGAGAGCCATCATCACAAGCAGTGCCAAAAGCTGAAGAAGATACCACTGAGTGCAGGGCAAGGCCTGCACTGGACAGTTTCACCTGTTTTAGTACTTCTTTACTCTGTAAGTCCTAGTATCCTGTTGGCGGTTTTTAACACAGCTGACTCTGTTTCCCAATTTAGCAGCTGTTACATGAGACCGCTCTTCTATATAATGCAAGTCGGGCATTCTTAGCTTGTAGTATATTGAATAAGAGGTTTTACTGTATTTATTCTTGTGTCAGTTTTCTGGAGAGATTGAAAGAAGTAGTCAAAGGCTTACTGCCTACTTAGAAAGGCGCTTGGCTGCCTTCCCATTGAGTACTTGCTTGTTGGTGGAACATGCACTAAGAGCTGCTAAGGTTCATAGGATATTGGGCCCTTTTAACAATTATCAGTAGGTTGTGTGTTGCATGTTTTTGTGGTTTGCTGTTATCAGCACTGGCTGAAAAGAGAAGCAAGGCTATTACGTGCCCCTCTTCTTGCTGCCTGGCTGCAGCACAGATCTTAGGCCAAGGGACTCCTGGCATTTGGGAAAGTTGTAGGAAATTCGGAACCCCAATTCCCTACCATTAATTAGTAGGCTTGTCCAACTAAGCACTCTATCAGTGGAGGAAGGCAGTCTGTTCCAGGTCAAACCACGAGTTTAATTTCGAGGCTCTGAATAGCCACCAAAGGAACATTTCAACTGCCAGGAGGGGAGCCTGCAGAGCTAAATTGAATGGCCTGTGTGAATCCCCTCCAGGCCGGTCTGTACTTCAAACAGTAGGTGTCAGTGCGCACCCATTGTAAAAGACGGTCCCAATACAAGTAAGAATGGCAGGAATAAGGAAGAAAAACAAGGCAATTAATCTTAATGGGATTCATTTTCTGTTAATAAGAAAGTGGTGTCAAACGATGTACCACATTGAAAGAAGGTTAAGTGGATGATATGAGCCTTGGAAAGTGTAAAAATGCTGATAAAACATTRAAGGTATGTCCACTGCGTAACGGGAAATCCCAGTAACTTAGAGTGCATTTCTGTATTTTTAACCCATTATTTTCACATATGTAGACACAATCCTTCTCCTTGGGGAATGTGTGTCAGTTTTCTTAAAATAGAGCCCACACAAATCAGCAATATTGCATGTCACTGACTGTAAAGGAACAAGTCTGAGGGAGTAGTAGAGGATGAGCAGTTTTTAGACTGTTTCAGTACCTATGAGAAAAGGACTTCCTGAGTCAAATGTTGAAATTCTATATTAACAGGGCTTTAGAAACTTCCTGTTTGAAGTATCAAAGACATTTAAACAAACATTTTCTGCTTTGCAGGGATGACAAGATGTTAAAAGTTTTGTATGTACTATAGTTTTCTTACTGATGTGCTTGGCCTTTTTAAAAGCAAAAACAGAAAAAAGCCTTTTGCTTCCTGAGTAAAGAAGATGGATTACAAATAAATTTCAGCAATGAGTGGCCTTTGCTCCGAACGGCAAGTATAGTTTACGAATTAGGATATTAATTATGACTGTTGACAGTATATCACCTAAATTTATTCAGTGACTTCATAGATGAAACACCAACCTGGGAAAACTATCATATACCAGTAAGCTAGTTTGTTCTGCTTGATTCTTGTTATGGCCTTTTTTATACCAGGATGCTAATATAGTTTGCTCAATAGGGCTTGAGTAGGAAAAGAGGAGAGGGGTTTGATACACAGCTGTTAATTGTTTAGTTTCTATAACAAGATACCCCGTAGAGCACAAAGAGAGTACAGGTATTGGATGATGTGATTCTCACTCAGATGCATAACTCACAAGTTACTAATGGGGCATAGAAGGGGATTAATGTGCTTAATGTTGATAGAACATACTACCTTCACATGCTTGAGACTGAAAGGGGAAGAGAAAGGGAATGCAAGAAGAGGCCGTGAAGTAAGAGTTCACCTTATACACAAAGACATTATCCAGAGCTGATAGAGCACCTCTGGAAGAGTGTGAGAATTCCAAAAGACTTGAGTAAACAAGTTTTAAAATACTAGGAAGTGCTAGAGATCAAACTTCCCAAAACGAAATGCATGAGAGTCATAAGAAGCCGGTTCAAAAGCGTGTAGCAAATAACACAGCTATGTGCATTGATCCAGACTTCGTGGCTTGCTCTCTGCAGGTACAAGTCCCCAACACTGGAAAACTTTCCTGCTTCTGCCTGTTGTAGGTAGAAGAAATAGAACCTTTAATTTATTAGAAAGTTTTCTTTATATTATTTATATTAGAAATATTTGTATTAGAAAATATTTCTCAGTGTGTTCTGCAGCAGCTGCATAATTTAGTAAAAATAATCTAGCTGTGGAAATAATTGACTGTACATATCAGTGAACCAAGCATCCAGGACAAGAAAAAATTAACCAAAGCAGAACATGAGCTTTCATCGGGCAGATGATTTAATAAACAAAGGTGCCATTCTGAGGCAACTCACTGCACACTAGGGCATGACAGCGAGGGSCCTTCTGGGCCACGCTTGCCCCAGCGTGCTTTTGGCAGCACGACTCTGGTGATGCAGCAACTTTTGCCATCCAAAAGTTCTACCCCTTAGAAAGCATCACCCGTGTCTTGTTGGTGTTCTAAGCCATGAAATCCTGGCAGAGCTCTGCCTTTCCCTCAGTTTGCTAATACACTCAAACAGCTCCTGCTCCATCCCCAGGCAGGCTGGACTTCCAAAGCTGTTGTATAATTCTCTCGCCTCCACCAGGAGGTGTGATGATGATGATGATGATGTTTTTAATGAACTTCCTGAATGTGCAAAAGGTTGATGCAGAGTACATTTTAATCTTGGAAATTAAATTGTGTGAAAAGCCAATTATTCTGGAATTGAAAGAAATTTAGCATATCTGGAAAACCTCTGCTTCAAAATTGAGAGGTCTAATAAAGAGCATTAACAGTTAACAGGACTAAGAATAAAGTAAATCCTATTTGTCTTACGGTCATGGTCAGTATATAAGGAAGTAGTATCTAGAAGAGAAAATAAAAACAATGTTAAAGCTTTTATCATCATCCATTCAGCTGGCATGTAGCTGTATGCAAACATTCTTCCTATTTATTGGTAGTATCAAAATCACTGTATTATTARTTCTCTGACAAAATCTATTATGTTTGAGTAGGACTTTTATAGATACCACAAAGTAATTGTTAAAATGATACATGACATTGTGAGTTAGCAAGGTTAATGGGTTAAAACAGAACTGGTGTTAGAAAAGCACRCAGTTAACTGATAATTAGACAATTACAGAAGGTATTTGGGCGTAATGAAAGTACTTGTCATTTTATTTAGTTATTTTTGCAACTTTATCTTCTATTTTCTCTTTTTACTACTTTTTTGCATAAAAGAAACTGCTATATGTTTCAGTAATGATACAAATGAGTGGTTTGTAGATAGTAACTGTTGCCCTTGAACACCCTAGATGGGCTTAAGAGCGTGAACTCTCACTCACGTGCAGTTTCTAGCCTTTCATTAGTTTGTTTTTTTTTTTTAATAGGAAACAGGAGTTGCATTTTTGCCTTTTTTTTTTTTTAATAGAGGGAAGAGCTTTTTCTTGACATTTTCTCTCTCATCTGCTGGGCAGATAGGCCTACATTCTAGGAATGTTTTAAATAAAAATATAAACAATCCCATCTCCCCCTCCACTACCACTTTCCTGACATGCAAATAAATTGAGAAAAAAAGGTGTGATATGAAAACCAGTCCCATGTGRTATTAATTGCATATAAATATTATAGAAGCTTGATACAATATTAACTTACGGCCACACATACAGGAGCAACAGTGGTAGAATGAATTACATCTGGTAATGTGGTTTAGCATGCCACACTATTATCTTGTTTGCTAATCCACCTCCAATGGGAGGCCAGCTTTAAAAAAATAATTTGRGGATTGGAAGCGGGAAAGTAGTTTATGTAAGTGAAGTGGAATGCAAGTAAGATGCTTGAAATGTGTGCTTGGAAAAGCAAAGCGATGTCATAGTTAATAACCAAGATGTTGCATGCATATGAAGAGAGAGAGATTGCAATTTTCATTTTCTATGTAGGCTGCGTGCTCATAGTAGTAAGGACAGTAATTTGGTATTTGTTTGTATGTCTTCTATTCATGAATTCATCTGAATGACAGCTACGTGGGTGTTKCATAGGTAAAGTGGAATGTACTAGCAAATACGTGACTGCTTTCATGCTGCTCACAGCTCCAGGGAACTGTGACTGGACTAGAGATCAGTGTGGCGTGAAGTAAGGACTGGAAGGGATGAGCGSGTGTTTGGGGTGTAGCACTAGTTTATCCAAACCAAGGTGGATGTACTTGCCTGCTGAAGTAACCAGAAGCATATGAGAGAGACTGATTTGCAGTTGGGCATCTGTGGGTTTGTACTTTACGAYAGGCAGATCTGAAAAGGAAGTTAGGCTATTTCTATTTTGTGTTTTTTTATCAAATTGGCTGTAGCAGTCCTTTATTTACCCTTCTCAGTCTTCATTTGCCTGCCTTCCACCACAAAAGACGCTTAAAAACAATGGAGCCACAGAGTAGTTAGCATCGGAGCATTGCAGCTTCTTAACTAGCATTAGATCTATATGGTAAAGTATTTGGCAAGTGAAACATTCAACAGAAGCAGAAAAGAGACTAGTCATACAACTAATTCTTCTGCTGATACGGAGATAAATCCAAATGAAACTTGTAAGCCTGTAACTTATTTGACTTAATGAAGATCATAGGGATGATGAATATGTGTAAAGTATCATGTGTTCCTTTATCTGCAAAGCTGAGTCAGTGGGGGGAAGACAGGGCAGAATGGATTTAGCTTGGCCAAGTGGAACCTGGCCCTGTGCAGAGGGAGGAAAAACAGTGAGGGCTGTGCCTGATGGCATGTCAGCTTATTTCCAAAGGGCTTTAAATGGCAAGCAATGACACCTAGAATTATGTTAGTTCTTCTTGAACCCAAAAACAAACTGAGAGGGAAAGAAGAAAGCATATATTCTTATTTTTTAAGCTATGAAGCAAAGAACATGGATATTAGAGAGCTACAGGATAACAGAGCAAGGCCATGTGTTTTGCTTTTTTTCCCCCAATGAATATTTAAAGATTCTTAAWTATTAACTCCCCTTTCACATTGTGTACATTTTCAAAGCAGCCTCAGAAGACAAGAGCTTTTGTGAGGAGGCTAACACAATCTGCAGCTGCAGAAAACTCAGAAGGAAGCAAGAAATCTGCAGCGTGCTCAGGCTGAAATACTTTCCGTTAGATCTTGGCCTACTCTAAGAGAATGAGAGAGAAATTAATTCTTGAGGATACTGGCATTGTCGAAATGTGCCACGTCACTGTGGGAATACAAATTCCTTTAGGGGAAAAGCTTGTGGTATGTTAGTGCAATTGTTGTTGAGACAGCTTGGACCTTTAAATCCTTTCTTAGTGCTGCAGAGAACAAGTGTTTAAAGACATTATTTTGATAATCAGATCTAACTTTCTCCTGTTTCTCTTTTACACAGTGCCCATGTGTCACAAGTCAGTAGTAACATTCCTTCTACAGGAGAGTAAGTGTCTCTTTTACAATTTTGTAGCTACCTTTTTTGTATATTGGAGCTTTTCAGAGTATTACTGATTATTCTTTGATTTCTTTTTAAGGGCTGTTCTTGCACAAACAAAAAAGACATTGTTTCCCAAATCAAAGCATCTGCAATGATAATAAATCACTTCCTCCTGAAAAATTCTCAAGTCTGAGGGTTCCTTGGTTCTTTCCCACACTATGCCTGTGATATTTTGGTTAGAGAGATCTTGCATATTCAGAGAAGCATGTTCTTACTGCACAATCCTCTCACTCGTGTTTGTTTATGCTCCTGTCCCAGGAATAGACAGGACCTGATGCCATTGCAGCAACTGCTGTGCCGACATGAACAGCAGAGCTAACAAGTTGACTCCGCTGCCTGACTAAAGTTGTAAATGCTTAGTGGATTTGCCGGACTGATTCTTGTCAATATGGGAAACATAGACACATTTGYCAAATTAAACCATGTGTTTTTATGCAGTTGCTAAGATCTTTGACTTTTTTGGGAACTGGAGTCTCAGCAGACATAGTCCATGCTTAGGAACAAGTGTTGTAAATTTTCTGGAGACATCAGCCCAGGTACAGGTTCCCATACTCATAGCCAGTTAGTTGAAAATGAAGCGGCAAACCCTACAAATAACTTTGGGGGAAGTGCTGAATCTTTCTAAGCAAAAAGCGATAGAGACTATGTCAGTCAGGCATGTTTTAGAAACTCATTCTAGAGAACTTCAGCAGACTTCTAAAGGTGTGCAAGAAACAGAGTTAGGGCAGGGATGTGTAAAAATATGTTTCCAAACAATGTTTTGGTAAAAGAAAAAAATAATAATAAAAGAAGTCTATTTTAGATTTTGCTCATAAAATCTTCCTCTGACTCAAGAAAGGAAGGAAATACTGCAAGAAAATGTCAGTAGTGAAATGTAGGAGAGTCAGATTGAAAGTTCAAGCGATCTCACAGCTTTAACTGATGTAACTGCAGAGAATGCCTTGCTGTGGCTGATGAGGAAGCCCTCTTACTGCCAGTGGGTATGACAGTGATCTCACAGCAAAGTCAGTTAGGAGGGGCTGCATGTGCATTAATGGAGCAGGAAAATGGCATGAGGTCAGAACCAGATCCGTGCCTGGTCACTAAGTTAAGTATACGAGGAGTTTACAACAAGGTATTGTTGCATGTTCTCATCTCCCTGTGAGACAGCAGTGAATCACCTTTTTGCAGATGATCCATTGCCTTCCGGAGTTTGGATTGCACAAAGGACCTGACTAGAGTGAGCATGGTTGGGTTGCCCACATGTCATGGCCCTTTGAATTGTGGTCTTCCTCTTGAAAGTGTCATTTCCTGACAGTATTTTCTTTATACCCTCCTTCACCCCCAACCAGTGACCTTTAACAAAAGCTGACAGCAYGTAACTGAGTTTCCAATTACTGCAGTCTTTAGAACTGTATTTCAAGTAAYGTTTTGTTGGAGTTGTTGAAGTGGAGGGTGAAAATTAGCCACTTATGTTTGTAGTTGCAGATGTAAAYAAAAGTAGCCAGTTTACAGAAGGTTCAAGCAGCTCTGGAAATGAGTAAGTGYGTGGTGAACAGGGAAAGCTCAGCTCTTCTGAGGGACCAGAACATCAAAGTGTCTGAAAATACTGCTTAACTCTTTGCAGATGTCTGTGGTCCCTAGTACACTTTATACTGCCTTTCCATCATGATAAAACGAAACCTTCTAGAACACATGCRTTATTTAATGTTGCAGAGAGGGAGCTCCAGCAAGAGTTTGAGCTCAACTGACCTTATTTTTCGGCTTGACAGGTATTTAGAGAAGACAATCCGCTCAGCCGTGGAGCAGCATCTCTTTGATGTTCATGGCTCGGGCGGCCAGAGTTCAGAGGACTCTGAATCGGGAACATCTTCAGCCTCTTCTAATGTGTCTGCCAGGCAGAGGAGGCGACATCACAAAGAGCAGGAGGAAGCCCGGAGAAACAGAGACATGTACGATCCCGATTTCTTTTGTTTTGGAAAATATATTTGATTAAGTGTATCTTAGTCATGTCTGCTGTCTAGGCAATGCTTGGTAGTTCGGTTATGAAATGTGCTAGCCCTTGACCTCAGCTGAAAGTGCAGAGCAGACTGCTGCGCCTATACAGAGCTCCGTCACATCAGTTAGAGCTGTGAAATATAGAGCTTATTAGAGGTAATGGAGTGGACCAAAACAYGATAAGAACCAGTTCTTTAAAGATATATAGTGGAGTTCTTTAATTACAGTATTTGGAATTCTTTAATTGCAGTATTTGTTTTTTAGCAAAACCCCCAAACAGTTGGTGCTAGTGCCTGCAACATTCCACTAGATAAAAACATTGCTTTTAGATGCTTTTCTGAATATAAAATATCTTCAAAACCAAGTTCTCCTTTTGTATGTGGAGGCACAGTTAATGCTCAGCTTTATTGAGGAGCCCCGGGGATAAAAAAAAGTATTTTTATCCACCCTCTTACACAAAGGTTACAAATGATTTAGTGACAATTTGCATTAAATGTCAAAGAATGAAAATAATACCTGTTTCTCCTTTCTTACTGCTCTAGTTGTGGCATGCATTGTGTGTACAAATAAATTACTACCACATCCTTAACAAACGCGCATCCAAGGCATAGCTATCTTTAAGGAATTGTAACTGAGGAGTGTGATTTTGTAAGACCCTGATTGTATCTSTGCTTATACATGTGTCTAGCTTTAAGCACGAGGCTAGTCCCTGCAAGGAATGTGTATAGTTGATTTTAGCATTGGATTGCTAGGATTTCAGTTTAGATTCCAAAATACATATCTAGGCTCTCTGCTTTTTCCTGGATGCTGAATTCCTCAATCTTACTGACTCCACTTCTTCCTATACCAAGCTGCTTTTATGTATGTACATAACCTTCAGTACCTTATGTGAATATTGCAGGCCATGCTACTTCCCCAAATGTGTCAATGCTCCTACAGTAAAAAAATCATAACTATGAAATAAGATGGCATTTATATAGATGATGAAAATACATTGCAAAGATGGACTGGGAGATTGAACCTTGCAAGTCACCAAAGTATCTAGCAGCAGGTCTGAAGTAGTTTTTCTTGTTTAGTAGCCATGCTGACAGGCTTCTCAGGTAAGTAGGTCAGACACTGGCTAGCGTACGTGTTTGGAAGCATATAGTACTGCAGTGCTTTTTTCCACATTGCATTGCAGAGCTGCCTTTAGAGCATTCTAGCCTATCTTGATGCTGGTTGTTCAGGTTCAGTCCCCAAAGCCTAAACCAAAGATTTAATGCAGATAGCAAGCATTGAATGCTGGCTAGGATTCAAATTGTTTTCCCTGATTTCCTTAGGGCAGACTACTGGAAATTCTGTGAGTGAGTTGTCAAAATTCAGAATTCCTTTCAAAACTTTTTGTTTGTTTTGATTCTCAGTGACTTCATCTCCTTGCCTTATGATAGATCACAAGAGGATTTATAATGTCACAAGATGGAACTGCAGTGTTACTACACTGCTCATGGCAAAAGAGTGTTCATGGCAAAAAGACATACATGGACTCTCATGCTTTGCAGACTGCATGATCTATAGGCTGTATATATGTAATTTATCACTTCAGGGGGTTGTAAAAACTTGTATAAAGGCAAATGAATTGTCCTGTAAGTTTGATCACAGATTTATAATACCTCTTTGTATCTCTCAACCACAAAATCTAGAGACTCGTGACCTAGAAAATCACAGGAACTTTTTGATTGTTTTTAATCTGAATACTTTGTCATACTGGCACTTTCCAGTAACTGTTCTTTTATCACACTAGTGCAGCTCTAGAGAAACTCTGCTGCTGTTCATGAAAGCAGGCTTTGGAGTTGCGCAGCATTGTWTAGATTAGCTGCAGGGCCATTAATGCATAGAACAATTAGCAAACGTTCCAGTTTCAATGTCAAATGTGAATAGCCTGCCTTTAGCTTCTGGCAGAGTAGGACTGGTAAAGAGTGAGATGCACTGTGTATCTCCTATTTTCATAATGTAGTAATGTGTATGTATGCGTGTCTTCATTATTGCACAAGGTAAAGAGAAGCCTAGTTAACAGGTTGTGAAGGGAAAACTGTGTGCAGAGAGATCCAGTAGGGTAATTGTGCAGGGAAAGATGAGCACAAGGTAAGTTGCTAGAAAATGCACACAAACCCAGCTAGGTCGAAGAGAGTCCCACTGGCATGTCATGTAGTGACTTGAAGCTAGCTGTTCCATTGACTTCCAAGCACAGCAGAGCAGTTCTTGGTCCTAGCTGTTGTGTCACTGTCACAAAGATGCGCTCGTTCTTATTCCCTTTTCTGTTTTGTATTATTTCCAAGTAAGAGGGAAGCATTTGGCTGAAGCACCACAATTCTGCTCTTGCGTTTGAGAGTATGAGTAAGAGGGCTGTTGATACAGCGTCATGCACCAGAAGAGATCCTTGGACCACAGCTGCGAATCACTCTTCTAAATACTAGCACGTGTCTCAGAGGAAAAAATGTTGCRTGTTCTCTATAAAAATACCACAGACAGCCAGGAGCTAGTCCAGATTCCATTTGAATTCAACAAGATTCTCCCTCTTGGCTTAAGCAAATCACGTCTCGAATGTTGATCCTGGCAGCTCTCTCACCGGAGGTGTATACACCTAGCTTTCAGTCCTCAATGGGATTTAGCTTTTCGCAGTGTGTGTTGTTTGCTGCAGTAGGAAGAACCAGAGATACTGGTTTCATAGGGCATAAAAGATGTTGCTGGAACTGCACCAGTCAGCATAATGCCTTCCTCTATTACTACCATAAATGTAGCAGGAAAATGTTTTAAACAACATCTTGTTGCAATGTCCCTTTTCTTTTTAGGGAGGTCATCAACAAAGAAAACATTCCCTCTGGATTCAGCAATCTTGAAGACTGTATTCTGTCTGCTCAAGAGGCAGAAAAATTACCAGACAACAGCTCCTCGTATCTTGGTGAAAGGAATAAACCGAAACGGCAGAAATCCAGCACCAAGCTTTCAGAGCTTAATGACAACCAGGACAGTCCTGTGGTAAGCTGGCATGATATACTATTTGATGCCCAGTACCAGGGTGGAAAACCACATCTGCTCCAGTGAACATCTGGTCCTCTTGGGTAGCCAYTTTTACCTATAGATATGGGCAGCTMTTTTGAATTATGGGAAAAACTAGACTGCATGCTTGTAACCTTTGAAATGAAAGAAACTGAGAAGCTCTGTGTGCTATGATCCTCTTACTCCATCCATAGCCATTTTCTTTCAACAACTTTTTGCTTATTTCTTTTGTCTTCAATAAAGTATTTTGGAAGGAGAGAAAGAAAATATTTATCCCAGTCTTTCAGAACACTTGTGAGAAGGTGGAATCTCAGGTGTGTAGAATCACATGCTTAGCTGGACTTTTATTTTTAAACTCGTGCTAAGCTCTGAAACCACAGATCCACAAGTGGCTTGTTGGCAATGATGTGACAAAGGTGTTTTATGCCTCTTCCCCAGAGATTCTATGYGTTACGATGGCACAAAGCACATGTGGTATTCAAAACATTTTTGGGTCTGTTGATCTAAAAGATGATCCCTCTAGTTGTCTTTTACTGGGGAGGTAAATGACACAGATATGCTAAAATCAGGAATGCTGTGGAATTTGCCTAGCAAAATCTTGTGCGACCTCACAGTGGAAGGCAGTTTGCCAACTTTAACAAGCAATAGAAAAAAATGATGCATCCTCCTTCCCTCTCAACCAAGCCAGACGCTGATTTTAGTGTTGGCAGTTGGGGAACTACACTTAGCTTCAATGTAGGGTCTGTTTACAGTGGCAGATATACTGTGCATGCTTTGTGCCTGGCACCAACTGCACTTTCACTGTTACTAGTAATCATGTAATGCCGTGTGAAAAGACTAGCCCTCCCAGYGACAGACCATTTCCTTCAGTTACATTTGGTTGAGTTTCAGAGTCCCTCTTAATGTGAAATTGTGTTGTGACTGATTTTGTTTAGATTACAAAATTGCCATGATGTAATGCTCTACCTTGTGCAAAGATTCTACGRAGAGGCAGATTTGGCTTCTATATGTGAGAGAAGGAAGGCAAAATGCCAAGAATTGTAGGCTATACCTCTTAGATTTAATGCTCGATATCAATAACCTCCTCGTGTGATACTTTATGAAAGAGTACAGTCTGACAGACACAGTCGCACTATGCATTTTGCTTGTAGCAATGGAAAGGAACTTCAAGATAGGCAAATGTGAAGTGCTCACATTCTTTTCTGGCCTCTTCGCTCTACTTGTGGAGTGTAAAGCAGCTTAAAGTAAATGAGAAGTTGACTCAGGATTTGGGGAAGGAAAGATTGTCAGAAACGTACACTTAAGAAGGTATGCTGGGGACCTGAAAAAAGTTGATGAAGTCTTGAAACATTCTTATAGGAAATGTTCCCAAACTTATCTGTCTTCCTTGGACTTTGCCCTGATCCTTATTTTTGGATCTCTTGATGGGAAAAGGCTGAAAAGAACACAAACTGAACRGACCATGCGTAAAGTGCACTTTGACCAAGGTAACTATCCTGGTCCATGTGGTCTTTGCTTGCTTTGCCAGAGGAATTGTCCCGGTGTGATTGTCGAATGGAARCATCCTTATAAAACAGCTTGCAGAGAGTGCAATGTTATTCTCCATGAAGAGCAAAGTTTGCTTTTTAAGTTTCCGTGAGTGCATGTACTTCATATTTGTAGATCAGAGACTTTCATCAGGATGCAGTGTGTGATGGTCTTGGCTACCTCTTTACTCAGGCAGTAGAAGATAYGCTTCAGAGAATAACCCAAGTTACTAACTTGGGGTATCAAAGGATGTAACATACACTTTAGCTTTTTCTAGTAGTGCTTTATCTTATAAACAAGTTTTGTGACAGGAGTCACATCTTCTTCCTCATCTTTTTTGAGTCTTCCTGCTTTATCAACAAAGCTTGAAAGAGTGTGTAGGGCAACGTGTGGAAACTCTCCTCTTAGATGTCTAATTGTATCTGACTTAAAGCATAAGTCAGCAATGGAAAAATTGTCRGTTCCGCTTAGTCTCCTGAGCAGAACGAACCACTAAGCATTAAAACTGTGGAACTGCATTTCAGAGGGAAGGTAGCCAGGTACAAGTAGCACTTGAAGAATCACATTAGGCAAGGCTGAGGCTTTTCCTGGCTGGAGTGGCTGAACTGCGTAACCTTACATGGCGGTGAGGTTTGGTTGCTGGAGGTGTAACAGGTGAGAGAGGGCTGCGACTGCCCTGGAAATTGTATGTGCTTTGGCTCCTGTGATCCAGGCCAGGAGCCCCCCTCTGCTCTGTTCACTTCCTTTCTCCTATTTAGAAAAGACTTGCCCAAATRCCACAGTAGAAAGACTTCTAGTCATGTGCCCAAAGTGGCAACATTCAATTTCCTAATTTCTAGATCTGGTGTAGTGTGTGCTTTGTTTTACTTCTTTAAGAATTGCTATAACGATGTGTTCTATCGTAATAGTGTCAAGGCAATTTTGAAATGTGCTTCCAATATGAAAGAGTTCAAGACCTACCCAAGCAGGTGAAGGCATTGTTCACCTCTGCCTGCTTTTCCTTGTCTGTAGATGCTAGATGATTAAGTCACTGTTGGCAGAAGGAAAGTGAACAAGAGGTGGTACTTAAAAGTATAGAGTGTGTGACTTCGAGTGACAGAATTTTCCCATGAGTTTCACCTACACAAAGCCACAATGAGTGCTGCTCCCTGTGTGATGTGCAGCACGTCATTTAGTTCATATGCCAGAGTGGATAGTTCTGTGTCTCCATTCTTCAGCATCTTAAAAAAATCAAAATTAAACAAAAAACCTCTACCTCCTAGCTTAGAGACCAAGCAATCCAAGCAGACAGTGTGTTTTATTGTTGAGATAATGAAGAAAATTCCTATAAAGACTGAAACCAGAGAATTAAGTCTATTCTGTAGCAAACAAAGATGTATCAGTTGGTTTGTTTTCACAATGCTTTGTCAGATTCTTAGAGAACAACAGCGTTAGTTGGTAGCCAGGAAAATTTAGAACAAGATGTGATAATCAGTAAATTTCTTGTCCTGCATTCATGTTAGCATAGTTTACATTGCCTTTGTGTACGTAGCAGTCTCTTTGTACTCCTAATGTCTTCTGCCCTTTTGAGAAGAGACTAGGGAATGGTTTGGCCGAGGAGGGGAGTATTTCTAAGATCAGCACAGAGAGTGCTGCTGGGAAGATGCTCTGAATTGGGTACCTGTTCTTACAGGGCTTGTACACATCGCAGAATTGCTGTCTTGCTCAGAATGTCAGTCTGTAAAATGGGAACTGCAGAGGTATCATGCTGGGATATTCTGTCAGGTATTTCAAGGTCATYTGATGAAAAGACAAAGACAGTGTGCAGTTATTTTTATTGCAGGTTATGGGCAAGTTTGGGCAAGTTTTGTTTTGTTATAAATGTGTAAAAGGCAGCAGTCTCATTGTCTTGTTTCTAGGAGTCCCGCTGGGTACTTATGTATTTGATCTGTTTAATGGCCTGCAACTTGAACCAATTTCTTTTATGTATCTTACTGTTTTAACATTTACTGTATTACAGAGTATGGAAAGCTTTAGCTCATCCAGACCTATAGACAGAACAGGACCTGATGACATGGAAATTTTATCTGAAGAAAGGTGATTTTTTAAAATATGTGTATGTTTTATTTTCCCTGTGGTTATGGTACAGCCTAAGAGATCTTCTACCACGTACCATGAGGGTAACAGCTGTGCTGCAGAACAGCTTTACCCACTATGTTAACTTCAAAGTAGAGTAATACAGAGGCACTGGATATGTTGTCTGGGCTCTGTCCAATACCATACGTCATGAAGTCTCTTTTCCTGACCTATTAGGAGCATCACTTAAGATGGTGATGGTGCAGGGTGATGGTGCAGACTTGAAAAGAAGTTGCCTCTAAGCAGCTGAACAGAGATACTGTGAGCACATATGCACAGAGCAACAAGTGCCCATCTCTCATGGTCTTTGAGTTGGGAGTCCAACCCTTTTCTCTGCACTTTGCTCCTTTTTGAGAGCTCTGCAGCTCCATTCTGCTCGCTGGAGATGAGGATTTCTCTCCACAGTTATGATGCTTGTTGGGAGTGTTGAATTGGTTTGGAATAAGGGCACTGGAATTAATTTCCATTATATTTTTCACGAATAGGTCCTGAGAGGAACAAAGTAGTATAGCAGCTTGAAGTTTTGTGACTCAGAATGTCCCCTCATTTACTCACTGTACTAGCGAGTGTGCAACAGYAGCCACAACATAAAAACCTGTGTGTGCACAGTCCTATTTGTTTTTTGTTGCAAGACAATCTGTTTTTATATTTGTAATATGTTTCTTTTTTTGTAGCAAAGAAAGTGAAAACGATGAGGTTTTTTTCAGGCACTCACAGGTTGGTATCCTTTTTTTTTTTTTTTTTTTTTT
>NW_028185672.1:30610-33945 GCF_003343005.1 Rhea americana | reverse complement strand
GATAGTTAGGTATGTAGTTCTATACTTGAAATGAAATTTTGTCACTCCTAGAGAAATGGAGTTTGTGTTTGCTTTTTCTACCCTTCCCTCCCTTCTCCTTTTTGATTTATAATTCAAAGAGTCTCTCAAACATGGAGAAGTCTGAAAGCATCTGTTTCAATCCCTCTTTGCCAAAAAAAGGAAAGTGTCACTGAAGTCAGCACTTTGGTTTAAGTGGCGCTGAGTTCCCTTATAATCATTGCTAACAGGGTGTGTGATCGATTATCTCATGGTGTAGTGAAATTAACTTGTGTCTCTTGATTTTTCTAGAATAATTCTGGTCTTTTATGTATGATTTCCTAGTGTGCCCTGTCATCATTGAGCGTTCTTGCCCATGATCATTTGTCTTAAAATACTGGATCATCTCCTGCTTCTCTCTAAGGGTTGGTGATTGGAGCGGCTGTCAGGAGGGGAAAGGAGGAAGATTTGGTGTTTATAGTGACTGCTTCTTCCCTGCACTTCCCATTTTCACTGTACGCCTACCTCCTGCATTCTCTTTATGGTTTTTTTTCACCTGACTCATCAGTGAAGGGAAGGTYGGGTTGGGTTAGGTGACCACCTTTGCAGTCACCAGATCATTTGGTTCTGCTGGAAATAGTTCTATACAACATAGCATTTAAAATACCAGGAAGAGTTACCTGCACACCTCTCCTTCAATTGCTGCAACATTTTTAGAGAAGGACTATAAAACAGCTATGGACAAAGTCTGTGTGGCGTGTCTGGCCATCTGGAGTTAACTGAGGGCGGACAATATTTTTAAAGTAGCCTCCTCACAGTTTAAAAAAAAAAAAAAAAAAAAAAAAAAAAAAGCCACATTGCCTTTGTAAGACTTTATTTCTGGTAGGTATTACTTTATTTTAAGATCATAATTTAATATTCAAGCGTTCTCTTCCCCCTTCCCCTCCCCAGCTAATTTAAAAGCTAAATGGGAATTTTCTGTGGTGCGGGAGTGACAGCATCTTCTCCACATTTAAGCAGGTATGTGAGGGACAAGGTGCTACGGAAGCTAATACAACAGCCCACATGCCTRATCTGTCAGGTATTAGTACTGCCAAGTGCAGGCCTACTGGGGGATTATTGACCCTCTAGGAGTAAAGTAAGAGATCTGGCTCAACTCAGAGCAGTGATCTGAGCAGCCACTGAGCATCCCACACAAGGTTACATTGCTACAACACAGCTGGTCTGAGCCCACAATTACTAAATAATTTCTTCTACTTTTCCTGCTAGTTTAAATTTCTCTTTAGGAGAAGTTTAAAATTCGATAGGAACTTCTACTGCAGAAAAAGGCACAGCCTTAACCCAGAGATTGTATTATATAGGAATTACAAGGTCAAGAAAATGTTACATTCCTGCAGGGTAGTTCTGCATTCCTTGTCCTTTATAAGCCTTTTGCTTAGGGCAGCTTAGAAGCATACCTTTTGTAACAAACAGCTCATTCAGAATGAGCAAGCGACTTTCTTASCCCTTTCTCCTTCTCACCCATTCTCCAGTCTGAAAATATTAGGGAAGGTGTTTGGAATTTGTGCCATGGCTATTGGGTGTAAATTCAGCTTTCCATGAGGCAGTAAAAATACTTCAAAACATGTGTCCTGAATGAATTTTCCGTGCTTTTCTAGCCTTCATAATCTGCCCTTGGAAGYAGCTAAGCTGCAAGATACAGGCTGTGATTTGATAAAGAGGTTTCTAGTATCCAGAATTTATTTTTTTAAGGAAAYTATCTCAAACAAGAACCAAGTGTGGCTGATAGAGTATAAACCTGCAGGCAGCGTGATGAGATAATCATTCCAAGAGGCAACAACAGCTCCGTTTACCATAGTGGTATGTTTACTTTGAATATAATCATGAGGAAATATTGGTCAAATTATGAATTGTTATCACATTAATATTCAGGTAAAGTATTCCATCCAGAAACCAGAACAACTGCTTGTACCTCCTTGTCTGGTGACAAAGCAAAAACAGAACTGCAAATTTCCATCTGATAACTTTGACCACATAAGGCACATTTGGTACCGAACTCTTCCGCAGATAAAAATATAAACTGCTGAGAGTTAAAATGAGTTACATTTCATTTCAGAAAGTTACTTGAAGGTTGTTCTTTTTCTTTGTTAATGCAGCAGAGTACTTGATTTTTAAGATTCACACCAATGTTGCAGCAGGTGTAGAAGGGAGTTGGCATAACTCAAGAGTCATGCCAATGTAAAGTAGCAGAATGATTGGGTTCTTGCATCTGACTGTATTATCAAGAGGTGTTTAAGGATGTTTCCTGCTTGTGGTTACAGTGGATTATCAGATGTGCAGGAAGTAAGCCTTTTAAAAAGAATTTATTTAGATCCACATTTAACTGTACAGAATACAGTTTTCTGATCTGAATTCAAAGGTCTTTGTGTTTCCGTTTATTTCTAGCTGTTTGAGCTACTCCTATTGCTGAATCTCCTTTGAAGCAGCAATAACGAAGGCAGCTGACTTATCCTCAAATTATTTCTATCTGTAGTTATTGATACCTGTAAACCATGGCTGCAAAATCAGTTTCTAAAAAGCATAACTCGAGAGCCTAATTTTAAGATTATTTGTGGTTGTTTATGTAATATCAGCAATGCACTATGACTGTCAACTAATGAGATCATCAACTTGCAGCCTCTTTGGTTTGTAAAAAACAAGAGCACATCCGTACCTAAAGCATGGCAATTGTCTCTTGATTTTGACCTGGAGGTTGGCAACTGGTAGCATCAGGAAATCAAATGGGAAAATAAGTCATAAGAATATGGAGTTATCTGTGAAAACATGGGTTTGGAGTGCTAATGCAAACGAGGTTAAACATCTGACTTTGTGCGTTTCCTGGGCTTGTACCACTGTTATTCTTCAGAATGCCTAATGATTTATTTGATACATTAGCGACTACATCGGTAAGCAAGTGAGCAACGAGTGCAGAGTAACTGGCTGCACGCACAGCACCAGCCTGTTTTTTTAAACGGATTTTAAATATTTCCAAAAACTGAAGTAACTTTAGAAGTAACAAGATAYTGATATAATCTGTATACTATATCTGTAGTGGAAATGTTTGCCCATCTGGAATGTGGACTTGTATCTGCTGCAGATATGTTCTAAGAGTCTTGGTAAGTCAAGAGACTTACTTTCCTTGTAGGAAAACATTTAACTCTGTAGTAAGACCAGTGATGGTGACAAGATGTGGTATTTGCAGGTTGCTACCTTTGAAATTGTTAAAATCTACGTAAGTTCCTCTTTTCACACACCTTCAGTGCTTTTTTTAACAATGTATTTTTGAAACTCATTACCTG
>NW_028185672.1:0-30580 GCF_003343005.1 Rhea americana | reverse complement strand
TAATCTTAAAGCCCTGTGCTGCAATTTAAATGCAGTTTATAAACTGGTACAGTTTGTTCTTTACAAGTAAATAAGACTACCTGTTTCTGCCTGCTGACTGGCCTTTTTGTTTAGAGTATACTCTAGGTGTTTAGATCTTGGTAGGGATGGAAAAATGTTCCACTAAACCTTAAAGAAATATTTAAGTACCCTCAACTTAAAAGCAGTTTAAAAGATATTGAGCGCTGMATTATCGTTTTTGTTCCAACAGCTTTCGTGGTAACACACTCAGGTTTGTAGTCAGATTCAGTGTCAAGCTGTAGGAGTTACTGGTGCTTGGCAAACTGTCATATCGTGTTTCCTTTTGTTAAAATTTTAAAAAGTGGATTTATTGAAATGAAAAGGAAGTACAAACCTTTTATAAAATACAGAGCAAAACACTCTTTACTAATATCAAGATGTTCATCATCCAGGTTTTTTGATGGAGTAGAATCCAGTTAATAACATTAATTTTTATGATGTATGTTCTGGGTAGGCTTTTTTCCCCTCTACCTGGGAGGAGAAAAAGTTGTATTGTTAGCTTTTGTAAGGGAGATTAAAAAAAAAAAAAAAGGCGAAATGTGCCTTAGTGATGTGTACCAAGGCTATTGATTTGGTATGGGCCGGGCTTCTGGATTTGCCAAAAACTGTGTCCAAACGTACGGATTATTTTCTTCAAAGCAATTTCCTTTACCCAGCAGCATGAGCAGATATTGCTACAGCCTAGATTTTCAAAATACCTGTGGGAGGGAAAGGATCTGTGTGTTGCTTACCTGCTAGACTGTATTTGAGAGAGCTTTGCCTAGGTTGTTCTTACAGAAATCAAGTATTTTATGTGATAATATAATGCCATCTATTTAGATAGCTCTGTGTTTATTGGGCTTATACGTATCACATTGTATGTTTATTTACATGCTTTACACTTCCTTTTCTCTACTGCCCTCTGTGAACCGTCAGTTAGTTCATTTTATAGAGACAAATGTATTTGTGGGGTCAGAAAGGACTGTTACAGACACACACACACACACACACACACACACGCGCACGCACGCACTATGTATCTGGATTGAGAGAATGCCAGAGATTTCTGCATAAATGGACCCAGCATGTGGTATGTGCAGGGGTGAATAGTGGTGAGACAAACAGCAGTGGATTCTAGGTAGCACTAAATTATGGATCATTTACWTGACGGCATTCTGCTGATTCCCCCCTGCCCCAAGTCACTGGCTGTTTGTGTACATTTTTTGGCRTTTTCCCAGAGTCCACACTGCTTCCAGCTGAGATGCCAAACCCCACTGCTGTTTGGATTTGCGCAACACTGCTTTAATACCCAGAGCTCCTCCATAAATAGTTCTGCTCTCCCCACGCCCAGCTAGAAAACAACCACAGGAAATCGGGGAATGTGCAGCCAGCACAGCTTAGCTGGCACTAATTGATCTGAGCCAGCACACCCTGCGTGAGAGCATTCATGTACGTAGCCTGCACGGCTCGCTGTCTGCAGCTGCTACCTCAGAAACTCCAGTGCCTGCTTTTTAGAAGACACCATATTGCTACAGCCTTATAACAGCAGCAGCGTTTTTGTTGCTGTTCCAAAGAGTTGCCCTCCTGCGGGAACTGTACGCATCCTCCCTTTCTCTCCCTTCCTCCCTCCTTCTTCATCCCAATTGATAACYGTAAGCTTTTTTGGCTGCATGCAATTGTCAGGGCACGCAGTCTCGGGAACTTGCTGTGGCTTTCTAAACAAGGAAAAGTTCAAGGAAAGCAGATGGACGGATGTTTTTACCAGTGTGAGTGACCAATTAGCATGTAGGGGTCACCGAGCAGGGAATTTGGATTTGAAGCTGGAAACATCGGGGTCTGTTTATTTGGATTTTTTTTTTTTTTAATTCAAGGCTTGAACTTACTGCTGCTGAGATTGCAGGGGCTTTTTCTCCCCCCTTCTTCGTTCTGAAACATTTTTTTTTTCTTTCTCTTGCTCTCTTATCTGTGTGGGTGTTTGGGAATACAGCAGACTTCAAGTATGAAGATTCAAGAGCATTCAAGTATTCCTGAAACCAAGTTGCAAAGGAATCAAGATGCCGATGAACAGGAAAACAGTTTCGTGTCTGAAGTGCCTCAACTGGATTTGACAGCGCTGTGCGATGACAACAACTGGGAAGGTAGGATTGTGTGATGGCTGTTGGTATGAGTGAAAACAGAGAGGGAAACCTCAGTGGGCTGGATATATCTTTATGTGCTCATGTTCCTTTGCCAAAAACAACAGGAAAGCTATTTTGGCCTGAATATGGAACTGAAAGTTTGGAGAAACTGGAAGTGAAATACTGGACTGGTACCAATTCCAAATGTCATTTAGAGAAAGAAAAGAGATGGTGTTATTCTTGAAGTTATTTTCATGTGCTTCTAGTGCTGTTACTCCCTGTGTGCTTCAGGATAACTTATTTCTTGGTAGTTGGTTACTCAGGTATTAAGAAGTTAGACTGCCCGGTACTTCAGTGAAACTGGATATTTTCAAAGCTAAAAGCAACTTCCTTCTTTCTCCTTTTGCTTCCACTCCCCCTTGAAACTCTCTACAGATACGAAAAGCATAGTTGGAAAAAGGCTACCTAAATATTCTGTCTTTATGGCTATTGTGGACTTTTCCTTTTTAATGTATGCTGTGGAAAAAAGCTGTTCACAGCTCAAAACGCAATGTTAAACTGCTTGTGGTTTGAATTGTTTTAACACTGTTTCTTAGCTCTCTTTTCCAGAGTGTGTGTTTGGCTGGC
Source organism: Rhea americana (assembly GCF_003343005.1). NCBI lineage: Eukaryota > Metazoa > Chordata > Aves > Rheiformes > Rheidae > Rhea > Rhea americana. The sequence continues at coordinate 27,797 of NW_028185672.1, read as the reverse complement.
TGTTTGCGCTGACTTACTCAACCAGTTAGAGGTTTCTGGAGAYGCAGACACTGACCTTTTCAGATTGCAGCTCTGTGACAATGAGCACTGTGCAATTAGTCATTTATTACTCCACCTTTTATCCTTTGAAGTCTTTGGAGGCAAATTCAGTATGAAAAAAATATGCATTTTGGGGAGATACCATGAATGGGAAATCTGAGGGGCAATCTGTGAGCGTCATGAACCTCAGTTTCCTTTGAAACTGAGCGGGATTGAAGGTATTCTGCATCTCTAGGGTCAGACCCTTTTCCGGTTGCTAAGTACGTCTCTCTCCTGTGTACGGGCAAGGATTCTTTTGCTGGATTGTGACTCGTGAGTGAAGGAGAGGCTTCGACAGAAAGAAGAACAGGAATATAAAAGTGTTATATGTAATAAACAAAGCAAGAGAGCAGAAGTAGTGTTACCTTAATTTATTGCTCTAAAAAACAAATCCGCAAGACACTGAGAAGTCAAGGCCTCTGTTCCTGGTTCCACAGTGCACTGGTATATCTTGCCTTTCCCTCTAGCAGGGGAGTAGTTACATCTTGAGCGCGAGTAAAGAAAACTAGCAGCTGTAGCTGCCTTGATTTTGCTGAGCAGCTAGTCACCATGGCTGGAAAAGGATTCTCCCCTTGCTTGTTAGGGGGGATCCCTGGGATGACAGTATTGCCGTGCATGCAGCATGGTGATTAAAGCTGTATGGAAGGGCTCCCCAGAGGCCTCRGCTTGCTTGTGTGCTTGCCGAGATGCTAATTAGTACTGCCCCAGAGGGTTTCTAGCCAGAGTGAGCGTGTCTGTATTCTCAGAGGTGATGTGTGGCTTCAGCTGTCATGGGAACCTTTCGAAATAATGATTCTTTTTTCTTCTTGATGCATGCCTATCRCTACCAGTATTATTAATGGGAGTCATATGAACACATGAAGGGAAAACATAGTCCCTTGTCTGCCTGCCAAAAGCTGCCCCATCATACGAAATCAGCAGCACCTCTGATACAGATCCCTCATGCCAGGCACGCCCTTGTGTTTGGATTCTGGGTTTTTGCACTGTAAATATGAAACAGGCCTATAAACACATGTGATCGCTTCTGAAGAGCGCTTTTTTCAGATTCTTCCTTCTTCCATTCTGTTAAAATGTACTTGACAGGAGGAGGAGGTGCGCAGTTGCAAAAGRAGCATCTGTCTGAGATGAGAGAGATGATGTCTTCTAAAAAATTGCCTTCCAGAATCACCATTTTGTTGATACCRTTAGAAGTACAGCAAAATGGTGGTTTTTGTGTCTTGGCAATGAGAGACTGAATCTTTCCTCGCTATGAAGGTGAAATCAAGCTGGCAGCAGCCAAAAAGGGGAAGATGCTAACCTCAGCTGTCGGATCTCTTCCACAGCTGAAGGCAGAATCTATCAATGAGATTAGCTGTGCAAGGCAGGGATTTACTGTCCATCCTGTCCATCCCTGACTCCRGCAGCAAAGGCATCCGCCCTTCCCACGCCAGCTTATGCCGCTGAAACCTTCACACATCTTTTCGGGCTCCACRCTGCCATTCTTACCACCTCCCTAGTGAGAGGAAAAAGACAGTGCCTCCAAATGCAGTAACAGAGAATTGGTCATTGCTTTATTCCAGAAAATATGAAYGGTCCATTCCTCAGGAAATCGCCCATTCTGCCAGACACAGCTGAGCCGACTTTTGGAAGGAGTCCTCTGTGTCATGCTGCAGGACACACAGACAACCAGAGAGGCAAAGCGCACCTGCTGGGGCCTTTTACTAGTGCCTTGTGGAAACAGTTGCAGGTTGAAGGATTGCCTTCAGCTGTAGCTGTTACTGCCTCCAGTCAAACGTTAAGAAAGGGCTTTGGCGAATGGGCACAAAAACAATTATTCAGGATAAGTCCACCCATTGACTAGCTTTGATTCATCACCCGAGCAAACACTCCATGTTTAGACCAGAGTTGCCTTAAAACCCTCTTCTTCAGGACACAGGAGTTTGATAACTATTACCAGATAAGCTGGTGTGAGCAGAGATGGGGGAGAAAGTGTTCTCAACTTCAGGACCCTCTGCCTTTTATGTTACTTGCTCTGCTGGAAATCATTTTTACCTGTTTTTTATTATTATTATTTTTATTTTTATTTATTTATTTATTTATTTTGCCCTGTGGTCAAATCTGTATACAAGAAGAGAGATTGACTGTGCTTCTTCAGGATGTGTTCCCCTGGCCTAAAGCCATGCAGGGAGAGCTAGGAAACAGAAATTTGCTTCCCACTTCCTCAAAGCAGTAGGCTCACACCCTGCCACATGCTTGGGCTGAGGTAATAGCAGCCTGTCATGTTGCCTGGCCCATCCATGACACTGATCATCTGCAGCAACTTTGCRTGTGCTGCATATAGGGGTGTCGTAATCACGTGGCTAATGCGGTAATGAGGTGTGTGTAGTATCTTGGTCAAATTCAGGGAGCAAACACTTAACCTGGGTGTATTTCCTGGGACGTGAAAGAAGTGTTTTACTTGTGCACATTCAGTGGATGCAATTCAAATAGTTTTTGTTCTCAAGCTGCGTGGGAACCGAACTGTCTCCATAATCAATGCAAAGAGGCATTTCGTGAGCACTCAGCTTGACCCTGCAGCTTCACTCTTTCACTGGCAAACGGAGAGTGAACTGGGCAGTCTGACTGCTAGGCCTGCCTGCAAAGCCGGTCAGTCAGCGCAGGTTGTGACTGCTTGCGAAGCAGTGTTTTCAGAGTTACTTCCATAGCAAATGTTTTTAATCTAGTTGTGGATTATTTTTGAATCGTGTACCGTGAGTGTAGAGGACACAGTGTTCTTTCATAGTCCAGTGCTGTTGTGTAGAATTCTTATGAAATGTTACTAAGTTGAGCCCAAAATTTGCTATCCTGCCCTCAAGGAAATTCTGAAAAGCACTAGAAGTATGTAACTCTCCATAACAGTGACTAGCCCTACAAGTGACTGGAAGCTGAACAGACAAGACAGTTCAGCAAATTGATGCGTTCAGTAAATTGATGTGACGCATGAGATTGCTGCCTACTTTGTCTTATTACTCTATTTTTTWAAAAAAACCTATAGATGACATTTCAAGCAGAGTTTGCAGTAACAAATACTTAAAAAACAATCATAATTTTCTTTTGCACACTTTTAAACTTTAAAAAAATAGAATGAAAACAGAAGTTTTTAATKAATAAATGTTCTCTTCAGTGTTGACAACCTAGGTATTGCAGTGCTAAGACTTTGAGGGTGAAACTCATTTACAAATAGTTTTGGCACTGACTTAATCAATATTTTCCCATGCGAAGAAACAAAGCATGGCAACAGGGAAACTGGATGTTAGATTTTTTTTTTTTTTTTTTTTTTTTACACTTCAGACTTAGATATATCTTTGTATTTGTATATGGGAGATTGTCTTTAACATAAGAAATCAAAAGGTGATAAAACACTTTTTTTTTACAATGTGCAGAACTACTGTTATCTAATGTCCTTTTCTATCATCCATATTTTAACAAATATTTCTAAAATTTATTATGATGTTACATTATTAACAAAATATTAATTTGGCTTATTAGTTAAATGAATGATGTTTCATCCAACTAGCTGAAAAGCTGTCCTTTTTGATATAGTGATATGCTATGGAAGTAAGAATATTGAGGGTGCTGTTTAAGGATATTTTAACAGTTCTGTGTAAGATTTGTGAAAGATAGGGCATCAGTGAGCTAGTGAATGTTTTGGGATTTTAAATTCTTTTATTCCCTTCATTGCAAGGGGTCTTTCTTTTTCTGGGGTCTTTCAAATGGGATTTAATACTAGAACTTCAGGTGCTGTAATCAGTTTAGACTTGTTAATCTGTCTAGACCTACATCAGTTTGCAGCAGCTAAGAGTTTGGCCTCCTTTGTTTCCCAGATTGATGTGCTTAAAAGCAGTGTTAGCCATGTACAGCAGTTACAGTGGCTGCAGAGAGGAGACCAGGAGACCGTGATGGAACCTTKCCGACCACACCTCTGCAGCAAGGTGTGTACAGGCGTCCTAGCTTGTGTGGAATTCTTGCTTGCAGCCACCCCCAGCAACCGTGTGACAAAGAAACAATAACAGTAAAAAAGTCAGCTATAAAAGAGAGCAAGATGGCTTGGAACTGACCAGTAATAACCACAGTAGAATTTGCAATGATTTATCTTTCTGCATTCTTGCTTAAGATTGGTTTCTTGACATCACAAGTCTTGCATACGGCTGTTTGACAGAGAGGTTGTATTGTATCAAACATATGTATACCTTAAGAGTATTGCAGAATGCCTGCCAGTGGCTGGTTTGGTGGCGGATTAGTTACCTGTGGGATTTTGAAAGGTAAGGCAGCGCTTCTGAAAGGCTGCAAGCTCAATACTGGCATATTTCACTTCTGTGCCAGCTTAGAAAATGAGTACTTGAAAGCATTGCACTGAGCATCTAACTGAAAAATAGAAGATTCTTTCATCCTTTCACTACACTGTTACAGCCATAGCTGTTAGTTATTCCCAAACATTTTTTTCATACGAAATTTTTCATTATAGAAAAATGAAAAAAAATACGTAGTAAATAGAAAGAGTGTAGATATGGCTAGAGAAACTGAAAGTTTTCTCTCAGCGAGGGARTTCTGTTCAAGACAGAAGATTGAGTAAGGATAACTCTGCTCTGTCAAGTTAGTGACGTAGAAAAGATAAAGCATTTATATTCTTCCCTGAGTTTAATATTCTTTAGTTAGCAGAAAGGGTGACAACATTAAAACTCATAGCAGATATTTCAAACCTGAACTATAAARTCCAGGAATTGAGCAGCCTTCAAAAAGGACTTAACACTTTGATATCTTTAAGGTACATAAATAATGAAAAGTATTACAGGTTGCATTAGCCAAGATTTGACTGATCATGCAATGATAGATTAGGAAGAAATTTACCTTTAGTCAGTAACTATATGTGCAGTCCAGCAATTCCCGTACTTCCTGCTGAAGCATCTGGCACATGGCCAATATGAGAAACAAGGCAGTTGGAGACAATAGCTCTGATCCAGTTTATCATGTGATGTGAATGTGATTCCTAACTCTGATCTGAATGTGTTCCTTTATTATTTGCTGTGTTACCTTGGGGGAGGAGGGGAGAGCAATTTTGTGTTCAGATGATATTTTTTTTCTCCATACTTAAAACTGTGAAGGGAAGTGAGTTTCCCATAGAGTCAGGCCTTCCAAGAATGAGAGTTAAAAACAACTGAATTTCTACAGCGGTCATTTCTTCTGTACAAGTCTCGAAWTTGGTTTTTCCTTTTAGGACACATTTCCTTCCCCTTTTGACCCCTCCTTTGGAACATGAGTTTCTGTTTTTTTGGGCAGTATTTTCAAAAAAACAACAAAGTAGAAGCTATTTATATCTCAGCCTCAGCTAACTTGCATTAAGCTGGGGTTTGATCAGAGTCTTTGAGAGCCTTGAAATACCCTGAATTTTGCATGCTCTCTGGTACATAAATCCACCTGGGGACAAAGTCACTTGCATCACGTGCRGTTAGTAATGGCTTTGTTAGCAGGTGTGATAGAAGCTTAATTTGCTAGATATGGTGCTGATTTCTTCTAACTTTATTCCATACAAATTCCATGCGGRTGTGGTCTAACAATTTCCAAGATAAATTTCTGAATGGAGGGGGAGTTTCCACAAACTGGAAATGAGAGATGTYTGGAGAATCACATGCATCGCTTTCATTTGACCAGCAAGAGTGAGGTATCAAATTAGTCCCTTTTGCATTATCAGCCTTGTATTTTTGCTTCAAGTAATCTTATAAAGACYTTCTTGAAATTGTTTCAAGTATTAAGAACTGCCAAGGTAAAGGCAACTTAGAAAAACCTCATATTCAGAAATGAACAACAAAGTGTAGGCTACCTAAGCTTTCCAGTCCATGGTAATATAGCCAACATATATCTGGGTTTGCATACTTCACCAAAGTGACTTCTGTGAGCTAGGCTTGTATGTGCAGCGTATGTATGTCCCTTGTCACAACTTCTGAGAGAGGCTCTTATTCAGAAACCTGCAACCACCCCTTTCAGAATAACTCACCAGTTTGCACGCAGCATCAGACTGTAAGGAGAGGCATGCAATTTATATTTGTGTGCTGAGGAAGAAGGGAAGCGGAGGAAAGTAAAATTTGCTGTGAGGATATATGCAGAATACCTCCAAACCTGTCATTACTCAATTGTGGATGATCCTATACCGACCGAGGTGGAGGTAGGAGGTAGGAGAACACYGAACAGCCTGGCGATTCTGTAAACRAATCCTCACGCGATCCATTATGAGCTACGGAAATGTTAACCTTGTTCAGCCCAAAGAAATACTGCTCTTTGTTCGAATACTGATAACTTATAAAGCCCAGGTTCTTAGTGGAGTAAGATTAGACCCACTAGGCACCGGAAATAATGAGTCTCTCTACCTCTGTGACTTACCTGTGAGCTTTCTCTAGGGTTTTTGTTTTGTTATCTGACTCTAGAACTATTTGTTAGATTTATAAGTTGAAAGCCTGGCTCTTAAACTGTCTAATCCTATGGTGCTAAGTAGGAGCATGCAAATCAGCTTAGTAAACTATCTGAACACAGAACATTAGACCCCTTATGGCATCTAGAGAGAGTGATCACAAGACTGAGGTGATTGCTTTCTCTGGGCTCCTGCGCGCTGATCAGCATTGCTAAATCAGGTTTCCCTTTCTCTCCCACTCCACCATCTCCATATACAGGGTTGTTTTTTACTTCCAGCTGGTTAGATCTTCCAGGGAATTGACAATTTCTTCACTTCTCTACCATGCTACTAAGCAGCTGTAGCTTCTAGTGTGATCTGCGTTTGCTTGTGAGAGAAAAGAGGAAAACTCAGACCATATTACCATCACTGGTAATACGGTAGCACAGTAATATGGTAACATCACTGTTGTCATTTTACAGGCTAGGTACTCTGTGGAACAGATAGTAATGAGAGACTCCCCCCTCCCCCATTTCCCTGCAGACTAGAAAAATGCACGCTTACTGCCAGTCTTTGAATTTGTACTAGCTGGCAGCAGAGTTACGTTGGAGTGCAGGAATCTGAGGACTGCAGGAGTACAATTACTTTGTTACTCATTTACAGCATTTGCTCATCCTGAAAATTGAACAAATTCCTCCTACAGCTCAGAATTGTCTCTTTATGCTGCCATATGTCAGTAATTCTGTTTTATCCAGCATAACCTTTTCCACAAAGGTACTGGCTGGTGATAATATCGCTTGGTATCAGTCCATGGTAATCACTGACAAGACATTGGGCCCAGTTCTCTGTTGCACCTAGGTGGTTGTTTACACTTATGCAAAGCACCCGCTGTGGCAGTGTTTTGTACCGCTTTTCACCCTGGGCAGATGTGAATAATAACCCAGAGACTGCTTGACAACAAAGAATCAAGGACAGATTATGACCACATATGTCTCTTGAGTATGAAGTACATGTGAAACWGAAGTGATAAAAACAGCTTTTGTCTTACTGTTTCCAGAGCCCATTCCTGCTCTTTCCTCATGGCAGCGAGACAGCTTAGATTCAGATGAGGCTCGCCTTTCTCCGCAGGCCGGCCGTTTAATTCGCCAGCTTCTGGATGAGGACAGCGATCCTATGCTTTCCCCTCGCTTCTATGCCTATGGACAGAGCCAGCAGTACCTGGATGATACAGAAGTGCCTCCTTCCCCTCCCAATTCCCACCCATTCATGAGGTGAGTTGTATTGGGATCCCGTTCTACCAACAGAGAACTTTAAGTTTTTATAAAAGTTTTTGGCAACTATGATGGTTTCTGGGTTTGTGAATTATTATCTAGGGAGTTTCTGTCACCAAAAGAGGCCATTGTAGCATCCTGTTGTGCTACCTATCATTACAGAGTAGCAATATAGCTTGCTTTCTTGGATGGGATTTGCCTTTATTTACCCAGTGTAACTGGCTTTCTGTGCATGAAGAGGTACTGAATAAGCCTTACTGCAATCTCTGCTCTTGCTAGGAGGCGAAGTTCTTCCTTAGGATCTTATGAAGATGACAGAGAGGACCTGACCCCTGCACAGTTGACCCGGAGGATTCAGGGACTGAAGAAAAAGATCAGGAAGTTCGAGGACAAATTTGAAGAGGAGAGGAAATACAGAGTGAGTCTCTAGGAGTTAAGCATTGGTGTGGAGAAGTGTGCATTAGCAACAAAGGGAAAGGTCATCAGGGAACTCTGTCAAACAAATGCACAGAGCTGGAAAGTTAATAAATAAATAAATAAAAAGGTTGCTGTCCAACAAATGAAAAGCCTGCATCCACAGTAAGCAAATTTGCTTCCCAAGTATTGCATGCTGTCAGTGCAGCGTGAGAAATAGCCTAATGAACTACTAAAATTTTGTTCACCACTTTATGTTCTAAGAGCCAATAACTCACTGTGTGGGAACAGCTACACTAAACTTCTCATTTATTTGTTTACTGGAAGTTTGGCTGCTGGGAAGCACAATTGCAGGTCTCATTTGCGTAAGATTCCCTGACAGTAATCCCAGGACACCGGTTCATTGTAAAGGAAAAGAGGAGAGCAAGTGCCTTTGCTCCTGTGTGAGGAACCATAGTCAAGTGCCGCTGAGCAGCAGCGGTGTACTGTACTCTAATTATTCCTGACATGTCCTTCTGATGCACAGAAAGCTTTTAAAGGAACTAAAGCTTCACATCTGCGCATGTTTGGTCATCTAAACCACAAAGGATAGTACTGAATGGATCTCGCCTGCAGTTGAGAAAGGCTGAGAGAGATGTGCAGAGCTCTCTGTAGCCTTAGCGTCCGGGTTATTCCAGTGTCTTTGGATGGCAGACAACCTCAGTATGAATACATGCATCTTAGCTCTCCTCAAATCGTTTGTGCAAGATTTCCCCTATTTTAGGGGCGTCTACCCGGTAGAAAACAGTATACCAAGGACTCCAGTGTGAATTTGGCCCTCCAAGCCTCTCCTGCAACATAATATTTGTGTGTTGTCTTCAGAACTTTAGTGTTTTCCAAAAACAAATCAATGTCAAAGTGCCCCTAAGAGACTGTGTTGTGACAGGCAGGGCAATCAAAGTGAGATCTGAAGCGAGTTGGTAATAGTTGTGCAGGTAGCAGTCAGAAGGCCCTTTCTCTGTCCTAGGTCCAAATTCTTCTGCACATCTCTGCGACAGATGTGTGTTTCAGTGGGCCTCTGGTGATTCATTATGATTGTTCTTTCTTCGCAGCCTTCCCACAGTGATAAAGCAGCCAACCCTGAAGTGCTCAAATGGACAAATGACTTAGCCAAATTCCGAAAGCAACTAAAAGGTGAGCAGCCACCACTGGTGTACCTTCTGGGCTGGAGTTGGCGTCACTTAAATGTGATGTTAGGCTGTGATCTTGTCTTTGAAAACATATTTTAAAAGAGAAAAGTAATTCCTCTTCTACCGAACTCTCCCGTTTAGAGTCAAAATTGAAGATATCGGAGGAAGACCTTGCCCCTGTGGTGCGTCAGCGGAGCAACACGCTCCCCAAGAGCTTTGGTTCTCAGCTCGAAAGAGAAGATGACAAGAAGCAAGACGTGTCAGATAAATCTGCCAAGCCTGCCGTGGAAGTGACTCTTGAGTCTATCCAGAAGAAGCTTCAAGAAAAACGAGCAGAGACAAACCGACCTGAGGATATTAAGGTACAACATGTGCAGATCAGATTTTGGCTTTTAAGTACAAGTGTGGAACACATAGCTGCACAGTCACTTGTGAAAGCTTTGTAGTCTTTTAGGTTTTGCCACAAAGTCTACAACCTTTATTCCTGCCTGACTTGTCTTAGTTTCTTTCCCTCTGTCTTTAATATATGTGATTATTTTTTTCCCTAAGGCTGTGTTTCTACTGAATGTCATTGTGCTTTCTTTCTGTGACTGTCACAGATTTCAAGTAATATTTCTGGATGCTTGCACCTTGTGTTTAGGTTTGAATATTTCTGTTATGTCCAAAGGCTTTGGCAAATTCTGAGTCTTCCAGTCATTCCGGAGATTAGGCCATCTGTTTTCTTTTGGTTCACTCCAAAGCTGAGTGCTCTTGTGTCAGGGCATTTTATTGCTGATCTTCTGAGTTTGATATTGAGTCCTGTTAGCTTCTGTAATCTCTGAGGTTTAGCAGTAAAGGGATTTCTGTGTCTGATGTTGCTAGTTCCTGAGTTGTTGGTAGCCTTGTAAATGAAGTCCTTGAGCCTACTGACATGTAAATTGTGCAGTGCTTTGTAAGAGAGGGGCAGACAGAATTATCTTTATTTACTAGGTTTGCGGAACAAGAAGATGCACACGCTGTTGTATTTGGCAGTTTTGCTTGCGGCAGTAGCAAGAATTCATAGCCTTGCCTTTTAAAGACAGCCTGTGATGATACTTGGTTCAGTGATACGGAGGCAGTGTTCAGTGTCAGGCAAGTTCAGTGGAGGAGCTCTGGCAAACTTAGTTATGGAAGTCTCCTGCATCTGTCTGCCCTTTTTTTTTGGCTTGGTCTCCCCAGCCTGTTTGCCAGAGCTTATCRCTCTGTAGCAGAATTGGCAGGAGATGGTCTGACTGCACTTCAGTTCTTGGTTAAGTGTGTTTATGGCAGTCAAAGTAAAGACAGCAAGCTTTACAAGAGGTACTGGAACCTGTGTCAGATTTAGAGGACAAGAAAGAACATGCATTTCATTGCAGGACTTAAACTGCAGGCCTCCTTAAATGAAAAACAACCACCACGATTAGAAGTTGCATGGCACTGTTTTTTCAACACATGCTGAAAACTGATAAATCCCTTTAGTTACATACAACACTTCTGTCCTGTCCAAAGCTTATTTGGTTTTAATCTGCCTCTGCTGTGCAAAATGGGCCACTCATGATAACAGTCTCTGCAGCCATGTTACTGAGAAAAGAGGACTGGAAAGCAGCAATGAGTCTTCAAAATATTAATGGCACAATAACATGAATTTGGTAAGAGCACAGATCAGTACTGCTTGAATCTAGAGATCTGACTTTTTTCCTCCTCCTCTCTCCATGTTCCATTTTTTACAGGACATGACAAGAGATCAGATAGCAGCTGAAAAGGTGGCTCTTCAAAAAGCCCTACTGTATTATGAAAGCATTCATGGCCGACCGGTACGTACTGCAGCATTTTTTCAAAGTGTATCTTTATGTGTCTTTGCCTGTGGTAGATGATCCTCCTAAGAATCCTTTTCCCGTCCTCTCCTCCCAAGTAACTCAGCTGTTCCTACTTTCCTACTCAAGCAAGGAAGGAGCAACACTACAAAACATACCCAGCCATATTATTTGGTGTATATTTCCGAACACTTGCCTGACGAAAAGTAGGATTTTTAGCCCTGAGGTGGCTGCTGGTTTTATGGTGTTTCAATCTGACTGGGATAGGTTTGCTTGAAATCTCATTCTGACCTAGTCTATCTGGTTACTAAGACCAGGGAAAGCAGAACAGCTTGTTTTTTGTTACCACTGCTCCTGAGTTGTTCTCAGCAAGATGGTGTCTGCAGAACTTAGCAGACGTTTAGCAGGTAGAACTGAACTGTGGTCGAAAATCCGTTGTTTTGGCATCGCACTCACCAGGATCTGCAAACACTCAGCATGTGGTCCAGCTGATTCACCAGCTTTGACAGGGGTGCAGTCTGCACAGAAGTAGTTGTGTCCCCCATCCAGCTAGGAATTTTGCAATTTGGCAGTGTTAATGGGTAATTACACGCAAAGATGTGTGTGCTTGCACTGCCTTTTCTTAGAGGAGCTGCAAAATATTTCCCACAGCAACCTTGTTATTTGCAGGGAGTGCATCTTATGCCAGAGGTTTCATGGCACAGTTTAGTCTCTGTGTCACAGCATAACTTGAAATGAGATTTCGTTCTTCCCTGAGAAATGCATACTTGTTTCCCTTGTTTCCCTATGCCAGCAGAAGGGCAAGAGGTTTCTTCGCATTTGATCTTAACAAAGGAACATAATTTGTAAAGATGGAGAATTAGGTAGTGTGCTTTGTTGACCTCTGCCGTGACAGAAACACGGTAGATTTTCAGTTCTCTCTCCACCGTGCACTTTGATCGACTTTGTATGAATCCCTCCTCCTCTCCGCTGATGGCATTACAATCTTAGCTACCAGCCATATAGGTAAAGTAATTCATTTCGGAGTGGTGCTAATTCCTTGAGTAGCAGCCTGGGAGCAGCCATTTACTGCTTATGAGGAGCACTTAATTCATACAGCTGACAAACATGTTATTCTTCTGCAGCATGGGACTCCCGATCTCTTCCTTCCTTTTGCTCCTATTTTCTCCTTTGTTCGTTGGCTTAAAAAAGTCCTTCATATAGTATGTATATGTACACGTATACTAGCAGCTGAAAAGAGCATGGCTGCATGTAGTTCTATTACTGTGTAAAACAGCAAAAGGTCGGTCCAGAAGAATCCACTTAATCTTCCCAGTCTTCTCCAGCAGAGTCTAAGACTGCTTTTGCTGCTTTTACAGTGATGTAAAGCAAGAGGTGGCATCTCAGTGAAGGCAGCTCACTTAAATCCATTTAAAAAGAGAGCAAGCCCGGAGCCCAGCTTATCAGCATAGATTTTTATATTTTTTTCCTTTCCTTTCAAATGCTTTATTTCTACAACAGCTTTTTAACGTATTTGTTTTTAAGTAAGCAGTCTATACCTAGCAACGCTGAACCACACGGCAAGGAAGGCTGCAGCTGATCAGCTTTTGCTGCTTCGAGCTCCTGGCATTGCAGCAGTGGAAAAGTACTGAGAGCTTGAGGAGAATGGGGATAGTTCAGCCAAGTATTTTTTTGAAGATATTTAACTAAACAAGAAAAACAATAGAGCTCAGATTTATTGTGCAACTGAGTCTTTCTGCACCAGTGATAGATGAACCTGCAGACGTGGAACTGAACTGTTTTAGTTAAGCCAAAAGATCTCTCTCCGCAGAAATTCTCAAGCTGCTCTAACAATGCAAGCAATGGTCTCTTCCTTGGCTGCTGCTGTTTGCCATATGGAGCGTGCCCCAGAGTTGTGTCAAAGGCTCCGTTATTCTAAGAGGGTTTTTTTGCATTTTGATGTTCTCCCAAAATATACTCAGGTTTCACTGGTATTATTTATGTTTACCTAGTGAGACAGTTTGCCCATGTGCAAAACGTTCTCCTTCAGAGTCTGCTCTCTGCTTAAATGTGCTAGTGTAAGTCTGTGTGGCTGACTCAGGCCCCATAAAGTTAGCTTTGATGCCTAAATCAATTCTTTGTGTTGTTGCTCCATAGTGACATTCAGATTCTGAAGCATGTCATGTATTTTTCCATTCCCCAACACACCTACGGATTTTTTGCCCGTTCCAAGGCTTACGGGTTGGGAGTGGGGGGCTCGGTACAGAGCGGGGGTGTTTATCTACTTTGAAGTGTCATTAACCAGAGGTCTGGTTCTCAGCCTCAGCGCTAGTCTTTTCATAGCTCTTTTTCTACATAGCAGAGACTGCGTGAGCCAACAGTAATGCTATGACTTGTGTTATACTAACTGTTAACATAGCAAAGCTAAGAATGATACAAGCACAATAAGCCAGCAGATTTCTCCAGTTTTATGCTTGATTAAGATCAATTAATTGCAGAAAAATTTTCAAAGTTTGAGACAGCTTGCTAGTCAGTGCAATTGAATGCAGACACGTCAGCGCAAAACTCGGTGCGGAGTGTGCTGAACGAATGGCGTGCTGCTGGTCGTACCCCTCTCATCAACACAAGTTGCCTGCTCTTTGTTCTGCCCCACAGACAGGCAGCTCAAGGTCGTCCGGTGTTGGATTCGGGCTGCTCTTCGGAGGTCTGGGACACACAGGCTCTAGAACTTAGGCACCCCTTCTCAGACTCGGGATGTTTGCATTGCATCCAAACAGGAAAAAAAGGTCTTCCTTCTGTTCCTCCCTGTTCCTCTCTCCCTGAAGTAAGAAATAGAGTTGGGTATCATGATGAAGATGCTACCTCCAAATTATCAGTTCATCTGCGCCAGTCTGACTCCTGGCAACAGTTAGAGCATCTCTTTTGCCCTTCACAGGCCAACACCCTCTGCTGCCTCAGAGAGATGATGTGAAAGCTTTAAAAATCCTAGTCTAGTGAAAATTAGTTGCGGACAAAATAAGAGAATGATTTCAGTGTTCACTGTAAAGTTTCTGCCCTGTCTCAAGCTGCTTTGCCTCTCCTCCTATTTATGTTGCAGAAAGGGAGGCTGTACAAGCTCAGTAGGGGTTGCGCTGATGCTGTTGATTTTTACAAGGCAGCCGTTCAGATGCTCTGCTGATTAGCAGCAGTGAAAAGCCTCGAGGAAGGTAGGAATTTCATCAGAATCAGTTAAAGCTTCTTCTCTTAAGAACTTTATAATCTCAAGTTAGACAAAAGATCTAGTGGAAGGACAGGCATAGGCGTAGTCGGATAATGCTGAATACAAAGAAAGATGATGGTCAGTTTGGTTCCACTGAGCATTTTGTTTGTTTGTTTTCCAGTCCTGCGAGCGAAATAGACCTCCGCTTCCTTGCCACAAGTATTTAGTCGGACAGACCCTTACTTTCCCTCACTGTTTATTGTCTGCTATGGGATTAGGTCTTCCCTTCTGCATTTTCAGTACTACTGAGATTTTCTTCTTAGTTTGGATCTCAAAGAAAACTAGAGTAAAATGAACGCTGGAAGATTGGAACAGCAATTCTCAAACAGGGGGAGAGTGCAATGTACAGCTAGGAGGAGTGGACTTAGGGACAGAGAAATGTAAGGAAGATTCAAGGTGGGCAGCATAGTGTTATCCTGTTTCCTATGTGCCATACAACCCTAATACCTTCATCCTATCTGAGCTCTGTGGTAGCTCTTCTTCCCAGCAAAGTTGCTTGGAGGAAGAGTGGCGGGAAAAGGTAACGAGTTAAAAAGAACTTCTGGCTTTGAGAGGAAATTAAAAGGAAGAGCAAAGCAGGAAAGTCAGATTTTGTAACTTTTGTGAAGTTGGTAGGTTAACCTGCCCTAGGAAAGCCTCCTTGGGGAGACAGACATTCATTGCAGCTCCCTTCTCTTTTCCTGGGTCGTAAACACTGCCTCTGAGATCACCACCACAAGATTGAGCGTGGGAAACCTCGTGTCGTGCCTGACGATGATAGACATAATTACAAGCACAGTGGCTCTATGGGTGGTTTTGTGCTGTGGGCGTATGATATCTAAGCTGGTTTTTTGAATCTCCTGTCTCACACAGCCACATTACAAGACACCCGCAGCATGGGTGTTGCTTAACCTGGAGATTGGGGCCCATCTGGGTGAGGAGCACTCACATTTCTAATTTCCATGCTATTGCTACTGGACCGTTGTCCTTGTAAAATTCACTTCAAGCCTCCTCTGACTAAGAGTGATTACAGAAACATGCATTAGAGAGTGGAGTATCTTGCTTCATGGATCTCATTTCTTTTTCCTTTTCAGGTTACCAAAAATGAACGGCAGGTGATGAAGCCATTGTATGACAGATATCGCTTGATCAAACAGATTCTCTCCAGGGCCAATACCATTCCTATTATTGTGAGTAGAAATTTTTTTTAAGCGGCTATTTGTTTGGTTTGGAGTTGAGAAAGTAGGGGAATAGCCGCACCTTTGCGTACAACACCGTCACAGAGGCCAAATCCCAGCTTCCCTTATCACCCAAAGACCGACTAAATAAGAGTGAACCACTGATATTCAAGATATTGAAGTGGGCAAAATTGGTCAAGGGACTCCAGTGTCATGAGTCGTGGGGCACATCTCACCTCGTATTGTTTCCCCTCTTTCCATTGGGCTGCTGCTGTTATTTCATCACTTTCTGTTTGGCTACAGCTTCCCTTCCCTTCCCAATCCAMCCTCAGAGCTGTAGGGCTTCATGTTGGTTGGTTGCGCATGATAAAATGCTGTATTGTTGTGTATTACGATTGTGTGGGTCCTACAGCAGGTGTGATTCTACTCAGCTGAAAGTAAGTGCCAGCAGCCTCCTAACTCTTGACCTGTGTTAAAGAGATGCTGCAAGTGGCAGATACTCCCTCATTCAGGCTAATGCTTTGGTGAGGAAGCACTGACGCTAGTGTGGAATCCAATGCATCCCTCTAGTGAGCAAACAATCTCAAATTTTTAAGAACTTTGATATGCCACTTTTAAAAATATATATATTTGACCTAAAAACTACATCCAGAATCCTTTCGGCCCATCTGGGGAAAGGAGCTGTTTTATCTTGGTTGCTGCTTGCTCCGTCTGTAATGTATGATCCCTTACTCTTTTGCTGTTGCCAGGCAGCACTCGCGACCTGGCTGCTAGTTTTTGTAGACTGCCCGCTGAAGTGAGTGGACCGGCACAGCATTACTCAGTGCGGTCAGACACACTGAGAGGTGCGTTTTTCTGCACGTAGCGGGAGGTGGTCCTGCATTTAAAACAAAACGAAAAGCTGTTCTTTGAGTATGCAAAATACTCCCTAGGGTGTGCTATGAAGATAATATTGGCAATCAGAAGGAAGAAACCCTCTAGCTCTGCACAGGCAGTTTAAGGTAGAACTATCAAAAGTGAGCTCAGGTCCTGTTTAGATGCAAAATTGAAATTGCGTGGTGGCTAGCAGAGGAGAGAGGAGAATGGTTTTCCCCARCCCCTCTAATGAGAACTGTGAGAGGTTCCTGCTGAGGCAGGAGACATTTGAAAATCCGTATCTATGTCTTTAGGCACTTCAGTGGGAAATCAGGCTCCTGGAAAGCAGGCCTGGAGAATTTAACTGGGCTAACACCGTAAATCYGGAGAGCCAACCAAATGTTGTGTGTGTGCCTGGGCCTCAGGCTGGGCATTATTTTCTTGCAGTCTTCACTTTGTAGTTCCTGCCCAGCTAGTATTCCAGCATCCAGTCATTTTGCTTGCATGTTTGGCACTGATGTCCCTGGCTAAGCAACATCTTGAGAGAAAACAATCCAAGCTTCAAGGGGTTTGCCAAGCATATTTTTCTTCTTTAAGAAATAGATTTCTCTTGGTGATCTGGTGATGAGCTGAGAGAGAGTGAACGAGTGAGTGAGAATGAACAGAGAGCAGGAGAGCAGGTTGTGGAGGAGAAAGGGGTTCATAATATAACATACTTGTTAACACCTGTCACAGGGTTCCCCTTCCAGCAAGCGGAGAAGCCCTTTGCTGCAGCCAATTATCGAGGGCGAAACAGCTTCCTTCTTCAAGGAGATAAAGGTGAAGACCTCCAGCTGCTAACTAATTGCTCAGTTTGCATCAGTTCTCCCCTCCTACCAATGAAAGAGAATGATTGATTGATTGATTGATTTTTTCCATCAGGGTTGACTTTTTTGCAGTGTCTTCCTGAAAAATCAGTAGCTGCTTTAAGCCTCACCAGTTCTGAATAAATTCTTCCCTCTGTTGTTGTAGCTAAGACTACAGTATTTCCGTGGCTTTGCGTTCTTACCCTTCCYTCTCCTTCCCCCGCCACCTGCACATAATATATTTTATTTTGCCAAAACCTCACAATTATCTGTTGCACCTTGGCATTTTTCTTCTTTCCCCCCTTCCTTTTTAATAATGCTAGCTTGTTTTGTGGTAATTTCACTCTGAAACTCTGTGGCTTGCACACAGCACCATGGCTGGAATGAGCTCTCACAGAACTAACACTTGCGCGTGGAGCCAACCAGGGAACTTATGGGATCCACACCTACTCCCGTTCACACGCTTGTTTCACCTAGGGCTCTTTTCTCCCGCCTTGTAAATGGCATTTTTAACCAAGGCAACATCAGGACGGAAATAAGAACAACTCAGTTCTGTTGGTTAACGCTTGATCAGATTTGGATGACAGCATCATTGCGTTTCTTTCTTGTGCTGCTGAGGGCTAGTAGTTCTTAGCGGTGAAGATTGCTGTGACAATATTGGGCCTCCTTCCTCTGAGAAGGAAAGTCCAACTGCTGAACAGGACGAGTAGCGTGCAGCTGGGCCCTGGCTTGCTTTTGTTGCCGTTGCAGTGTAAAGGGAAAGAAGGCGCTTCAGCATGCTTGGGTCATTTGTCTGTTATCCAGCCGGAGCTTGGTTAGTGGTATTGCCGCAACCCTGGACACCTAAGGTAACTTGATTATAAGGCAGTTACGGTAGATTGTATATTAATGAGCTATTCCAGGCACATATTCATTAAAACCGAGTTGCAGACTGAAGCGTGTTAAACTGCTCTTTGGAGGCTGTTAATTGTCACTGAGCTCTCTTCAGTATTTTGTAGGTGATTGGTGCATCAGATCTGTAAGGAAGGCTTGTTTTTCTTTTTTTTTTTTTTTTTTTAGTGTGTCCTCTATTTTTCATCTGCGCTTACACCCAGCATCAGAACTTAGAGCCGACATTTGTGGTGGTCTTTCATGTCTAGCCTGGCTAGCGCTGAGCCTGTGAGGTGCCTTGGCAGCATCTCACGGCTCAGAGGTGTCATGCAGGAAGCATAGATCTTCTCAAGAGCCCTGGTGTGTCTGAGTGCAGCTCAGCATGACAACCTTAAGCTTGCTAACCCTTAAATGAGACCCTGCGAAGCTGCACAAGGCTGCTTTGAACCGTACAAAACCCTCAGAATTGAACAGGAAATTGCCAAAAGACCAAAAGTTTGTCCCCTGCATAGGTAAAACGACAAAACGCGGACAGAGTTCTATCTCGGCAAGCCTTAGTCGCCGTTTCTTATTTAAGCATTCAGGACAGTTGAGGGACAAAAGCCTGAAGTATGATTTGAGGTGAAGCCTTACAAAACAATTGGGTAGAATATCTTGAATATTGTCTGTGTTTAAAAAAAAAAAATCATTGGGAAGTTTGCTTGTTTGCTGGAAACAGTGATGACTGGGATACTCTGGAGATTTTATGTTTGAGGCTCTGGAGTTTAAATGCCTCGTGATTGCCTAGAGATCCGAGCAGGTGCCAGCCGATCAATGAAGATCATTTTGGCTTAAGGTGAAATGACTGTGCAGATTTAAAATCAGACTCCCATTTGGGATTCCTTTAAAGCAATGCCCTTAGATGGCCATTCCCACTAGATATGTTAATAAAAAAAAATTTAATTTACCCTTTTCTTTTTAAACAGCAGTATGCTTTAGAATGTCTTGTGACAGCCAGATGTAGTGTTCTGGCACTCAGGTCTAATGGGGTGAAATTTCTACGCTGTCTTTTCCTCCCATGGGCTCTCTTTCTCAGGAGGCTCATTGGTGAGTTCTGGGTCACAGAAATCCTGGCTCAGTCAGCATGTGCACGTGGCACTCTGGAGCGAGGCAAGCGAGTGACCTGCCATGCTGGCCCTTGCGAGCTGCCTCAAATTCAAGGGTGTTTGCAGGGAGGAGGCCGTTGCCAGATTTACAGATTCGAGTTACACAGAGACTTTGCCGTCTCTTTGTGAGCAGCTTGTCACACTGCTCACAAGAATTGCACTTTCCTTTCCCTCCAGGAGCTGAATCCAGAAACTCCTCCCTCTCCCGGGAAGGGAAACAGGAGCTCCTGCTTTGGTGCTTGAGAAATGTCCCTAAAAATAAAGCGTACAATTTTTACCAGTTAGGACGACTAGCAAAGCCTCGCCCACGCAGGAGCGGCCGTCTCTCGCTCTGGTCCTCGCTGCCGTTACCAGCAGTGCAGGACAGCGTGCATCGGGTGCTGGAAGTGGCTGCGAGTGACCGTCTCCTTTCCTCTCCTTTCCCTCCCCCAGCCCGACCTGACGTTGTCAGCAGGGTTTTAAAATAGTACGTGACTGCGGTCACAGCACCAGTCGTTCTCTTGAAAGGCTCGGTTTTATGCCTTCTACTTAAGCTACATCTAATCATATGATAAATATTGCTTTAACTCTCACCAGTTCCCTGCAGATTTTCCTAAGATGTTTTCAAACTTCTCTGTATCTTTTATTATTGTTGCTGCTGTTGTTACTGTTCAGAGATTCTCTTTCCAGCTGATCTTTTCTTCATCCTCAAGCCTCCATCTCAGTTGTAATTCTCAGCCTGTGGCTTTGCATTCTGTTTTCATGGCCTAGAGCTCTACCACAAGAAGAAAACTCTGTGCAAACTCTGATCTCATTCTATTGTGTGCACTTATAAACCATTGACTTGGAGACCATTTAATGGGACTGGCATTAAATGCCACCAACTCCCAACGTTCCTTTCTCACTTTGGGCTTTAAGTATGGGTGAAATCTCTTACGAGTAATTGAACTCTTAGCAAGGAATCTGCAGGAGAAAAGTAAAGAAAATAGCTTCTTGTGATCCCCACGTAGCAATGTATGTTGGCTACATACATTGGTTGTTACACTTGAAGATTTTAGTGATGTTAGCCCTCAAAGGCTTTTAAAGCTATGAATATGCTTAGATCCTTCCCCGTTAGTTACACGGATGTAAAAGTCTTCTTCAAGAGGCTTCTTGTCCATTTACTGTCTTCTTCTAATGTTCATACCTCATTCTTTATAATAAGGTTGAAAACTGTCRTCAAGAAATGTCTCTGTAATTAAGAGAAAACTGGGCACTGTTCCCTGAAAATCCAGATGGTTCCTGGACGGTGTCCCAGGACAAGTTCTACGCTGAGAATGCTCTGAATTAGCAATACAAGTGCTGCGGGGACACCTCCAAATGTTGTGCCCGAAAATTTTGGAAAACATTTAAATATGACCAATCCATCCATGTGCTTTGGAGAAATTACACTAGACAGTTTTTCCACTCCAGTCTAGTGTATTCCAGGTAGATGGCTGATCTCAGGATCAAGTTAGCAACAACAGTGCTTTTACAGACAGTCATCTCCTGTATTTGGCCATCGAATCAGTGATACGAGCTCTCTGATATCGTTGTATGAGCATCCGAGGCGTTGAACTCGCCCATTAGAGAGAGCTGTTGGGCAACATCTGTTGAGAACGCTTCATATTTTAACCTGACAACTTGTATGCTTTCGTGACTACATTGCTGATAGGTGTATTTGCAGGGAAAAGTAGAGGACACAGGTCTGCTTTAGATTTTGTGCATAATGGCTGTTGATCTAGAAATGTTTTTACTTGTATCAGAATATATAGATTAAACAAAGCGATAGGTGGCTAAGAACTGCAGATTTTTTTTCACTCAGTGTTGTTGCGTTGTGTCTCCTTAGTCAACCTGAGCTGGTTGTCACAGCTTTTCCAATAGATGCTTTGGGTACAGACAGCCTTACTAGTGACATTCTAGTGTATTGTATTGCTTAGAAATTGAAGTGCTTGCTCTTCCTACCCACTTCTTTTCATATCTGTTCCCCAGTGCATGTGGTGAAAGAAGATACCTGTTTCTGACAAGGGAGGGAGTAACATATTCTGTTATGGGGGTGCTCTGTCCCTCTCTGCAGGAAGAAGAGGAGGGGTCCGAGGAGGACAGCAATCTGAAGCCAGATTTCACAATTACTGTGAAAACAGATTTCAATGTGCGTAGCTTCTTGGATCAACTGGAAGATGATGCCGACGGCTTTGTTTCCCCAGTGGATGATAAGATGCCATCAAAAAGCAACCAGGATATGGGGCTTTCAAATCTTCACGAGGCTTCTATGTATGTTGAATTTTCAGGCAAATTTGAAAAGTTCCTTTTTGATAAGATAGTATTATATTTGTCAGAAAAGCATGGAGGCTTTCATTTTAGCATTTATGTTCTGAGTCAGTATTTTTGGCACTTTATTTTTAAATGCGCTAGCTGTCATGACACGCTTTGGGATGACTTCCTACCCCATCCCGATAACAGTATTTGACCTCGCATCTTTGGGTTCTAGTGCTAAATAGTAGCTCCTACTTCACCCTTGGCAAGTCTTTATCGTGAAAACAACCATGTACTCTGCAAGGTTTTTCGGTCTTTGGAGAGGTCAAGTTGAACTGCCGTTGTTACTTTTAAGTGCTTGCTGTACGGGTCTGATGCAAACACAAACAGGAGGTAACCTTAATTCCTGACCCTTAAATCTTGAGCCTATAAATGTCACCAAGTACAGACCCATCTCCTGCAAGCTGTAAGTTCCATAGGAGTTAGTGGTGAATTATGAAACGCGTGCCTGGCCACCTTAGGGAAGGGGCCCGTCACAATCGCCAGCTTATTAATAGGGTCGTTTCACTGAATTAAATCCAGAGGACTTTCCRTTGTAAATAACGTCAGGATGCCAGGGCTGCCTGCGGGAGCAACTCCTTTGCTTGGTGTCCATTGCTTGTGTAGATTTATTCTGTGTTTCCTGTTTTAATTGTGTAGATATGTATAATCTTGTTTATTTAAACCCAACAGCCCTGAACTGTTAGAGCAGCTGCAGGAAGTCAGGGAAGAGAAAAAGCGAATCAGAAAAAAATTGAGAGAGTTTGAAGATAATTTTTTCCGGCAAAATGGAAGGTAATAATTTCTTAACTATCACTCTGTCTTTCAGCTACTCTTCATCTGTTTGGCATCTACAGACGGCTCCAAATATTGAAAGCTATATGAATTCAGTCTTACATATTTCAGCAATGTCATTATTGTTTTACCCACATTCATTGCAGCTGCCCATTATAGTAATTATTTTTCAAAGACTTTAGGGATTACAGCTGTTTGTAAACATTGTCGTAGGTCGAGCAGTAGGAACGCAGGTATCGGTTGTGAAAATCCAGCCGCCTTTAGCACAATTGATCAGAGTGATGGAAGAGTTGCTCTGTAGTAGATTTTTTTTTTCCCTCCCCCAAGGCTATAGTACGTTTAGATCTCTGTCGTAGTCTTGGTGTTGACACAGGTTTAACAGGTATCTCTGTTTAACGGTGGCTGTTTGTAACTGTTTTGTATTTAGAAATTGTCTCTCGTGAATGACCTGATAAAATGCGTTGAGATATTTCTGTGCTTTTAATTATCTTGTTAGCTTCTTGTCACCGGCCATCATCCTTACAGGTTCTTGTAAAAGCATTGAAAACTTGAGACAAGTTCACATCAGCTATTAAAAATCTGATCAGCTATCTTCTTCCCTTTCACAGATGTGCATATTCATTAAAGTGGTGTGGTTCCAAGCGGGAAGAAGCTGTATTTTATTTTGCTCTGCTAGCAGAATAACCTTCTGCTGGCTGGCTCCTGAAATAGAAAGAGCTGGGTTTTTTTCCTCAACTCTTGTGTAGAAGCTGGTAATTTCAGTGAAGTAGGGCACGTTTCGAGTAAGATCTTGTATTTTGAACTGTGAGATTCCGTTCAGCCTCAATAGCAAGTGTCCTACATTTCATTGGAGTAGCTTGTGTGCCCCCACCCCTTTTTTTCCCCTCTCTCTCAAAATATAAAAATATTTTGATTTTGTCCCATTTTGGGGAGTGGAGAAAGGCAAGCTGTTCTCTAGGAATGCCTCTCAGCGTTGTTGGTGGGGGCAGAGAGAGGCAGCTGGGGGGAGCCGTACTGGTACGGAAAGCCTCATGGCCTGCTTTCTCTCCCACTAGGAACGTGCAAAAAGAAGACCGCACTCCTATGGCAGAAGAATACAATGAATACAAGCAAGTTAAAGCCAAGCTGAGGCTGCTGGAGGTCCTGATCAGTAAAAGAGATATTAGCTCCAAGATCATGTAAAGAAGGGGATTGTTTTCGCCAGTAAACTGAAAAGAGACAACACCAAACGGACGAATGCATGAAGCAAATTCAGCAGGAGCCTGGCTGGGGAGGGTTGAGTTGCTCCCTGGGAACTGAAAGGCTATTTCCAGAGGTGGGAGGGGAGGAAGGGTGGCTTTCCATCRCTCTTGGGACTTGCTTTTGTCCTCTCTGTCTGCAGGCCAGATGCCCAAAATGAAGTTTGCAAGTGTAGGAGATGCGATGCTGTGCTCAGAGACTGAAGGGATCCTTCCGTTTTGATTTGCTTACAGGTCCTGTAATATTTAGAATATCAAAGCCAGACTTACTCTCCCCCCCTCCCCCCCGGATATCATAGCAAGAGACAAAATAGGATGAATAGTGATTAAATCATCAAATACCTTCCATTTTAGTTTACCAAACAAGTGCCCTGAGTGATCGAATGCGAAGGCACAGGTCAGGTGGCACCAAGACTGTTCTCTCATAGCTCCATTAAAGGTTAGCTCAGACTTTTAGCCTGACCATTTGGAGTCCAGCCTCTTCTGTTGCCCCACATAAATGCTGGAAGACTGTCCTGGTCGGAGCCCAGGGCTGACCTGAGTTACTGTCTTGCCCAGGCTTGACCTGGGTTTTCTTCTCACTTCTTTTGACTGCTAAGTCGATTGGAGTAGAATGAAGTACCTACATCTGATCAGAGTAGCAAAGGAAATTAGCTGTTCAGCAATGTACTYGCCTGCTTGTTCTATGTGGAAGGTGATGCTGTAACTTATGATTGTGTTTGGGTGACAGAGAAAAAAAGAAGTTTTAACAGCTGCAAGTGAAAATCCCCTGGGATTCTGGCAGCTGCTCAAATAAATCTCTGGGGTGAAGTATCTGGAAGACAGATCCATTAATATGTGTGCTTCGTCATCAGGTGCTAACATAAGATCCTGAGCTGAAGAGCCCATGTGCTTGTCGCACATACTTGCTCGCCTAAATTTTGTTCCTTTATGTATGCAGTCGGTGAGACTGTGTGGACTGCAGCGCACTGAAATTGTGATTGTGGGAATCGGAGGCTTATATAAATATATTAGAGTGGAGGATACTGCAGGGAACAAAAAGCTGAGAGCCGTGTTCTGCCTATGCAGAGGTTAGCGCGTCAGGTGCAGAATTTGGCTGTAACCTATTTCCAAATTGGTCTAGGACCTTCAGGAAAGAAAAGCAAAGAAAGGCTGGGAATCAAGGCAAGAAATGCAGCTCCTGGGAGCGGGGCTCGACGCTGGTATCTCAAGGAGCGTTTCCGTGCAGGCTGTTTTTGTGCCGATCCCCGGCAAGCTAACGCGCTACGGCGGGACAGCTGCGATGAAACGCGGTGCCAGTTGTAGCCAGGCACTGCGCAGGCCTCGCTGGCGGAGGCTTCTCCTCCCCCTTTTCCTTTTACGCGCAAGCTGGCCCACAAACGCATCCATTTCGGCTGTGCTACTTAGATCGTTTCCCTCCACTTGGTGCACTATGTTAATGCTTGCAAAAACCGATGCTGAGGGTGTTTTGGTCTCTTAGGACCCCGTAAACACTTCAGAAGACAGCCTTCTCCCTTTGCTTTTACGCGTGCCCGTGAATAGTCTGACCGGGTGCGCACAGCGACGCGCGATTGCTCGTGACAGCAGCCGGAGCACTTAGGAGGAGGCCTTTCCGTGGTGTTCTGCACTGATCGCAGAACTGCCCCTTGCGCAGGAGGTCAGCGAAGGCTGAATTTTATGTTTCCAAAGAGTCCGGAGGACTTGCGTGCTGACCGAGGGCTCGGCTCTGCAGAGGCGCCTCGTCTCCATTGCTTGGGAGATGCCTCTGCAGATCTGATCGGTGGAGGGTATTAGCTGGGCGCACAAGTGGGAGAAACTGCTTTTGAAGATGACTGATTGGAAAGGAAGCCTGGCCGGGGCAAACGCCTTCCTGGAGCAGAAAACCGTGCAGAAAACGAGCGCTGTGCCTTTGTCCTTCAGCCCGGCCTTACTGCCGCTGGGAGCCCGCGGCCGGCTCACTTGGGCTGCTCGAGGTGTAACCGCCGAGCCAGCACGGCTGCTGCGTYGCCCGCTAGCAGCGCGGTGCCGTAAGGAAGGCGGTTCGGAGGGGAGCCGCTGCTGCTGGCTCAGCTCCGTGTCGGTCAGGCCCAGGCAGCCGAGGGCTACGAAGGGCTTGTGGTGAGCGCGTGCCTGAAGCTGATCTCTGTTTGGGTTTTGGCTGAATAAGGAGGGACTAAGTCTCGAGCGCTTTGCTGAATCTGGGCCTAGGCATCTTCATACAGGACGAGAGCGGCAGTTCTCGCCTTTTCTTCCTAGTCATGCATTTTCCAGTGGGCCAAGATTTCCCAGGAGTATGTTTTCTCCACTTATTTTTTAAAAGCCTGTTTGCACTGTGTACTGATAAAAAAAAAAATGTTTTGGTGGGGTTTGCCCCTGACAAATCTTGATAAATGATATGTAGTGAACAGTCCATTTTATTTTTAAACTGGTGAGATTGTAGCATTTTCTGGATGCTTAGTTACGCTGTTTACATGACATTACTAGAATTTCAGATAGTTTATATGAAATGYAAGTACAATTATGCACTTTAGAGAGTTTATATTTTTGAAGTTTGAAAGCTAAAAGTAACAAAACCTGTTATCTGAAATTGTACTTTAAAAAGAAAAAAAACACACTTAGCCATCTCTCCTGTTAAAAAAAACTGTTCTTTTAAATGGTCTTCCCCCTTGGCAAAAATTAATTGTCTGCCTGGTTGCAAAGGAGACTGCCAGGAAGGACCATCGTAGAAAGTAAGTGAATTTTAAAATCCCAATCCTGGAAAGGGACATGCAAGCATTCACGTTCTGTCCAGGGTTTTAAGATACTGTGACTCCTCTCTTCCAGGGCCGAGGAAGCATGTGGGCCTCGCAGGTTGRGGGCTAAAAGACTAAACACTAAGCACTAAAGTACAACGGTGTCTTTTCATCTCCCACAAATGGTCTGAAAAAATCAGTCAAGGGGATTTCCTGCTAATCACAAAACGGTAGCAAATGGTTTTTGCCCCACCAYGCTCCTCTAGATCAATCCAAGCAACAGCCCTATCTTTTGTTTTATAATTTCAGTTTTCCTGTGTGATTTCACCTGTAGGCTTTGGAGTGTACATGCCAACTTCAATTACGTGTGCCTGGAGAACATGTTAAATACAAGACAGTGTGTATTTTTATAAGGTGTGAAGTACTGTACAAAAATCTTCATTATGTGATATAAATAAGCTGTTAGTGCAAGACAGCCTGTTTCCGCGTCACTAGAACGTGGTGCCTGCAGCAGGGCGGCACCACGGCCTGTTGGGTCACCGGCTCCCCAGGAGCTGGGGCTGTTGCAGACACGCACGTTTGTGTATTACTGTGTGCTGGTGTAATAAATGGTTGCGGTTTATTTAAAAGAGATGAACTGGGTGTGGATAAAACACGATTGCGAGAGTTGTTAGCGATGGAGAAGAACATTCTCACGGGTTGCATTTGCTGTTGTTGTTTACTCCAGAGAAAAGAGTCAAATAATGGACGTTCACGGTGAAGGTAGTGTAATTAAAGCATCTTATGCATCTCCTCATCGTCCTGCTAAGACACCGGTGGTTGTTCCTGGCGTGCGCAAGTTCCGGGGGGCAGGCGCTGCCGGAGGGCCTCCCGGCGCGTCCTCCTCCTCGGAGGAGCCGTTGGCGAGGCGGGGATGCAGGGCGGCGGAAGAGGGGCCGAGCTGGGAGCCGGTCCGCGCTCCGAGACCGTTCGTCCAAACCGCGAGCGCCCGCGGTGCCGCCTCCGCTCCGGGCGGCGGGTGAGCGGGGCCGCCCGCACGGCGCCCTCGCTGCGAGGGGCCGTGGGGACCGGGCGGAAGCGTGGCCGCCTGCGCCCGGGCTTTCCCGCGCAGGAGAGCGGGCGCTGGGAGTGGCGGATCCCGTTGAAGACGCTCTCTCCGGACAGCGACCTCTCGCTGGGGGGCAAAGCCGCCCTTACCTCGCAGGCCTCGGTGGGGCCCTGGAGAYGGGGCCGAGGGCTGCGAGACGCGCGTGTGCAGCACGGGACAGACGGGACCCTCCGCGCCGCGGGCGCAGAGGAGCGGCTGCTCGGAGCCGCTGCCGCCGGGCCCCGCGGCAGAAGGGACCGGGCCAGCCCAGCGGGGAGGACGGCGACGAGCTGCTGATGGCGGTGCCGGAGGGCGCGGGGGCGAGAGGAGCTGCTTCTGCGCGGGGCTCGCGCACGCCGCAGCGGCCGGCACAGTCCGTGGGTGAGTGACACCCGTGGGG
>NW_028185671.1:0-1434 GCF_003343005.1 Rhea americana | reverse complement strand
GCGGCGGAGGCTGAGCTGAGCCGGGAGCGGGCGGCCCGGGTGAGCCCCTTCCCAGCATGCCCTGGGGCCGCGGCGCGGTGACAGAGTGGGGGTGGGGCGTGGCGACGAAGTGGGGTGACAACGGTGCGGTGACAAAGTGGGGTGATGTGGAAATACGGTGACAAAGTGGGGTGACGCAACGTCGCGGTGACAGAATGGGGTGACGCAGCGTGMCGGAATGGGGTGACGCGGTGGTGCGGTGCCGGTGACAAAGCGGTGTGATGTGGTGGTGTGAGAGTGACGTGACGGTGACAAAGTGGCTCGACGCACTGACGTGACACAGCGCTCCAGCGCGGTGGTGACGGTGACAAAGCAGTGCGATGCGGTGACGCAGTGGCCTGGTGATGTGGTGACGGTGACAAAACGATGTGCGCTGACGCATTGACCTGGTGACACAGTAACATGGTTGTGCAGTGACACGGTGGCTAACGGGTGTGGTGGTGCGGGGACACAGCGACGGGGTGGTCTGGTGACAAAACGGAGCGSTGACACGGTGACCCGGCAATGAGTTGACGTGGCGATGGGGTGACACAGTGGCGAGTGACACGACGCAGTGGGGAAACGTGGTGACGGACTTACGGGGCGAGGCAGTGACGTGGTGGGTGATGGGGTGACACAGTGTCGTGACACGGTGTTGGGGTGCAGTGCTGACATGGCGGTCAAGTGACAGTGACGTGGTGGCACAGCAACTTGGTTGGGTGACAGTGAAATTTTGTCCCGGTGTCACAGCAATCAGGTGACACAATGCTGTAGCGCTCGGGTGATGGTGGTGAYGTAGTGGTTGGGGTGACGTGATGACAGCGTGGCTGGGCGATAAGGTGACATGATATCACTGTATTGTCACAGGTGACAGAGTGAGACGGTGTTGCGGTGCTTGGGTGACAATGGTGATGTGGTGGTTGGGTGGTGGGGTGACACGGTGGCACAGTGTCACGGCCAGGTGATGCAACAGTGCTTTGGTGCTTGGGTGACAATGGTGACGTGGTGACGTGGTTGGCTGATGGGGTGACACATCAGCACGGGTGGGTGACAGGCGGCATGGTGACAACACCACGACTGGTCCACACGGTGTCATGGTGATTGGGTGACGTGGCGACACTGTGGTTGGATGACGGGGCAGTCGGGTGATGGGGTGACGCGGTGATGTGGTTGGGTGACACGGGGACGGGATGGTCGGGTGACGCGGTGACGCGGTGACGCGGTGGCCTGTCCCCAGGAGCAGGAGCGGGTGACGCTGCGGCAGGAGCTGGAGCAGCGGAGCCGGGAGCTGCGCGAGGCCCAGAGCCAGCACCAGGTCCCGGACGCCTGGGCCCCTTTTGGGGGGGGGAGGGGGGATCCCCGGACGCCTGGGCCCGCCGTGCCACCCCCTCCCCCCCCCACAGGTGGCAGCGGAGC
>NW_028185670.1:0-1544 GCF_003343005.1 Rhea americana | reverse complement strand
GTTGTTAGGGAGCCAAGGGACCAAAGGAAGCATTCTGTAAGGATTAGAGGGCAAATGTGGGAGTCCTGAGGGGAAGAGAGAGCACATAGTAGGCACCAGGGCACACCAAAATGGAAAAGGATGGGTCCTGATAGGATTAGGGTGCAGAGGCCTGGAGCACAACAGGAGAACACAGGGGTTCTGAAGGGAGCAGAGAGCAATCGAGAGGATGTGAGGCACACTGAAAGGAAATGGATAYGGCGTGTGCTAAGAGGCAAAACAAAGATATCTGAGAGAAACAGAGAACTCCCAAGTAGGAGCCGAGGTAGGATTTGAGGGCATTTCAGGGGCGCTGGAGCACAATGAAGGCCCRCCATTTTGAGACTACATGCCACGTGGATCAATTCTGACCAGACTAGAGGACATACGGAGCGTTCTGAGGGACAACAAAGGAAGACAGAGGAGTCTCGAAGGGATTAGAAGGAAGGGGGTCCTGATGGGATAGAAGGCACACAAAATGGTCGTAGGGATAGGTCACAGAGAGAACTCTGTAGTCAATGGAAAAGGAGAACTCTAGGGCACACTGAAAGGGTGCAAYGAACGCATAGGATTTTGGGGTCTCCCCAATGCAAAACCAGGTGTCCCAAGGGGAGCGTGTAACAATCCGAGGAGTTCTGATGGGACTAAAGGGCAGTGAGATGGGCCCTAAGAGGCTCAGAGAGCAGAGGCATCCTGAGAGGACTAGAGGGAAAAMCAAAGGCTCTGGGATGCACCAACAGCAAACAGAGAGGTTTTGAGGGGACTAAAGGAAAAAGAAAGAGGACTTAATAGGACAAGAGGACAAACGTAGCAGTCTTGATGCTACTAGAAGGCAAATAGCAGAGTAATCTTGCAGAAGCTGGAAAGAAACAAAGCATTTTGAAGGGACAAGAGAACTAATGGAGTGCCTTAGAGCACACCTAAAAGCAAACAGATAGGTGTTGAGGGATGTAGGGAGTAAATGGATGAGTCCTGAAGAGACAAGGGGGAAAACCTGAAGATTCTGGGGCATTAACTCATCTGCTGTAATCTTCCTATTTGAACGCTGCCTCTTACCTCTGAGAAGCTGGCTTTTGCTTTCATTCCACGGGCAGCTGTCAGCTGTTGGGCAGTCTTGGCAGGCAAGTTGGGGCTCGCTGCCCAAGTAGTTGTGACCCGCAACACCACATGTTGAGAACAGTTCTCAGGGAATCATGCAGATCCATAACCTGAAGGGTAAGAAACAAGTATCTCTTAAGGATAGTTTTTATTTCATCATAGGAACAATGTTTTCCCTCTCTTCTCCACTGTACTGCCTCTAACAACACACCTTGTCATCACCATTTTCTGCTGCTACTTCCACTGCTCTCAGTTGCCCCCCATTTTAGTCCTTTAAAGCGGCTGTTTTTCATCCACAYGTATTTTCATATCTGGTCGCTGCTGATTCCCCCTCCCATTTGTCCTATAGCAGGCAGCTAAGACACCCTGGCCTACTTCTTAGCTGCACATCCCTCCTAGTCTGGCCAGCAGCTCTGATAGAGCAGAGG
>NW_028185669.1:0-1507 GCF_003343005.1 Rhea americana | reverse complement strand
GCTGCCGGCGAGGCAGAGACGCTCCCATCAGCCCCCTCGGCTCCGCCCCCCCGGCTGCAGCCGGCTTCCCCGACCCCCCCAGGGTGTGGAGAGACGGGGACTCACGTCGTCCACTTGCTGCTCCAGCTTCACTTTGGCCTTGGTCAAGGTGTTGACCTTGTCTTCTTCTGCCTGCAGGTCGTCCAGCGCTTGCTGGTGAGCCTCTTGCAGGGCCTTCTTCTCCTTCGTCAGCTTGGCGATGATCTCGTCCAGCCCGGCCATCTCCTCCGTGAGGTTCTTGACCTGTGTGGGAGGAAACATCCAGGGCGTGAGGCCACCGGCTTGGTGCTGGGGGAGGGCAGAGACGGGGGCTGCTCTTGTTCTTTGAGGCAGGAGAAGACAAGTGGCCTTGGGTCATCCCAACCCAACCCAACCAGCCTTGGATCTTCTCAATCCAACCCAACCCAACCCAGCCGCAATGATCCGAGTCCCCTGGCCTCGGGGCTGAGGCCTTTCCCTGCCCTCACCTTGTTCTCCGTGGCATGTTTCTCCTTCTCCACCTTGGCCAAAGACAACTCCAGGTCGTCGATGTCCTTCTTGAGCTCCGAGCACTCGTCCTCCAGCTTCCTCTTCTTGGCCGTGAGCTCGGCGTTCATCTCCTCCTCGTCCTCCAGGCGCTCCGTGAGCTCCTTCACCTTGGCCTCCAGCTGGATCTTGTTCTTGATCAGCTGGTCGCAGCGCTCCTCGGCGTCGGCGAGGTTGTCTTGCTCCTGGGAAGGGCGAGGCGGCCATGAGGGCAGCGGTGGGGGCCGCCGGGGCCGGCGCAGGGGCGGCAGCGGCGCTCACCGCCTGCACTTGCAGCTGCAGGTCGTTCTTCTCCTGCAGCAGCGAGACCATCTTCTCCTCCAGCTCCTTCCGACGCGTCTCCGACTTCTCCAGGGCTTCCTTCAGCCGCCCGAACTCCTCCTTCATGGTCTGCGTGGGGCAAGAGGTGCCGGTAGGTCCAGGCGGGCGCCCGTCGGCCCCCCGTCCGCCCCTCGCTCGTCCCCCCCTTCCCACGAGCCGCCCCCCATCCCCCTCCTCCCCCACGCACCTGCATCTCCTTCTCCGTCTCGGCGCTCTTCAGCAGGGGCTTGATCTTGAAGTAGAGCTTCATCCAGGGCCAGTTCTTCACGCCCATGAAGGCCCGGACGTTCCACTGGATCACCAGCAGCGCGTCCCTGCGGCGGGGGGACGACGGGCCGTGGGCGGCGCCCCCGAGAAGACCCCACCACCCACCGGCCATCCCTCCCGCAGCCCCCGCCCGCCACCCACCGGCGCTCCAGGATCTTCTTGAACTCGGCGCGCATGAGCTGCCCCCGGGCCTGGGCCTGGATGCGGGTGATGATCCGGGCCAGGCGCTCGTCCCGCATCTCCTCCAGCAGCCCCAGCAGCCCGGCCTTGAAGAAGACCTGGCGGAGGGAAGGGGGGCAGTGGGTGGGTGCCGTGGGGCGCCCCCAGGGAGGGCGGAGGGGACCCACGGGACGCT
>NW_028185668.1:0-1518 GCF_003343005.1 Rhea americana | reverse complement strand
GTGTGTGCTTGTGCCAGGCTCAGGTATTTAGTGTGCACCTCCCAGGAAAAGCTACCTGGCAGGGGAGGCTGCTAGAGATGGTGAGGATCGAAAACAGTGGATTTAGTGGTATCTCCTACACTGAAACTTCCCCTTTCCAACCATCTGTGCTACTTATAGCTATTTTTGCAGGGGCTGACGTGTCCAAGCAGCGAAGACTTTGGTTTCTTCAGCTTTCCTTCTGTACCAGAGGCTAGCTGAGGCAGTCTCCTTCAATTGCAAGTCAGTCTTTTTCTTTTCTTTTCCAAATACAGCTTCCAGGTTAGGAAGCCCCAAACAACAAGCCTGACTTGAAAGGTGGGAGAAGTCAGACAACTGAGCCTGTTAGACCTAAATCATCTCCTCCTATGGTCACCAACACCTGTGACATGAGAGACCCCAATGAGATCCCAGACTGGAATCAGCACAGAGCATGAAGAGGAGGCAGCTGCCTGGCAGGTGACAGAGCAGCAGCTCACCAGATCAAATGCAGCCAATTTGCAAGGGGCCACCACTACTCATGAATGTAAAGCATCAGAGCTGCAGGATGGGCAGGGGTTCTGCAGGCAGCAGCCCCATGGAGGGTTGTTAGAGTGGTTTTTAAGACTGTGGGACGATGGGGCAGAGGTAGCTTATTCTGCTAGAGAGGAGCTCGGTAGGATGGGTTCTCCGCCCCAGGATCCCACCCTCAGCAACACCCTCCACATCCTGCAACTGCAAAGCCAAGGTAGTCCCTTTCTTTCAGTGTCCAAAATTCCAACCATATCCCTGCTTGCAGGAACTCAGAGATGAGCCCATCCAGTGGACTCCATGCACCCTGCTGGACCCTTGGCAGCTTGAGCTCAGCATAAGTCCTCTGCCCAGTGCAGCCTGGGGGCAGCTCAGGCCTCTCTGGAGAGCCCCAGTCCTGCAGGGAACAGCCCTTCTGGCCTGTCGTCTTCAGAGCCAGAAGCGTCCTCCCAAGCCATTCCACAGCCCTGTTGCTGCTGCTCAGCTGCTCAGGCTGAAGCAACCTCACAGCTGCTCTGCTGATGCTGTTCCTGCTGCTGGCCTATACGGTACTCGGGCAGCAGTGACCTCACGGTCTGCACTGAAGCCATGAACCTGCTTCTGGCCTGTCAGCAGCAGAGGCAGAGGGGACTTTACATGAAACCAACGGCAACCAAGGGCCTCCTGATGGCGCATCAGTTGCAGAGCAGGAAGTGACCTCACAATCGGAATTGAAGCCGTGTGTGCACTGCTGGCCTATCAGCACTCAGGCAGAAGTAACCTCACAAGCACAAACTTCAGTCTTCTCTCTGCTTCTGGCGTATCAAGTGCTGATGGAAAAAACGATCTCAAAACCAGTGTCGAAGCCCTAAGCCTGTTCCTGGCCTCTGGGTAGCAGATACAGGGGAAACAGAAAGATTTTCCATGAACCAAGAGTCTGCTGTAGCCCACCAGCTTCAGAGAGAAGTGACCTCACAACATGGATCTGAGCCATGTGCCTGCTGCTGGCCT
>NW_028185667.1:0-1546 GCF_003343005.1 Rhea americana | reverse complement strand
GCAGCCCCGGCGCGGCCCCAGGGTAGTCGCGGTGCAGCCCCGGTGCGGACCCCGTGCAGCCCCGGTGCGGTCCCAGGGTGGCCCCGGTGCGGTCCCCGCCCATCCCAGCTTGGCCCCGTCGCGATCCCGGGTTGGCCCCAGCTCGGCCCCGGTTTGGCCCCAGTCGGGCCCCGGCGCTCACCCGCCCCGCTGGCTCCGCTGCCCCGGCCCGAAAGCGCGTGTCGCGACCGGGCGCCCGCGGGGCCGTATCGATCGCCCGGCCCCATCGATCCCTATCTGGCTCGTTAGCATATAAATCAGCCGTGGGGGGCAGGCATTAGGCCCGGGCCCGGCTCGCGTTCGCTTCCTCCCGCGGTTGCGGCGGGGGACGGGGAGGGGGGGGAT
The DNA here is from genome assembly GCF_003343005.1 of Rhea americana. Classification (NCBI taxonomy): domain Eukaryota; kingdom Metazoa; phylum Chordata; class Aves; order Rheiformes; family Rheidae; genus Rhea; species Rhea americana. The sequence goes on along the minus strand of NW_028185667.1, from coordinate 1,162 downwards.
GCAAAGGGAGGCTCTGCGCCCCCCCGGCCCGCTCCCCCTCCRGAGAAGGGGGCGAAGCCAAGGCCCCTTCTCCACGTCCCGAGGAGCCCAGCGGGCAGCTGCTCGGCCAGCAGCCCCCAAACCCACGCACGACACCCCTCGTGCCCCGGGCTGCTCCCCACGGCCGGCGCGGCGCCCACGGAGCCGCCGGCTGCGGACCGGTGGCAAGGCTGCAACGCCGAGGGCGGCTGGAAAGTCTCCCTGCGCGGCCCCCGCGGCCGAGCGCGTTTCGCCGGGGCTGAAATGCGGAAATTTGCTGCTTTTTTCCCTCCATCCCGGCCAGGCTGGGATGCGCGAGGTGTCTCTGCACGTCGCCCTGCGGCAGGCTTGGCCGGGACGGGAGGCAACGAGCGCGGCCCCACCAAGACGGAGGCCAAGGGGAAGGAAAGGGGGGAAAGGAAGGGAGAAGGAAAAGGAAAAAAGAAGGAGAGAAAGGAAAAGAGTAAAAAGGAGGAGAAGGCGGGAAAGAAAAAGTACAACAAAAAGGAGAAAAAGAAAAGGAAAGAAAGAAAAGGAGAGGGAGAAGGAGAAGGAAAAGGAAGGAAAAGGTGAGAAAGGAAGGGAGAAGAAAAGGAAGAGGAACAGGAACAGGAAGGAGAAGGAGGGTGGGAGAAGGAAGGAAAAGGACAAGGAAAGAAAAGAAAAAAGGATGACGGAAAGGAAGGAAGGAGACAAGGAAGTAGGGGAAGAAGGCAAGGAGGGACAGAAGGAGGAAGGAGAGGAGGAAGGTTGGAAAGAAGGAGGAAGGGTAGGAGAGAAGGAAGGAGGAAAGGAGGAAAGGGAGGAGGGGAAGGGAAATAGCTCCGGCCTCCACGCGGCCACCCAGTGGGTGCCACAGYGGCGGGTGCCACGGCAGTGGGTGCCACGGTGGTGGGTCCCACTGTGCTGCATGCCACCATGGTGGTGGACACCACCGTGGTGGACACCACCGTGATGGGTGCCGCTGCAGCGGGTGCCACCACGGCGTGTGCCACCACCACGGGTGCCACCACCACGGGTGCCACGGCCAGCACCAGGGACAGCAGCTCCTGTAGACCATGGACAGCAGCCTCGGGGGGGGTGGGGGTCACCGTTGGCCACGGTAGCCCATGGGTCACCACCAGCGCCGGCCGGCAGCCCCGGC
>NW_028185666.1:0-1545 GCF_003343005.1 Rhea americana | reverse complement strand
GGGGAGGGGGAGAGAAAGTTGACTCCAATAAAAACAACCCTACAGCTCCAGAAAAGGGAGGTGCATTACAGCTCTTGCACTGAACTTATAGTCCTCCCTAAAGCATCTCATTTCGCTGTACTCCTCGGAGAGCGGCTGCTTCTAGCAGGGGCCCCGGCTCCAGAGACCTGCGCTGGAGAGTAAGGCCGAAGGCGCCCAGGAGGGCGGCTCCCACCGTCCCGGCCGCAAGCTGGGCCCACGCATCCCACTTCGGCCTCCCCCAGCGCCGCGCCGCGCCGCGCCGGGGCCCGAGCCGGGGCCGCCGCGGGGATGCGAGGGGCGCGGAGCGGCGCGGGGCCGCGGCGCGGCAGCTGCGCCGGAGCATGGAGGGGATTTACGGCCGGGAGCAGCAGTACAGGAGGAGAAAAGCGCCAGGAGCGGATTTGGCAGACGTACCTTTGGGCGGCTGTGTTAGCATCCACTACCCCAGCAGTATGCATCCATGAGCGGACTGGATTCATCCCACTGCCCAGCGGTTCTTCTTTCATGGTCGTCCCGCCTCTTGGTATATTTTCCTGAATCCCAAACATTAAAACAAATTTGGGCAACACCAGCTCCTAACCAAAAGGGGTTAAAATTGAGGGAAATGTCAGATACGGGGAGGGTTGGTTGTTGCTTGATTTTTTTTCTCTCTCGCTCGCTCGCTCTCTCTCTCCTTGGCGACTGGAATATAAGAGATGACTTTACTCCCTGTGATCAGTAGGAGAAAAGCCCAGTTCAAGTCTTGCTGCCTTCTTCAATCTGTCCTGTATTGGCACGACATAAACAATTTACTGAGTACTTCTGTACAGCTAGTTGGATGGCGTTCCAGTTTGGTGGTTAAAAAAAAAAAAAAAGGAAAAAGAAAAAAAAAAAAAAAAAAGAAAAAAAAAAGGGTAACTACATCCGGGGGTTTTTGTTGGGGGGGTTTTTTTTTTTTTTTTTTTTTTTTTTTTCCTCCATCCCCAAAGCAGCTCAGAATTACGGTTTGCAGAAATTCCGTCCGGAGTCACTTTGTGGAACACCGATGATGTCACGATCTCGGTGCAAATATGTCATGTTTAGCCGTTTCCCCGCGTTAAACCGGGTCGGGTACGCGGGGATAAGTTTCTAAACACTGGGCTCTATTCTTAGCGGCCAAGCGCCGCTGTAATAGCAGGGGAAACTGCACGTGGTCTGGACGCCTCTGGAGTACCGTTAGAGCTCGCTGTGTTTAACTCAAAGTGAAAATTATCTTTGATCAATTAAATCATACTTAAAGGGTTTTAAAAAAAATACAGACTTACTTTCTCTTTCTCCACAAAGTCCACAAAAGCTGTTCTCTCAATCTCCACTGGCTGCCCCTGCCTGTCGTACAGAGCTAAGACGAAGTGGAAAAAATTGGATTTTCTGAGATTGGAAGGCGGCTGTTTCTCGAAATGTGCCCGAGCCAGCCCCACACCGCTGCGGGAGAAAACAAGACAAGGTGTGGGTGAGAGCGGCGGCCGCCGGCGCGGGCCCGCGGCGGCGGCCGCAGCCGAGCCGAGC
>NW_028185665.1:0-1565 GCF_003343005.1 Rhea americana | reverse complement strand
AGGGAAGGTATGGAGGGATTTCCCCTCTTGCCCTGGGAAACAGGCAGCTCCCTTCCCCCCARCCGTGTGGCAAAAGTTGCTGACAAATACATCAGGAATGTCTCTGGAGGGTGCCAAAGCCTGTGAAATGTGGAAAATGGGGCACTGTAGAAGCCGCTTCTGCCCCCAAGCACTGACAGCTCTCTGCTACTGGGAACCCTTGCGGGGAGGCAGCTTTGGGAGCTGGTCTGGTGGTTGGCTTTTTTCAGAGGTGGCCTCAAAGGCCCCATGGGATACAAGCGCACAAAGGGTTGGGCTGAGATGCGTAGGTGAGCCGCTACATTGATTTTTACTGCGGGTCACTCATTCTGTAGTAGGAGGAGGTGCTTTGTGTCGGGAGAGATGGGAGAGGACAGGACAGGGCTGTCCTCCTGCAGGCGTCAAACCAGGCTCCAGGCTTTGAGAAGCCCTCAGTAAAGTTTCTCATGCTGCGATGCTTAAAACAGAGACGCTAGGGAAGAGAAGAGTAAACACGGCCTTCACACACACTGTGTCCCGCGCTTTCCTCAGCCCCCTGGGCCCCACCGGGCTATTAGACCATGGGCTAGGCCAGGAGGGGCATCCTCCCGGGCAAGCTTTCCCATTTCCTCTGGATTTTGGCCATCTTTCCTGCTGGGCAAATCTGGGAAAAGACGTTTCTCAGCTCTGGGCCTCGGTCAGGCCTCGGGCTGTTCAGTTCYACCCACCCACCCCCAGCACAGTGCTTCTGTCCTGGCAGGTCCCTCCAGACCCTGGCACTCTGCATCCCCCTGGCCGTCCCGGCTCTCCCAGGGCAGTGGCTGGACCACCATCCAAAACCCTGCCTACCCCCTATTTGGGAAAGCGGGCTTTGCAGAGCATGCCCTCACGTCGCACCACTGCTGTCCTGGCTCTGGCCTGCAGCCTTGGAAGCAAAGGAGGGTGGCAAGGCCTGCACTTTCACTCATTCAGCAGTTTGTGAGAAGACAAGCTGCCAGTTCTGCAGCTCCTGAAGGCTGAGAACGTCCCTACAGCCAACCTGCCTCCTCTTCCCAGTCTCTGCGCAGTCACGGGGTGACTCTCACCGAAGGAAGACTTTGTGCCCCTGCACTTCTGCCAGAGAAGCAGCTTTCCAGACCACTGCAAAAGGAAGGACTCATACACTGCTTGGGGCTGCTCCTTCAGCCTGCCCACCCCACCCCRGCACAGTAAGCCCCTCTCTGCAGCATGGGATCTCTTGCCTCCTTATCTCTCGTGCTCTTCTCCAACAGCTCCTGAAGGCACCAGGGCCGCAGCTCCCCAATACCCAAATATTTCTGCAGAGAGCTCCCTTGAAGCTGTGGCTCATGGGGCAGGGGCCTCACGGAGGCTAGTCGGCGATGTGGAGTCCGGGGCAGCGCTGAGGGCATGCAGCCCACTTGGGAGCTCGTTGCAGGCTTTGGGGGGCATTTTGGGGCTTGAGGCTGTTGCTGGGTTTGGGGGGATGCTGCCAGGTGTATGGGGTGCCAGAGCCGGTCAGTGCCATGAGCACTTGTGCTTCATGCGGTGCTGTTTTCTGACCTGAGGGT
>NW_028185664.1:0-1565 GCF_003343005.1 Rhea americana | reverse complement strand
CTCTAGTGTGCTCTGGATGACTCTTTCTGTGTTCTTTGTGCACCAGAGCTGTCTTCTGGCCCTTGTGTCCTCTTAGGACCCATCTAGTCCACTCAGAAGACCTCCCGAGGCTTTTATTGTGCCCTGGAGCCCTCTTTTGGCCATCCACATCCCATAGGACCCTCTTCTGCCCCTCAGAGCACTGACTTCTGTCTTGGTAACCAGTTTTTACTTTTTGGCCGCCTAGTCCCCTCAGGAGCCCTCTGCGCTGCTCAGCTCAGAACACGATCTAGGTGCTTGTTGTACTCCAGAGTCATCTTTTGGACCCCGGGCTCCTTAGAAACTGTCTAGTCTCCTCAGAATCCCCTCAGATCCCCCAGATTTCTTCCTTCTTCCCCAGAGTCTTTTTTTTTTCTTTTTTTTTTTTTTTTGGCCAGGTAGACCTCTTAGCACCCCTGTAGTGCACTCTGGATGACTCTTCCTGGAATCTTTGTGCCCTACAGCTCTGTCTTGGCCCTCTAGACCCCTTATGACCCCTGTAGTCCCCTTAGAATCCCTCCAGAGCTCCTCTTCCTGCTCTGGAGACCTCTGTTGGTGCTTCAGTCCCTTTGGCAGCCCTCTACTGTGCTTTGTCCTTTTATTTGGCCTTTCCTTTTCTACCTGCAGACCTCTATTGGCCCTCTAATCCCCTTAGCACCCTTCTAGTCCCCTCAGAACCCTTCCAAAGGGCTTTGTCATGCCCCAAGGATGTCTTCTGGCCTGAAGTCCACTTAAGATTCATCCTGTCTGCTCAGAGGCCCTCCTAAGACCTTTGTTATACCCTGAAGCCTTCTTTTGGGCCATCCACATCCCATAGGATCCTTCAAATCCTGTCTTGTTATCCAGTTTATATTTTTTTGGCCTCCAGGTTCCCTTAGGAGCCCTCTGGTCTGCTCAGAACACCTTCTGAGTGCTTGTTGTGCCCTGGAGCTGTACTGTGCCCACTCCCCAGCTCCATTAGGAATCATCTAGTCTCCCCTGAACCTCCCTAGATTTGTTGCGTCTTCTCTATAGTTACTTTTTTGGCCAAGTCGACCGCTTTGTACCCCACTAATGTGCTCTTAACTATTCTTTTAGGCTTCCCTGTGCCTCAGATCTCTTTTGTGTCTCTCTTCTCGCCTTAACACCCTTGTAGTTGCCTCAGAAACCCTTTCAAGCTGCCCCGGAGCCCTCTGTTAGTGCACCAGCTGCTTTAGCGGCCCTCTGCTRTGTTTTGGCCTCCTGTTTTGACCTCCCGACCTCTGTTGGCCCTCTAGACCCCTTGGCACCCCTCTTGTGCACTCTGCACTACTCTTTCAGCCTTCTGTGTGCCCCAAAGCTGTCTTCTGGCCCCTCAGCCCCCTTAGGAACCCTCTAGCCTCCTCAGAACGCCTCCAGCTATCTTCCTTCTTCCCCAGAGTCATTTTTCTCACCCTCTAGACTCCTTAGCACCTCTCTAGTGCACTCTGGATGACTATCCAAGTCGACTTTGTGCCCTAGAGCTCTGTCTTGGTCCTCTAGACCCCTTAGGACCCATGTAGTCTGCTCAGAAGCCCTCCTGAGGCCTT
>NW_028185663.1:0-1521 GCF_003343005.1 Rhea americana | reverse complement strand
AGGAGCACGCTGGGAGGACCTGGGGGCACCTTTGGGACACCTGGACGCCCCAGGGCCACCTTGGGGTCCCACAGAATGTTTCAGAGCCCCATGGAGGCATTTTAGAGACACAAGAGAACATCCCAGGCTCCAGAGCAGCATGTAGTGGAGACTTTGGGACATTAAGGGCCACCTTGGGCACACCTGAACATCTCAGGGCCACCCCAACCTTCTGAAGGGACGTTTTGGAGCTCCATGGGGACATCTTGGGGACACAAGGAAAGACCCCAAGCTCTGGTGAAGTGTGTTGGAGGGTCTTGGGGCCACCTGGATGCCCCGGGGCCACCTCAACCTTCTGAAGGGATGTTTTGGAGCCCCATGGAGACACTTTAGAGACCCAAGAGAACGTCCCAAGCTCCAGAGAAGCACGTTGGAGGGACTTGGGGCCACCTGGACACCCCAGGGCCACCTCGGGATCCCACAGAACGTTTCAGAGCCCCATGGAGACGTTTTAGAGACCCAAGAGAACGTCCCAAGCTCCAGAGGAGCACGTTGGAGGGTCTTGGGGCCACCTGCACGCCCCAGGGCCACCTCGGGATCCCACAGAACGTTTTGGAGCCCCATGGAGATGTTTTAGAGACCCAAGAGAATGTCCCAAGCTTCAAAGGAGCACGTTGGAGGGTCTTGGGGCCACCTGGACACCCCGGGGCCACCTCGGGATCCCACAGAACGTTTCAGAGCCCCATGGAGATGTTTTAGAGACCCAAGAGAACGTCCCAAGCTCCAGAGAAGCACGTTGGAGGGTCTTGGGGCCACCTGGACGCCCCAGGGCCACCTTGGGATCCCACAGAACGTTTCAGAGCCCCATGGAGATGTTTTAGAGACCCAAGAGAACGTCCCATGCTCCAGAGGAGCACGTTGGAGGGTCTTGGGGCCACCTGGACACCCCGGGGCCACCTTGGGATCCCGCAGAAGGTTTCAGAGCCCCATGGAGACACTTTAGAGACCCAAGAGAACGTCCCAAGCTCCAGAGCAGGATGTTGGAGGGTCTTGGGGCCACCTGGACACCCCGGGGCCACCTCGGGATCCCACAGAACGTTTTGGAGCCCCATGGAGACGTTTTAGAGACCCAAGAGAATGTCCCAAGCCCCGGAGAAGCACGTTGGAAGGTCTTGGGGCCACCTGGACGCCCCGGGGCCACCTTGGGATCCCACAGAACGTTTTGGAGCCCCATGGAGACGTTTTAGAGACCCAAGAGAATGTCCCAAGCCCCAGAGGAGCACGTTGGAGGGTCTTGGGGCCACCTGGACGCCCCGGGGCCACCTTGGGATCCCACAGAACGTTTTGGAGCCCCATGGAGACATTTTAGAGACCCAAGAGAACGTCCCAACCTCCAGAGGAGCACGTTGGAGGGTCTTGGGACCACCTGGACACCCCGGGGCCACCTCGGGATCCCACAGAATGTTTCAGAGCCCCATGGAAATGTTTTAGAGACCCAAGAGAACGTCCCAAGCTCCAGAGCAGGACGTTGGAGGGTCTTGG
>NW_028185662.1:0-1530 GCF_003343005.1 Rhea americana | reverse complement strand
TGCTGGGCTTGGAGGGCAGCCCTGGGGCCTGTGCTGGTGCCAGCCCTGGTGCTGGCGCTGGGGCCCTGGGAATGGCCGGGGCGCCGGAGCTTGCGGGCGACATGCTGCTGCCCCAGGGCAGGGCAGTGTCCTCTCGGCCTTCCTGCCCCAGCCCCTTCCCCAGGACAGCCCCAGGGCTTGGCAGCCCTCCTGCTGTGCCTGGCAGAGCTGGGCCACAGCCAAGCAGGGGCTGCTCTTTGTGGGGCTGGGCTGTGCCCCGAGGCCTGAGGAGCCCCATGGGGGCACAGGGCAGCGAGGGGGAGACCAGCTCTGGGCCTACTGGTGCTAGGAGGTGGAGGTGTGGGGTCGTGAGGATGCTGGGGGAGATGGGTCGTTTGGGCTCACCCCAGCAGTGCATCCCATAGCTCAGGGAAAAATCCTTGGGTCAGTCAGGACTTGGGCAGTTGGGACTGTGACTCCACCCATTTCCAAGGTGCTCTCCCAAATAGGCTTTCTTTTGCATGCAGATGTTTGAGTCCAGTCTGCACAAGGACACGGGCTATGACCATCTCGAGATGGCATCTCAGAGCCCAAAACATGCTGTGCTACTTTAAAGCGTGAAAGGAACAGAGGTCCTCTCAAACAGGCAGAGGACCTGGGGTCATTACAAGGTGGTTTCCTTGTTGTGTATGGACATTTCAGCAGGATCTTGAGAGCCCCATAAGAGCGGCAGGATACCCCAGCCTCTAGGATGCAGGATCTCATTCTTCTCAGAGCCAGATCGCAAAGGGGGGACACAATCCCAAGGAAACCTGCCATGGATTCCCATGCCCCCCACACACTCCAAAAGGCAATGGAGCTGGCCCCACAGAAGCCTTGAGGCTCAGKGCATCTCTTGCCCCATGACCCAGGAGTCCTGGCTGTCCACCAAGCCGGGTGAGACCCTCAGAGATGACTCTTGTGGCAGCCCCCAGACCTGTCCAGCCACTCCCACAGCCCTGGAGTCACAGAAGTTTTTGCAGTTACCGATCTTTGTACAACATCTCAGGAAGAAGTACCCAAAGCCCTTACCCTCAGTGGAGAGCTGCAGGAGCCTTGGGAACAAGGAACTGTGGCCTGGGTTGATGGTGTCCATCTAGCAGTCCTCCATCTCGCTTATCCCTTTGCCCTCGGCTCACCTCTGCAGCCCAGGAGGAGGGATGTTCTTCCCTTCGTCCAACACTCCTCTTCAGGGTGCTGTTCCTCTGGGGGTCAGCGATACGTCCCAGCACAGCCCCATTAACTCCTGTCTCCAGTCTTGCCATGGAGCCACTACAAGGGGCAGCGGCAGGGAGGGCGTGAGCAGTGCCCAGCAGTGCCTAGGTCTCGGAGGGAAGTGAGGGCCCCCGCCCACAACACCATGGAGACCTCCCTGTGATGCAGCACATCCTGCTGTGACCTCAGCTCGTGTCATGTGGGGGCTCACTATGCCATTGCTATGGAGATGGCCCCATCAGGGAGCAGAGAGATTTCCTCTCCCCTCCTGGAAAGCAGGCATCTCCCTTCCCCCAG
>NW_028185661.1:2259513-2264736 GCF_003343005.1 Rhea americana | reverse complement strand
TTTTTTTGGGTGTCTCCCCGTCTTCTGGTTACCCCTCCTCCTCCTCCTCCTCTTCCTCCTCCGCCACCGCCGCCGCCTTCTCCAGCGCAGCGGCAGCCCGGGGCAGGGGGCCGCGGAGCATCCGCGGGGCTCCGCCGCCCCTCGCGGGGGCCGGCAAGGGGAGAGGGGGGGAAAAGGCAGTGGGGAGCGGAGGGGCGGGCGGCAGCGGCGCGGGGGCAGCGGGCGCCGGCGACAGAGGCTCGCCGAGCGCTGCTCCCGGCCCAGACAAGCCGCCGCTGCGGCACAACCCGTCCGACTGGATGTGCAACTCGCGGCGCCTCGCCGGGCCGGGGCGGCCCCGTTCCGCGCTCGGCTCCGCGCACCGCGCACCGCGGAGCCCTGACCTCCCTGGGCCGTGAGGGGGAGCAGAGGGCTGCCGGCCTCTCTATTTGATTATTTATTTTATTTTATTTTTATTTTCAAGCAGGTCCTGCTCCCCGTCAGGGCAAAGCCACTTCGGTTTTCTTTCCTCTACAAGTCACCTCGCAGCTCAGATCTGCTTCCAAGCAAAAACCCCGGCGACAAACCGCACACGCACACAGACAAAAGCCACCGGGGCTGCCGGGCAGCATCGTGCTGGGCAGCACCTCGGTGCAAAGTCCCATTAGCACCAGGCAACAAAAGCCATTTACGATGAAATCCGCACACTCGCACGTGCGCGCTTAAACACCGACCCTGGCCAGAGGAACGGGTCGAAACACTATTTTCCCCCTAAATCCAGCTGAGGATTTTCTTTTTTCGCCTTAATAAAATAAAAAATATCCTGAAAACCTCTTTCCTAGAAATCAAGCATCCGACAGCCGCTGGATCTCAGCTCTCATATCGGGAAACAGTTTTACCCCAAACTGCTCGATCCAGGACTAAAATATTTAATATTTAATATTTTAGTCCTCAGTGGGTCTGACGAGTCCTCCGTCCCTTTCCTACCCTAACGGCATGGCAAAATACCGACAGCGCCTTCGGACGGCAACGTCCCCCCACACTTCTCCCCAGAAATGTGTCGGAAAGGCAGCCGCCGAGGCTGGGGCTGCCTCCCCGCATRGGCTGCAACCAAATAAATACATTCATCTGCAAAGTGGAATCCTTTATTGCGAGGTTTAAATGCACTGCACGGGCAACTTTGGGCGAAACGTGTGACAATAGTATTCGTTGGTTAGAGGCTGGGCATTTGTCCTGGGCATCACTCTTCTTCTTCCTCTTCTTCTTCTTTTTTCTGTCTTCTTTTCCTTTTTGTCAGATTAATAGACACTCGCCTCGCGCTAAAAATATGGATGTGCATAYACACACTCATGCACACAACCTGTGCTGAATGTCTCCAAAACCAAATCAGGTAGTTTTTAATTTTTTCGAGAGTTTAAAATATTACTGCTCAAAGCCGTAAGAGTGAGTCCCTGAAAATTAAGAGGTTGGGGGAATACCGCTCCAAACCCCCTGATTTCACTTCAGCAACTGACCCCTGGAAAAAAAAAATGCACAGCTCGGTATTATCAAACCAGCAGCTAGTTCCAAAATGCTGATTTTAAGCGTCGGTCCTGAGCCAATCTATTGGGATGCCTCGGGTACCTAGCACGTAAGAATAATTCTTTTCCCTTTGTCTCTTTGCCCTTTCATTCATTCATCCGTCCATTCATTCAGGCATCCATCCATCCATCCATCCATATGGATGAGTGTAGCATCCTACAGAGCCTTATCTATACAGGATCTACCTATAGACAAGGCTGCTGCTGCATTCTCCGTCTTGTTTTTCTCTCCTCATATACTTCCGACAAAGCCGGCTTTCCACAAGCCCCGAAGTTCCTGGGGAAGGACCCCCAGCCCCTTTCCAGCGGCAGGGCTGCAAAGAAGCCTGGTGAAGGAGCAGAAGTTTTCCTAAACGAAATTCAGAGATCGATGGATGCTGCAGCGTCCCGCTCCCGGCTGGCGGGCCCGGGCTCTGCCCCAGCCCAGGAAAGCGCTTACCTCACATTCCTCATACTTGATATTATCCGTCAGTTTCCAAAGCATTTTCATGGATTGGCGTGAGGGAGGATTTGTTTCTCCCTGGCTTTCACTAAAGTGGTGCCTCTCTGGTGTGCAGCGTGCGGCTGGCGGAGGCTTCGCCCAGCTCCTGTGCGCGCTCTGAGATCTCCCTCTAATGGCAGAAACTTTTCCCTTTCTCGGCTCCTTACCAGCAGCCTAATCGCCTCATTAGCATAGCAACAATAGCCCAATTGCTCTCCAGCACAACAACCTGCAGCCGGCGGCGCAGGTATAAAGGCCCCGCGAGCAGCCCGGCTTTCGCCCATCGCCGCCCATCGCCGCCCGCGGGGACGGGGCGCCTCCTCCGCGCGCCGCTGGGGCCGGCCGCGCAGCCAGCACTTTCTTCCCCCCCCTTTCCACGGGGTTTAAAGCAAGCAAAGAGAGGGGGAAATAAGTGAAGCTCGGGTCTCGCTCTGCCGAGGTTATTGTCTGCGGAGGCTGCTGCTGCCCTCTGGATTTGAGTTGATCTTTCGGGGGCAGATCTGAAGAGCGCTTTTTTTTTTTTTTTAATTTTTTTTTTGCAAGCTGTTGTGTTCCTCTCGGCTTCGCTGGCTATCGCTCTTCAAAAATTCACACAGCGTAGCCTCCCAGATAAATCGAGGCTCGCAGCAACGCGAACGGAGCCAGAAAGTCTTTTGCAAGCACTTCAGCCAAGGGACGCAGCAATGACCATAATAAAACTTTGGATGTTCCTGAGGTGGAGCGCTTCGTTTGCTTAACAATGTGCGGCTAAATGAGCGTTCATTGTGCCCTCCTTTCGGGTTCCTTTTCCACTCTTCTCCTTTTCATTTTTTTCCAGGTGCCCAGCCTTGCTCCATCCATAGAAAGGCTTCATTTTCCCTCATTTCCCTCCCCTATCCCACGCTGGTTTAAGCAGCCGGGGAGAGCCGCGGTTGGGCCCGCTGGGGCTGCAGCAGGACCCGAGCCCGACGGGGAGCGGGGTGCCCSGGGGAGTGGGGCGCCTGCCCGACGTCCCAGCCCGGCTGGTGGCGGCAGGCGCCGCTGCGGGCTTCGGCTCCCCCATGTGCAGCACTCCCCACCCCCTAATAGTAATAATAACAATAATTCCCACTGCAAACAGGGAAACTGCTCTTTGGGCCCGGGAGCCCGTCCCCGGGGCGATCAGCRGCGTCGGGGCGGATTTAGTGGCCCGGCGCGGGGGAGCCGAGCCGCACCTGGGCCGCAGGGAGGCCCCTGCGCCGGCGCTGCCGGAGTGCGCAGGGGCTGCGCACATGCCTCACGTCGGGCCTGGAGCCGGCTGGTTCCTCCGCACACTTCACCCTTCTCCCCTCAAAAAGGGGAAAAAACATACTTTTGTTAAAAAAAAAAAAAAAAAAAAACTTTTTTTCTCTTTACTTTTTTTCTCTTTCCTATCCTCTGTCCCCCCGCCACAATGGTCTTTTTGATCATCGCTTTTGTCTGCAAGTGGCAAGAGAGTAAATTGTTGTTTTTACTCCCACTGAGGTTCAAATGGAGTTGGCAGATTAAGCCTAAATTAATGCGGGAAGGGGAGCAGTGGGGGGAAGGCCGGGAGGCGGCGGGGAAGTAGGATAACGCACGGGGCTATCGCGACTTGTCGCCGTCCTGGTGGAGCCGGGCCRTCCGGCGGCGGCAGGGCCCGAGGGGGCGTCCGCGGCTGCCGAGGGGCCCGGCCTCGCTTGCGCCCCGGGGGCCTCTTTTCCCTCYCCTGCCCCGGCCTGGGCTGGCTCAGGGGCAGAAACGCATCCGGGGAAAACGGGGAGGYGCCGCGCTGCGCCGCGGTGCCTGCGCGCCCCCGGGGGTCCGCCCGGCCCCGTCGCCGCCGGCAGACGGGCAAAAACAGGGACGGGACGTAAGGTAAAGTCGTGAAGAGATTTCAAGGAAGATAGCCCGAAAGTGCTGCGATTACATAAGAGTTCACTTCAGTACGGAAAAAAAAAATTAAAAATAAAGAAAAAAGCCCTCTCTCTTGATCRCTTCTACACATCGAGCTGATAAAAGGACTGGTGCTTTTACTGTAAACCTGTATAATTTTACACTGTATTTTCTTCTTTCTTTGCAGACGACTTGCTGCCGTTCTTTAAAAAAAGGGAAAAAAGAAAAGAAAAAAGAATGCATCACGGAGAAAGACTTAACTGCGGCATTTGAAAAGTTGAGAAGAAGGTGAGCTCCCATCTTTGCACTGGGCCGTCCTGGAGGGGAAAAAAGTCTCTTTCGATAATAAATGACCCGGGTGTTTCAGCAGGACAGTTCATCTTCCATTTCGACAGCCGGCCAAGTCGCGGCGATCCCGCCCGCGTGGCTGCGGGGAAGGCCAGGGAGCAGAGACGGCTCGCCGGGGTCTCCCGTTCCACGTCCACACGTGCCAGCTTGCCTTCGCTTTGCGGTGGGGCTTTTCCCCCCKCTCCGGCGGGGCCTTTCGGGAAGGGGGGGGGAGGTTGTGCCACGGGCCCAGGCGGGAGATGCAGTGGCAGCCCTTCCCCGCGGATCTCTCGCTGCTTCAAGTCGCTAAACTCACGGAACTCGTGCAGTAAGACCGTCTCCGTCAGGCGCTCCCGACACTTTTCCGCCGCGTGGGCTGCGGGAGCGCGGTGTGCGCCGCGGCCGCCCCGGGGAAGCGCTCCCACGCCCGCGGCCCCGCCGCTGCCCCCGGCGGCCGCGCTGCCCCCGGCGGCCCCGCCGCCCCCTCGGGGCTCGGAGCCGCCCTTGGAGCCGCGGGACTCTACGGTCGCGCCGAGGGCCACACGCGCCCCTCTCCAAGCCCCGACGGGGCGGACCCGCCGCGGCGCCGAGACCGGCGCAGCTCAGCGCACCCGCCGGCCCGGCCCGGCCCGGCCCGCCGCCGCTGCCGACCTGTTGCACCCAGGCACGGCCCCAGCCGTCGGCGGGGAGCCCCGGCCCCGGCTTTGCCCCTGCTCCCGGCACCGCTCGCCTTGGCGGCCGCAACTCTGCCTCCCTCCCCAGAGCAAAAATAACGAAAAAAAAAATGAAAATCCCCGAAGGGGGGTCGCATTACCTGCCAGTCCCCCATTTTGGCAAGAACAGACATGCTGGCTGCGGGTTGCGTAGCCCCGGGTCCCCGTCGGTCATGGGCTGCGAGCCGCTCGCCCGGGCTCCCCGCGGGTAAACCCTGCCCTCACCTGCGCCGGCCCCGTCTCACCTGGCCATAAAGAGCCGGGTGCTCCC
>NW_028185661.1:2257669-2259052 GCF_003343005.1 Rhea americana | reverse complement strand
CGGCCCCTGCCCCATCTCCAGGGCGCTGGCGGCAGAGTCGCTTCCTCTCAGCGGGCTGCAGCCCCGTGCTGTGCTCGGCGCTGTACGTGCGGGAGGARGGCAGCGCGTCATTCACAACCCGCGGCGACCGAGGGCTGCCGGCCCCGGCTTCCGCAGCGCGGTGGAGCTCTGGCCCCCACCCCTCCACCCTAAAGAGCGGAGGCTCCGTGCCGCCCTGGCCCCCTGCGCGGCGATACGCGGAGGCGGAGCCGGGCGCCGGCGGCGGGCCGGGAGAAGCGCGCTTCGCACCACAGCGCCCAGCGCCTGCCCGCCGCGTGCAGTTAGCGTCAAATTACAGCAATTAGCCGGGCACTGGGATTTAATTACCCAGCTCTGCCCCCCAGCTCCCCCTGGTCCCGCGGGGGAGGGCTCCTGCCCGGGGCGGGCGCGAAGCACGGCCAGCGCCGAGCCAAGCGGGAGAGGGGAAGATGCGCGAAGGTTTCGGGGCTTCTCCTCCCTCCGCCCTTCCCGCAGCCGGCCCCCTCCGAGCCACCTCTGGGAGACGGTAACCCCCCCCCTCCCATTAAAACTATTTAAAATGCTTTTATTTATCTTTATTTTTTATTTTTTTTTTTTTGCGGAAGAGGGGTTAGTCAGATTTCAACTTGTCCCTTAGTAAAACGCTCCCGCTAAACTGGGATGACACATTTCGGGTAGGCTCCCGTTGGGATCTTTTCCTTCTCCTTGCCTCCGGTTAAACTTCCCCCGGGTAGGACCCGTTCTTGGACTCGAGCTCCACAGTCCGTGTCTGCCCCAGTGCCCTGGGGGTGGGGGGGAGCCCCAGCACCGCCCAGCTGCACGGCATTTGGGGGTGACCCCTTTTGGTGACCACACTTGCGGTTTTAATTCGGATTTCCTGGCCCGGGCGTTTGCAGGGCTCCTCTCCCCAGCAGCCCGGAGGCATGCGAGGATGCAGTGGTCTGAAGCACACACCCGCCTCCTCTGAGCTTCTCACCCGAGGTCCCAGTTCTGGGTGTTTCCCCCCCTTTCTCGCCGCAACAAGCTGTGGTTGCTGCACTATCCGCACCAGGGCCCATCCTCCCGTTTGCAAGGCAATCCCGGCATCAAAGGAGTCCCGGTCACTCCTTATCGCAGTTTGGCATGGTCTGAGCTGCCCTGGAGAGAATAAAACTTGCATATGGACTGCGGCCAAAAGAGTAACAAGGGATCAAGCCTACCCGGCCCGGCCCTGCTCCCGAGCCCCCGGCCCGGCCCGGCCCGGCCCGGCTCGCGGTGCCGGCGGGCGGCTGCCGACAGCGTGTCCATCCTTGCGGGCACTGCACCTCACCCCTCCCGAGAGAGGATCAGGCTGAGAAAATTTTTCCTTGTCCTTCCCCAGACAAA
>NW_028185661.1:2255759-2257499 GCF_003343005.1 Rhea americana | reverse complement strand
CTTTTGTCGCTCTGGGTGGTTTTCGGCTCGGCAGCGCATTCGCAGGGAAATCTCTGCTGTCCTAGAGGAGAACTGGTCGAGGTGGCCGCGGAGCTCCTTCCCCTCCGATTTATTTCTGACGGACACGGCGGGTCCCCTCCCGTGTGTCACAACGCTGGCACCAGACGGGGCAAAGACCTGCCTGCTTCCCGGCCCCTCTGCTGGCAGCCCCCATTTCGGTTAAACCCGCGCCACCGATCCCTTTCCAGCCTGGACATTTTAATTGCTCTGAGGGGAGACTCCAGGCCTTGGGAAGGGGGGCTCCCCCCTCCCCTCCCCCCCCCGCCGGTCCTAGAGTTTCCTTAGCTCACGGGAGCGGCAGAGGAAGACCTGCTCTTGCTGCTTTACTCCTTGCCCTATTGCTTTCCTATTTTCCCATTTTTTTCTCCCTTACCCTGTCCAGAGGGGACACTCTGGGCTGGGCTTGAGTGGCTGAACTCCCCTGGCTCACTGCCGGATAAATCGCATTTGGCCATCCTTCTGTTTTATTTTATTTTATTTTATTTTATTTTATTTTATTTTATTTTGAGGAGGTGTCGGGTGGCTGGCCGGTGCCCGTGAGGAGGGTCTCTCGCTGCCCAGTGTGGGGATCGCAGACTCGCCGCTCTCCCCCTGTGGGGCTCTGCCCCGGGCCCCGCGCCTGCCCCGTCGCGGCGGGGTTTTGCTCTCCAGCAGCAGGATGGGAAAGACACCTTCCCCCATCCTCTCCCCAAATATAGCTCCCGGCGCGGATGAGCTGTCCCACTTCCCGGCAACGATGTCAGAGGGGGGAAAAAAGGAAGAAAAGAAGAAAAAAAGGAAGAAAGAAAGAGAAATCGCGGGTCCCGACGGCTGTCCCGTCGCAGCTGCGGCCCCGGTGCCGGGCGCCTCAGCCTTGGCGACCACAACCTGGCAGGAGGCAAAAAAAGCAAAATAACCCAGGGAGAAACAGGGTGTGGGGGGGCGAGTGAAGCAGCAGAAGAAAACAGAGGCGCGCAGGCACCGGCCCGCGGCCCGCGCTCCGCGGCCGGCTTTGATCCCGCGAGCCCCGGGAGGCTGCTGCCGGGGGAGGGGAGGTGCCGCCCCCCGGGCTTCGCGGGGCAGATTTCTCTCGGGCTGATTTCGGGGTGTGTTTAGTGTTTGTGTTTCTTCCCGTCTCGCGGGGCGGATGGAGCGGCAGGACCGGGGCAGAAGTCCTTTGCACGAGCGACTTCGGAGGGTGCGGAGAAGAGAGAAGAAAAGGAAAATAGAAGAAAAGGAGAAAAACGTCCGCTTCCACCCGAGACTGGCCTCCCCGAAGTGCTGTTTCCTTGGCTATTTATTCTGTGAGAGTTTATTTTGCTCCGAGCCCGTTTCCCACGGGAGAGGCGACCACCGCGTGTAACAGGTCGCCGCCGCGCCACGCCGCTTCCCGCCGCGGCTCCGCTCCGGGGCGCGCTCGGGCGAGGATGAAGAGGAGGAGGAGGATGCTCGGCGCCGGGGACCCACGCCCGGCGGCTGCGGGACGCCCCCAGCCGCGGGCTTCCCCCCCCCCTCTGCCCACGTCGGTGCTGCGCCAGGCTAGAAACTYGCCGGGACACCAGCCGGGCGCTGCGAAGTCCCCGAGCTGGTGTGCAGGGAGGGTGGTGTCGGGGGGCTCATGAGCTTGGAAACTGCCTATTTATAAATAGTGTGTGTGAGTGTGGCGGGGTAGTGTTTTTCGTTTTTTTTTTTTTTTTTCAA
>NW_028185661.1:2227751-2255729 GCF_003343005.1 Rhea americana | reverse complement strand
TTTTAAGACCAGATGGACGGGCAGGGGAGATCTGAGTGCAGCTTTTTGGAAACCTCTCTTTAGGAGGAAAAGCAACGTTTTTCCAAGGAGCACGTGGGCCATGTCTCCCCCTTTAATATTTATTTGCTAAACCAACTACACTAAAGCAACTAAATAAGCCAAACCAGGAAGTAATCAGTAGAGTTAAGGCTGAGCAAACACTGCRGTGCCAATGTGAGGTACCTACTGAGGACTCTTCTGTGCTTGGATGAGCCACCACCTGGTACAAATTCCTCTGCTAGACACCCCATGGAAATGTAACAGGCACCTGCCCGTTCATCCAATGCCTCTTTCGCAAAGCAGGCCCTTTAGTTCTGGRTACCATCATTGCCACTGGCAGAAAACAAATTCCTAAAAAGACCAGACCTATGAGTAAAGCACTAGGGGATTAAGACTGTGCTTTATTATTATTATTAATRTTACTACTACTCGGGGAACAATTGTTTGCTCTCAAACACAAATGATGGTGAGAAATTTGTCTCTTGTATAGCAAAATAAATCCATGCTAAAGCCACCTCTTTTTGTCTTTGGAAAAAGAAACCTAGCCAAGATCTGCTTATTTATTTATTCTGACCTGGTCACTTTTTTATCGCATATTTAATTTGCTTAACAGGAAAAAAAAAAAGGAAAAGAAGAAGGCAGCAATTTTAAGAAAGTAATTGCGGGTGTCCATTGGACTTAAAGATCAGATTATTTTCTGGGCAATTCTGACTACTCACATTTCCTTCAAAAAAGCTTTTGCCTTTGAAATGCAGGCAACTGTTTTGCCAACAATCTCATAGCTGGAGTAGATTGCARCTTTATTGATCCTATTACCCCAAAATAATTATATATAAGGTTTATTTGACGTTTATTTATCTTTAATTTTTCATCAACAAACTTAGCAGATGAAATTCAGAAAATAGTATGTTATCTCAGACCCATCACCATGACCTGTTTGATCAAAGAGTTATTCCTAATGTAAATAAATTGTTCTAGGAAGGGCTGCTCTTGTTAGGCAAAGTTTCATTCACTTCACTCCCCAGTTTAAAGCCTGCCCTCAAATCCATTGATACAACTACACATATCTGRCAACTGCACACATCCACCAAGCTGAATACGAAACACAAAGTTATGCTCCAGTTTTAAGCCTCTACAYGGAGAGTTTTCCTTGGATTAAGATTTCAAAACTGAGGCCTTAATAAGATATGCCATAAAACCTCAAACAACCTTGCTCCCCCAGGGATATTTATCTTAAACATTTAATTGCTCAGTAAAATAAATTCTGTATGTGTATACTTATACAGAGAGGATTTTGATCCAGCAATTTCTGTGTCTCTTCTCATCTGCAGCAGCTTAGAGTGAGTCTGCACTAATGTCCTTAGACAACATGGAGGGACGCACATGTCCCAAGCAGGAGCTGTGCTCCGCTAAATAATGCCAACTCAGCTGCTAAATATTTACGCACAGACAGGAACGAGCTTCTCTTGTAATGCTACCTTGTAGCTATATATTACTCTTCAAGAAGAAAAACAAAAGGGAGTCATTTAAGTACAGGCCAAATCCCTGCTAGAGGAAATAATAGAGCTCTCCTAACTCTCATGGAGCAGAATGTTATAACATTAACTCTGTTGTTTTTATAATGACTTCCCTCTCAAAGCAGTTGCAATTGTACAGTAAACTTCAACAAACCCTCTAGAGGTACAGTGTTATTCRTTTATCTACTTTACAGATAAGTAACCTGATGCAATGAGAAGATAAGGAATTTCCCCAAGGTCTCACAGCTGGTTTGCTGAAGATCAAGGAAAGGAAACCAAGATTTCTGACTGAACTAACCACTAGACTAGTATCTGCTTCTCCTGTTGCTGCTGACAGTGCATCCTGTAGCCAGGAGAGTGATATTAAGACAAGCAGCAAGCAATCAGAACCTCTATAAAACAGGCCATTTTCAGGCAGGTGCCTAATTGTGCTCTTTGATATCTAAACTTCAGCACCCACGTCTGAAACTCTTGGCTTCACTTGCTAAAGATACTTCGGTGTTGCATCAATCCAAGCATGATATAATACATTAGAAGTGGGATTGCATTCTTCAGTGCATTGAATAAAACACCTCAATAATTCGAAGACATATTTATAAAACAAAATCCGGTATTCCCCGTAGCAGAGTTTAAATAAGATCTACTTTGATATGTCTATGCTAACATTAGAACTGCTGTCTGCAAGGCATATATTTTAATGTCTCAAATAATTACAAAAAGTATTACTGGAAAATGACTGTTGAAGGCTCTAACGTCCACAACAATATCAATCTGCACAAAAAAACTCTAAGTGGCTTTTTTATTAACAAGAAACTTCCAAGGCTGTAGTCTTTAATCTAGACCAGCTTGCATACGGCTGCAGTGCATTTCGCCTTTACCATTGTCCTAACACATGCCAACACCTTGTGACACTTTACAGCATTAAAAGCAATGCTGCGTGGCTAGAGTAACTTGCCACTAAGATGCATCACTTGACCGAGAGCAAAACAAAATAGCGAACAGGATGCTTTTTCCATGGCAGCCTGTGTTACAAGGCTACTTTGAAGATTCAGCTGTGTTTATATAGTGTTTTATACCAGCATTACCTGCCTTCCTGACACCTCTGGAAATGTGGGAAACAACAGGCCATTCACTGGTATAACCTTTCTGTATAGCAGTGGAAGGAAGACCAACCCGCTAGATGTATAACCTCATGGCAATCAAGAGCTGATGTAATCGGTCTCACGCTAGCCTCCTCCCTGTGTCAAAGGGAGATGAGGGTGCGGCTGGAGGACTGAGGTTATGGCTGATCTACACCCACATAGCACCCATGAGGGGCATTTTCACCTTGGTGTCTRTTACAACTCTTGCAGACCATGCCAGGCCCTGACTGAGCACATGTGGACAAAGTGATCGGACAGATTTGGACCACCAGATTGTCACCTCCAGGAAAGCAACAGTTGCTTGAAATTGAACTTAATATTTTCCAAAGAGTTATCATAGCGATACAATAGAGCTTTCCCAAATTTACATCTTTACACAAAAAGGCAGCACTTTGTAAAGACCTAGTCCAGTAACTCCCCAGAAGGGAAACCATTTGGGAGGTTTAGTGCTGAGGGTCTAGTACAGATGAGCTGTTTGGGAAGTGAAGAGAAAGCTGAGCCTGGGAAACACCAGAGCTGTACCTAGGCACTAGACACTAAAAGGCAACTCCAAGGAGAGAGCAGGGAAAGAAACTGCCCAGAGGTAGAGCTGTGCTGGGAAGTGCTGGGTAAGAAGGGCAAAATAATGCATCCGTCTCCCAGGGGAGTAATGTCTCCCACATCTAAGCATATGAGGTTCCTCCTCTGGGAACTTAGTACAACTCCTCCTGCAAGAGCAGCACAGTTATTAGCAGCAAGCGGCCAACTATCTTGTTTACAATAGGCAAGTTTAAATGATTGCGAAAACCCAGAGCATTTGCAAATGAAATTACGCCAGGGCTGATAACCTGCTTCAGTGCAGAGTTTACCTCTGTATGAATTCACGTGGTGAGGAGGCTTCCCAGAAAGGAACTATATATATAAAAAAAAAAGAAAAAAAGAAAAAAAGATTCAAGCCTAGGTTTCTTTTCCTAAGCCTTTGGCGCCCCTGTGTGTTTTCTTTCTGGTGAATTCAATGGCAAAACAGTCACCGACTTTTTCTTACTTTAACCTAGCACTAAAAACCTTGTGCTTAAACATGGGAGATATTCACCCTAAGGACAGCCTGGACAACGCTGCCCAGGCAGCTGTACAGACTAGCTCAAACCTAAGTTGAGCTTTGCAGTTTCCCACTACTTACATATCCTCTTTTAGGATCCAAAATTGCCAGATCTGGCAACTTTATCCAAAGGTTTGGGACAAAGTGATGAACATTTTTAAAGCATCATTTCCTGGACATGGCATTGCTTATAGTCTTTTCTATATCTATGTATATTCCAACATACATGCATGCAGACTTTAAAGAGCCTTAAAGAAAACAAATAAAAACAATACATTAAAAGTATCTTGAGAGGTTTTTTTTTGGGGGGGGGAGAACCTGTCTTAAATATTGGACAGGCAATACTGTATTTGTGGGAGATATATCTCTGTGTTAGGACTGCAATATAAACCCCAGTGTTCTTCAAAAGCTAAGGCAGAAGCAGAGGAAATTCAGCAGAAAATGTAGGAAAATCCTAACAGGAACTATAAATATTTTCTGTGAGGTAGATGTCATTACTTATCCCATATCTTGGCAATAACTGGGACACAAAGGAAAGAAGTTAGTTGCCTAAGGATACAGTGACATGGTGGGACAGCTGGAAAAAAAGGAAGAAGATCAAACCAGCCTCAGATCTGGCTTGATTTATTTTGTTGGAGGTCCTGATATAAAGGGTGTCTGCAGAACCAAGTCTCCTAATCCTTGCTTCTTTTCCTCTCTTCTAGCTGCCAGTAGTTATTTCAAAAAATATAAGAGATGTGCACAGTTAAAGGGGGGGGGAGTGTTTATTTGGAGCTATTCAGAAAACATGCACACTCTGCAAACTGTCATTGGAAAAATATGGCATGTAAATGCAGACAGGCTATCACTTGCCCCAAGAGTCAGCATCACCTGCTTTGCACTTAACCTCACTAACCTGAAACAGGCCCTCTTCTGACACCTAGCTTACTCTTCCCTGCTATTAGACAGATGGCCCCAGCTGCAGGAAACGCAKGCCTGCTCTGTCTATATTTATTGGTGGGTGGTTGCACTCGCTTTGTTTCCCACCTGGACTGCTTGTTACTCCTTTCACCAGCTCTTCCAGACAGCCTCCCTCCTCACAGGTAAATCTGCCCCCTAAGGCCACAAGTTCCTCGCACAAGGGGAAGGCATCCTCACCTCCCTCCCGCGCCCCTGATTTCTTGTTTCATCTCCACCCTTTCGCTCCTCTCGCACAGTGTCATGTTGCTCCTGTGCAACCCTCTGTGAACTGCACTGCTGAAATCATTAAAAATAAAATAAAATTAACAATAACTGGAAAGAAGGAGGAAGGGGCTGCTTAAATCAGGACATTATTTTTTGTCTAGTTTCCAGCTATCAAAGTAAGGATGTCTGCCCTGCTGCCCACTTCACTGCTGGGTGCAGATACAGGCATGTCTTAGCCCCTGCCTAGTCTCGCAACACACTGTAGGTTGTATTTCAAAACTTGTGAATAAGCCACTTCTTAATCTTCTTTCAGATCCATTAAACAAAATGAGCTTCTTTAATAGCCCATGCTCACCTGGAACCACCCTGGGAGGAAAGCGTTTCCCAGTTTTCCTGGGAACCCTGCTCCTAGGCAGTGTTGTTCCCATCTTGTCAGTCTGTCTTGAGAGGGTATCTTTTGCTTACCTCCACTTTGGGCTTTTCTTTCACAGGAGGATATGTTCTTTTTTGTTGTTGTTTTGGGTTTTTTTTGTTTTTTTTTTTTGTTTTTTTTTTTTTTTTTCTCTTACAACAGGGCCCATTAGCCAAACAGTGGGAATATATCCCACTTGTGAGGGAATACAGTGCAACTGTAACTCAAAAGGGCTGTAAGCCTGAACTGCTTACATTAATGGGTTATGTGCTGCCTCARTCCAATTTGCAGGCTGTTGACTGGACATAAGAATTCAGAGCAACAACAAAACCCAGTCCCATAAACAGGCTGTCTTTAGTTTTTAACTAAATTAGCCCCACAGCGAATGGCCTCCTCTACTAAATTACAGCATGACTGAGCCCATATCAGGGACTGAAAGAGAGTCACGYGACTGGTTAAGAACAGCGTTATTAAGATTATTATTGGGGGCTGGATCAGGCCCAATATGAACACAGTTATTCAATACCTTTAAGCTACAATTACGCGTGACAGAAGAAGCTTAAGTGGCTGATGGCAGAGAGTATTTGGCCTTTATGGCTGTGTAACTCATATGCAAGCAGACAGGGCTTAGGGCATTGACAGACGGGTTGTGGTGGAGCTYGCTGTGCTGGTTGAAGATGTTTCCATCTTCAGCCACTCACTCCAATAAAAGAGCTGGCAGAAGGGATTTTTTTTTCCTGAGCCTCAGTCCCTCTAGGGCAAAGCCCAGCACCTCAGGCTGTGGTTTMACATTGTAGAGAGTTCAGTGACAATAGCAGCTTTAAGGGATTCACACCCTCCTCCTCAGCTTTGCGTCAACATTTTGCAGACCTGCTCTACTAAGCTGGAGTGCTTCAGTCTAGGGAAAAAAAAAAAAAAAAGGCAGCTTATGCAAATCAGTTCCTGAATTGGATCCTGAATTTGGGCTTGTCTGGCCAACAGGCTCTCCAGCCRTGGAGCTGAAGGCATAGCATGGGGACAGCCAGCCTTGCTGCAGACAACCAGCAGTTTGGAAGCCCGGGCCTTATCTTAAACTGCTCATAATAGTGGGTCTTTTGTGCCTCCTTTCACTTCTGCTCCTGCAAAGCAGCCCAGGTCCTGCTGGAGAGGCTACCTTCATCCTTCCTGGAAAATGGGAGCACTCACAGTGCAAGTCAGTCTCTTCTGGCTGGGATTGTGCCCTGCAAGCAAGGAGGCAGAAAGCAGGTATGAAATTAGAGTGGAAATATTGTGGAAAAGAGTGCTTGGACCAGCATGAAATTTCACATATATTTTTATCAGCCAGCCTACATACAGCCGAGAAGACTACCTTTTTATAATGGGTGGCTACCTACAATTTATTGGAACTGAGCTGTTGCTAAACACATGGAGTAGCAATGTATTAACACATTGTAAAAGGCTGTTTGATCACCATGGGAYTCCAGATGAGCTAACAACAGAAAATAAGCCATGATTCACAAATGACTCATTTCAGCATTTCTCTTTGATGCAGTAGTTCAAGTAAGCCCTGTCTATGCACATTCAAACGAGTTCACTGAATAGTCACTGAGAGCAGCAATGCCATGCTTACAAAGTCATTTTTACAAAGTATAAATAAATTTTTAAGTATAAAATTGGGCAATTTCAAGCAAGCCACGCCAATACATGACTCTATTAGTCATTCCTCTAGGTAGCCATTTCCACATTTAGAATAGCASCATCAAATATTACTTTTTTGGTGMTTCAGTTCTCCAGATCTGAGGGGGTCCAGCAGCTTTCCTGCATTTTCAGTGAGATTTAAAGTAACGTCATGCACTGTAATATCACAGTGGGGTTTATTTTCTATGAAAAAAGCACTATAGTGGCCATACCTTTGATGAACTGACTAAATCTTACTCCGCTGAAGACTAGCCCTTGTATGAGCATTTCCGATGAYTATTCTCTTTAGTCAAGTTTCTACTATCGGGAACGAAAACTTGGCGATACTTTAGCCAACATTGCCATCCAGTGGTGCTGAGGACAAACGACATAGGAGTCTCAAATCCCGACAATAGTGAAAGGCATGTAGGAGGGGTAACTTTAATTAGTTTAGTTTTCGCATCCAATGATAAAGCTGCTGTACAGGTTAGTCTAAACTTGCACAGCAACATAATCGTTGCGTATAATCAATTATTTATTGATAGCGCATAACATTTCCATCAGTTATCTCTGTTTAGCAACAGCTTGCTGCTCATCAGGATGTTGTGGAGCAGACAACGAACTTGCAATGTAATCAGGAGAGCGCGCACTAACTGAACGGCTGCCAGCGGGTCTGAAACTCTGCTTGTATCTGGAGGTGAGTTTTTTTCCTAGTATAAATTCATGGTGCTTTAATAGTCATGTTAGCAGTCAGAAGTGTGCTTTGCTACTGCCCCATAGATTGGAGACCTGAATTACAAAAAATGATCTCTTTAATGCATTAATTTGGCACTTGCTTGCCATAGATTTTTTTTTCTCCAATGTTACTAGGCAGGTTGTCCCCTCCAAACCTCAAGCATTAAGTAGCAAGTACAGAACATTATTGGAAAAATAATTTGCAAAAATATGCTTCCCCCCTGAAAACTTGCAATATTTGCATTTGTCTGGTCTAGGCTTTGAAATACATCACCCRCTTGCTCTTTATGGCTTTGTCATCCTCCCATTTTATACTGTCGGTGAGAAACCCTCAGAATCAGCTGGATCTCCCCTCAGTGCAAAGGAGCCAATTCTTTTCATGACTGTAACCGAAAAAATACATATCTGCTTGAGTTTAAGTGATTATATAAGATGAGTCAAATGGACTGTTTTCTTTTTTTTGCAAAAGCTGAGCAGACTTGACAGCACAGAGGTCACTACACAAGCCTGCGTTGTGGCCCTTCTGCCACAGTAGAAATCACCATAGCAGGACAGAAGGTGCCCACTGCTGAATATCAGGGACAAACAGTTTGGGGGCACTATAGTGGCCTGCGACAGYTTTACCACAAAGAGTTAATATGTGACCTCAAATGTAGATAAAACTGAAAGTAGGATGGAGTATATGATACTTAAAACCAGGCAGCGAAATGCAAAATAAAGCAATGGCCATGTGTAAGGGGGACTATTCACAGTGGCTTGCTTCAGCACAGTGTAACTGCTCTCCTCTCTGGGCTCCCTGTGAAGGCAGTGGAGAGGAGGAGTCTTCTCTAGAGGTACAACAGCAGAATTTATCACTCTAAATCATAGATTCAGTCACTTTGGATCACCCTTGTACTGCCTCCATGGAAGTAGTCAGTTCCTGGTAGAAACTGAGTACTTGTAATGACTTCAGCCATAGTTCTCCAACTGGCCATGTGTCTTTCCTCCAAGGGAAACGCATCAGTGTGACAAGAGAAGGACTAGCTGAAGAAAGAGAGAGCAAGCACCTGCCTGTGCAAAACAAGGCRAGGCAGAGGGACATCCAACAGATATGGTGCAATTATAGACCCAACAGARTAGGAACGTAAAATGCCACAAATTTCATACTGTAGACACGGCGGCATTACTCGAGTTCAGTCCCAAAGCAGGCTGGATATTAAATTGATCAAACTGGTAATGAAAGTGGGAATTACTCCATCTCAGCTGACACAAGGCAGGTGACCTTATTAAAAAATATGCCAGTATATTTAATGGGGTAGGGCAGTTTCTTGGGGAATTCATGATTAATGTGGCTATAACTCTGWAGATCCCACAGCTAATGACCCTGGAAAAATTCTTACTTCCACTGATGGCCTGTCTGAAATTTTTGAGATGGCACTGTGTGAATATAGGTGCATGAATTCAGCCATTACTGTCTAGCAGATAAGCCAAGTAACTCTAGAGCTGCTGCAGTGATTAGGGARTATGCAGGCCTCATGTTGGAACCAGTACGTTTGGCATCTCAGATCTCATGGATGGATGTGCTTGTTGGAGTCTGTTCAGCCTAACTGCTGGGAGCAATTCAAAGTCCCATACCACTGAGTCACCACTGAAACAACAGAAGTTGCTGGCCAAGACGCAGACTGTATGTAATGTTTTGAGTGAGACCTGACTCATGCAGAAACCTTGGCATCCACTGGTAACCAGTGGTCTGGAACAGGGCTGTGTTTGCAGCTGTCTTTGTGTATACAGAAAGAATCAGAGAGTGAGAAAAGCAGCWGTCTGTGTGCCTCCAAGAGGGAGCAGGAATCTAAGAGGCCTGTCCTGAGTCATAACGTCCAACCAGTATTGTGTCCCCAGCAGTTGCCAGGAGCTGAGGCCTGAGCAAAAGAGCAGGGCAAGCATGTATGGTACTTTTCCACMTGTATGGTACATTCTCCCAGCCTCTGACCATTTGCAGATGAGGGTCTTCCTSAGATGG
This sequence comes from Rhea americana, assembly GCF_003343005.1. Lineage (NCBI taxonomy): Eukaryota > Metazoa > Chordata > Aves > Rheiformes > Rheidae > Rhea > Rhea americana. The sequence continues at coordinate 2,245,987 of NW_028185661.1, read as the reverse complement.
CTGTGGTTTCTGTGTATTCAACAATGGTTCTCTCTCTCATCAACTTGCCTAAACTCCTCTTGGACAGAGCTTGTGGAGAGGTGGAGCTAGCTGATATTTAGGAGTGAAACAGCCTGTCTTCTATTTGTCCTATCAGGTGTGGGAGAGGGCAGTCCTTTGCACACATTCTTTGCAAATAAAAAGGAGTATGGCAAAAACTAACCTAAATATAGGCTAGGAGTTTGGTCCAAGGAGCARTATCAGTGTGAGCAACTGGCAAGAAGTTGTAAGTAATTCCCAAGCAGAGAAACTCRCTRWCCTGTTGAGCTAATCTGGAACAAARGAAATAAAGATACTTCCCAAATTTAGAGACCACAGAGTGGAATTACATTTTAAGACAGAATCCAGGTACTTTATGAAAGTAAGATCCAAGAAAGCACTGTGAAATAACCTACCACAAAGAGAAAATTCATGTCAGAGGAACCAGTTGCCAGGCTTGTATAGTAACTAGGAAATACAGTAAGAAAATCTTGGTCTGAAATGGTAAGATAGATCAGTGAGGCCACCAGTGACCTGAGCAACCGTTAGAAAATGGGGGAAGCCAAGATACCTTTGGCCAGCTTGAAACCTGCCATTTTAGCAAGAAGAGACCTGGCAAAATGTAGTTGGCCATAGCAGTTGAAGATTGCAATGCTGTGCAAGACAGGACGCTTCCAGTAGTTTTCTAACCTCTTTTTAACCTTCCAGCAACCCAACATGTGGAGACTAGATTGTCCCAGCTCCAGTAATTCCATCAGTGTCTAGGCTCAGCCTCATGGTGTCTGGTGATTGTTGCCCCTGCATTTCCCATTAAAGAGACATAAAGTGTTATTAGATAATGAGAGAATGACAACTCAACACGCCGGCACTAGCCTCCACCCAAAACAAAAGCAAATGGAAAGGTCCTTGGGGAATCTGAAGCACCTGGGAGCTGGAGGTTTTGATCGAGTGCTGTTTTGGATGGGTATACACATGTAAATATGTAAAGCATGAGTTGAAGCAGAGAATCAGTAGARAGCCATGGAAATCTTGATAGAGTCTGAAGCAGTACTGATTCTGAAAAGGGTGATATTGATAAATCAGTATGGCAAGGGTAGATTAAAAAAAAAGAGACTGTTCTCACAGCAGAATATTAGTGATTTTTAGTGTTAGTTTGGGGCTTACAAAATGTGAGGCAGATGGATCACCAATACAGTTTGCTTTTCCCAGACAGGTGGTTATACAAAGAGACAAGGTACTTGGATCAATAGCTCTCCATGTTACCAGTTTACAACAGTCAGTAATGYATGTAGCAAGTATCCTTGAGAATTTTATGTTTGGGCATAAAGAAAAGAGTCTCAGCCAACTTCTTATAAAGAGCTCTTGAGGAAGAGACAAAATGGGATCATTTGAACTATAAAGAAACCCAAGAAAAAAACAAATAAACAAAAGCTCAAAGCACATGCTCTGGGTATGAGAAAATTTGCATCTTCTTAAACAAAAATACAGTAGAAGTCTTTTTTTAGAAGTAAGGAGACGTAAGGGCATATGGGAGAACTTTTTAAAGACAAGTCCTGGTYTGATTCTACCTAAACTAATAAAAACTCTGTTCCACTCAGAAAGATGCTCTAAAGACAACAGATACTTACCACAAGCCTCTGAAGGAGGTCCCTAATTATTCAGTAAAAGAAAACTAAGAGATGGAGTAGACATCTATCTCATTTGCATCAATGATATGAAAATACAGGAGAGGTGGAACACATGTCAATAGGTGAATACCTACCGATGTATTACTTATTAAACAAATTTTCTGCATATTTAGAGTGAAGTATCACACAAGTCCTTTTCTTTCCAGCTCATTCTAGGATTATGCTGAGCTTAGCAAAAAGTATGTGATGGAAATCAGCAGAGATGAGAAGCATATTTCTAAATGATGACAAAATCTTTTTGTTAGTTTTTTWAAAAAATATAGTTCCTAAGTGTAATAGGACCCCTAGCTCACCTAGAGCCAAGCTAGGTGATACTGTAGTATAGATAAACATAACAAACAAAACTAGAAGAGACCCAGGAAATCAGTTAGGTCATCTGCTGCTCTAGGTCTTGACCATTATGCTCTGCCAAATTGCTGACAAAGCTATGCCTAACCTGCTCTTTAAAACTGTCACTGGGGGAAATTCCAGCCTCCTCAGGCAATCTAATCCGCATTTAACTGTTTATCACTACAAAGCTTCCCTAGTGGCTGATCTTCACCTCTCCTGATGCTATCTGAGTCCACTACTTACTGCCCTGTCCACAGAGAATGCAATGTCTCTCCCTTCCTATCTGCATCAGAATTTGTTTCTGTTTTTTGTTTGTTTGTTTGTTTTTACATATTTTAAGACTCTCTATAGATGTCCTTTTCTTTTAGATGGGGAAGAAATAATCATAATTCTCTCAGTCACTTCTGTCATATTTTCTAGATCCCTCAGGGCTCTCTGCTCATTGCATACCTAGAGACAAGTTATATTGGTAGAATAAGGAGGAAGGTAATGCTAAATGCTTACTGGACCCTTTTGAAATAGAAGGACTGATCCACCCAGCTACCCTCTCTTGCGTACAGACAGACCTCTGTACCAGCAGGTAACGCTCTTGGCTGGCCTTGCTCTGCAGAGCAGGTCATTCGCAACCTGTAGATGTGGTGGTTTTACTCCTGTTGCTGCAAAAGTACCTTGAACCGGAAACTGGCCGAATGGCAGCCCTTGGCCACGAAGGGACCTGGCAGGAAGTGTGCTGGAGGAGAAGCTGCTCTGACCTGATACGTCACTAAGGTTCAGGTACTGAAATGTGGCACATCACGTTCTTCCTCTGGTTCCTGTTCCAYACATTTCTTTTCCTTTTGGTTAGATACATACATCAGCAAGTTAATTTTTCCCCACTAAACTAGAACTGAAATCAGGTTCTGACAATATCTTTAATTAACAGTGCTCAGTAGCATACAAAATCTGAACACCTGACAGTGGCCCATATCAGCAGCATAGCGTCACCCACCGGCAGAAACCCCAAGGTTCATGTCCATGAAGTTAATTAAGCAAGTGCCCATATGTTTGCAAGATTCAGTCTGGGGTAACTTTGGGCACTCCTCTAGTGCAAATAATAGCTGCAGGTGTACATTTGTACACTGATGTACGTTAATCTGCAAGAAGAAAATGGATCTCTCTCCGTGCCTAGACTTCACAAGTATCATTTATAAAACCCATTCATATTTAACCAAAGAAAATCAATTTCTCCATCAGAGTTAACCTGCTCTCTATTAGAATATGTTTAATTATGGCCTACTTTCTCTACATAGGAGGATAAATGAGCAAGAAATAGAATGCAGTGCTGTTGCTCTTGAGCAGCTGGCAAGAGTTGTTTTCACAAAGGTAAGTACATGTCCCTGCCGGAAATGCAGAGATTATTCAGAAAAGTGAGCAAAGGAGTACTCTGYTTTGGAGCATTAGTGAGTTTGCTTTGCAAAATGTGCTCTGCTGGAGACTAGGAAGTTTACATATTCCTTTTTTAAATCTAAAAGTCTACTACAAATTCAGATAAAAAATTAAGTCCCAACAATGTAAGAGTCTGTATGTCTGATACTTGAGAGTACAGCAAGCCAAAACCAGATGAGAGAGCGTACTGTCTGGCCTCTGCTGTTTGTGCAAATGTATGTGTTCACTGACTGTGTTTAGCTGGATTACTTGATGATTTTACTGTACCATGTGAGCTGAGCTAGCATTTTCCTTGATGTGTCATTTCATCTCTCCTCCCATTTGCTGTGAATGTGGTGCGTTGTGACTGTAGGTATCAGTGTCTGTGCCTGGAAGCTCCTTTTKTCAGGTAGGTTTGTATTTTCTTCTCTTTGAATAGCCAAATTATTGCTGGCCGGGCACTGCAGAAATGGCAGGGACTGCTGCGAACTGGAAAAAGGGCAGGACAGAAGAAAATATGCAGGAATAAACTTTAACTGCTAAGATGCTACTTTCTCTTTCCCTGCATTATATATTTTATATTTACCATCTAGGTCAGGCAGGGCATGTGTGTAAGGCCRTGTTAGAAAAGATCAGTGCCAGGCAGGGCTGCTCCAAGACAACAGTTTTCTGTAGACTGTGCACATTGCATAGCATCAAAGAGCAGCACAAGACCAAGGCGTTTTCATCATACATTACAGCCAAAACCCAGCCAGCATTCCCTGTTTGGCAGTCCCTCCTCCAACCAGAGGACTTGAGCTGACAGCTCTTCCAGCTCCCCAACTCTAGCTGGTGCAAGAAGGCATGAAGGATGGGGAAATCCTTTACTTGGGCACAAAACAAAGAGCTGTGGCTACCYACACTTCCTAACCAGAAAAGCTACACTGAGGAGAAAGTGTTTATGTGCAGCAGCCTCTGCTGTGGTTGTAACAACAGTGCCAATTCAACCTGACAGCTTTGGTATGAGGGTCATGAAAAGCAGTGTTATGATACRGATGGTTTTGTCCTAACAACGGAATTGAAAATGCCAAGTCACCCCAAGCAGACATGAAATGCATTTGATAACATTTGTCACTACTGGCTAAAGCCAGATAGGAACTTAACAACCTAGATGTGCAAATCCTATCTATCTTGGTTTTTTAATTTAATTAGCTACCAAACTAATTGAAGCCAATTACTTATATTGATAAAGGCCAGGAGCTGTTTTCTAAGTACTAACTATATTCCTAAGATTCGATGTCAATTGCTAATCTTACTGGGGAGTGTGTTTCTACTACATGGGCCATATTAAAAGCTCCTCTAATGGTAAAACAAGACTTGTCACAACAAAGGCTCAGGGGAGAATAAAAAGAAGCCACACTGCAAACCTTATTCAGTAGTAGTTTTCATTCTACCAGCGCAAGTATTTTACAGTTGATTGGCCAGCACAGACCCCTCTTACACAGTCTCAATTGAATAGCATGTTAAACTTGATCTTCTATTATCTTTTGCTCAGCAACATTTTTTTTTCAGCCAAAACATGCAGTAATCTGCAACAGGAAAAGAAAAGAGTATCATGAGGTTTCTTGCCACTCTACCATTCTTTCACAGATATTTGCCATACTATGGTTCAGCTTTACATCTAGATTTGGATGCATCTGAACTTGCCTTCAGATGAGGTTGTAAAATTGATAACCTACTAATACCTCAGAAAGAGTCCTTCTTACTAAGGTGGCCCATGCGACTTGTAGACTCTATTTCTTTGTTTCTCTGCTCTTTTCTAATTTCTATTTATAATCCAAGGCTCGGATTATACCAGATCTTATTTCACAAAAATCGGTGCAGGTAGAACTAGTAGGAAAAAAAAATTGTGAGAGCTTGGTCTTCCATACCAACCATTTTGTATGTATGCTTTCAGATATTTAAATAATACTCATACCAGAGAATCTAGGCATCAAGTTTAAAAAGCAGCACAAAGCAAGTATTCTTCCTTCTCTGCAGCCAGTAGAATGAAAGGATCATAGATAATCCAGATTGCTGCAAAGATGTTGCAACAATGTCTGTACACAAAAAATAACCCAATAACAACAACAACAACAACAAAACCCACTCACCACAGAAAAGCTAATTTTAACACCAGAATTTTGCACTTCCCATAACTCCCTTTCCTATAATGAGCAGGCCAATTGTTTTCTGAATATAACCTTCCATTTTGTTAAAGACCAAACTAGTAATGCAAAGTTTTAACACCTAATAGTATGTAGCCTCCTTGGAAACAGTTTTTTTTTTATTATTTTATTTTAAGTTCTTAAGTCTTCCTAGCTGTGCAGTAGTTTACATAGTGCCTAAAATACAGAGCTTTGGGGCAGTTTTAAAGGCTCTTGGCTCAGTTGTCAGCTCATCTCTCTAAATCCTCTTTCAACAAACTATATTGTTGGGCTTTGACAACATTTTCCAGATCACTTCTCAGCAGTGTCAGGCAAGTAGCTGTTATTCCCTGGGACTTTGCACACCTGCGTTCCAGCCCCTTGGCTCCATCACAGTGGTCCTCTCTCCTCCATCCTCCATACGAAGATGGTGTTTCTGCGAAGAAGACTGCATGGGAACCTCACTGTGACCACAGATATCCCTATTTCTGCCAGCTGATTTTTTTTTCCTAGAACTTCAAAAAATGTGTCAACTAAGAAGTTCACCTTTTCCCAGTGTGGAGCTGCTTGTCTTTGAAGAATCTCCTGCTTAACATCATAGGGGAACCTTGACAGGCAGGTCTATCTCATGTCCTGCATTGGTGCCTACCTTGGCAGACCATCTGGCCACAAATGTTTATGAAGTTTCTTCAGCACCTCTCTCCTCACTGCAGCTTCTGATTTTAGCTGATGGGCTGGAATCACAGCCTGCAGCCTTCAGTCTTTTTCAAGTAAGTCTCCTAGAGACTGTTGGGGGCCAGGATGGGAGAAAAGCACCAGACCTGCCATGCCTGAAGTAGCTTGTCTGCATGAGCTGGGATGTAGATCAAAGAAAGTATTCTGTCTGCTCCACAGCATGTTGAATTGCCCAATAAAAACATATATTGGCATAATCTCGGATCAGCTGATACAGCCTCAGTGTTATTTCATGTTGAAGCAAAATGACATGACATTGGAGAAAGCTTCACTCCCTCAAATATGTTCTCTCATGGCAGCAGATCCATATGTTCTCCCAGACAGTGGTCCAAGGCAGCTTGACTCCTAGAAGAGAGAGTTACTAATTATTTCGCTTTAGGCAAGCCTTGCCACAGTCTGTCATCATACAAGCATGTTGCTACATCAAATGCATGCACAATTCTTAGAAACAAGGATGTCTCATTAGGGAGTCTAAGGTTAGCTTAAATAGTTTAAATAATAGGTTTGATAACCTGGTTCCTTGTGATGGATGTAAGCCAGGAGTCCACCACAACTCATCATTTAGCAGAAACTATTTTGCTGTACAGCAACAACAGATTTCACATTTACAAATGCGGGAAACATTACTGCAAAAAACCCCCTGATGACTCTGATATAATTTGACACAAAAAAGATTCTTCTGCTTTTTATAGGTGAGTGTTGCTGGCCTTATATGGTAGCATCATGTGCTGAACAAAACTTTCATAATTATGAAATAGCAATGACTGACAAACTTGAATGGTTCAGGAAAAAAGTCCCCAGTACACAAAATGAATAAAAAGATAAATTATAAAAGACGTAAATGTGAAGTTTTCCTGTCACACAGTGAACACATGGATAGGGATGGGATGGGATGGGATGGGATAGGAAGGGAAGGGAAGGGCAGGGCAGGGCCAGATGTTCTTTGCCAACCCAGTAATACGTATTGTCTGTTTAATCTCCAGGGCGCTGTGCAGTAGGTTTCATCTGCAAGTCATTCACTACTTATGCTGTTTTTACATTAATGATGACTAAGAAACTGTATTAAAAGGACAACAGTCGTATATTATGCATCACACTGACACATGTACTCTCCAGCAAGAAGCAAATGCAGCCAGTAAAGAAAGCCATTTTGTGGTGTCTGATCTGGACCTCTTTGCAATATTTCAGGTAGATTTTTTTTTTCAGGTAGCAATGAACACACTCAGACATTGGTTCTTCACTGTTTTGATTCTAAGTGTTTCACTTCCATTTGTTTTCTATATTGTTAATTGGCATGCACAAAAATCTCTTAGGATACTGAACCTCTCAGCGAGTTCAGCTTTAGCAGAAGCCTGTAAAGCACTTAATGAAGATAAGGCATTCTTTCTGAAGGAAAACACTTTGAAAACATCATCCAGAAAATCCAGTTGCACAGAATATGTCACGCAGAATCATTACATCACTGGAACCCTCTCGGCTGAAGAGGCYGCCTTCCCCCTCGCCTACATCATGACCCTGCACAAGGAGTTTGAGACCTTTGAGCGGCTCTTCCGGGCAGTGTACATGCCCCAGAACATCTACTGTATCCATGTGGACCAGAAGGCGCCGGCTGCCTTTCAGCAGGCAGTACGGCGCCTGGTGGGCTGTTTCCCCAACGCGTTCCTGGCCTCCAAGATGGAGCGGGTGGTCTACGGTGGCATATCCCGCCTGCGGGCTGACCTCAACTGCATGAGAGACCTGCTGGCTTCTGCTGTGCCCTGGAAGTACCTGCTCAACACCTGCGGGCAGGACTTCCCCTTGAAGACCAACCGGGAAATCATCCGGTTCCTTAAGGGCTTCAGAGGCAAAAACATCACTCCTGGGGTGCTGCCACCAGCCCATGTCACTACACGCACCAAGTACGTACACAAGGAACAATTATATCCTTTCTTTTCTTTCATGCTGTGGACGTTTGTACATAAAGCGCCTCCACCTCACAACCTTACCATCTACTTTGGCTCTGCATACATCGCRGTCACCCGGCCCTTTGTGAAGTTTGTGCTCCAAGACCAGCGTGCCATTGATTTACTGGCATGGTCTGAGGATACCTATAGCCCTGATGAACACTTCTGGGTGACACTCAACAGGATTCCAGGTGAGTCCACCTTTWTTTTTTTTCCTATAGATACATAAGCTTCACACACACATGCACATATGTGTACCTGCACATATACACACACGCATATTTCAGGCTGATTTAGATAAAGCCTAGACAAAAAAGTTAATCAGATCATAATTTATATACCAACTTGATCTCTAAGATAAGCTTACTTGCCTTTCATGTCCACCTTTTTGACCACTCAGGGAGATACCATTCTGTGCATGCAATATACACATTACTTCTTTGCATCTGACCAGAAGCCCAAAGGATCTTAGTTTTCATTAAAATGTTTGGAATTTTCAGCTGATCCAAACCCTGTAAAATTTGAAACAAAGAAAAGGGAAGGAACAAAGAGAAAGATAACTAATTTAAGCTATGTAAGTACTGTAGTGAAGGTGTTCTCTACAATGTTTTGTTGGGGACAGGGAAGGAAAGATTATATTTTTCCACAGATAGAAGCAAATTTCTCCCTCTCTGTCTCTGACTCCAGAGCCAGAAAATCTGATTTCAGATCCACAAAAGAAATGTGGGAACCCTGGAGTCCCAATCCATTTACGGACCATGCCACAGCATCTCTCAGATACTGATTCYCAGAAATCTCTGTGAGGCTAGAAATGGAGGCACTAAATTATTTAGGTGCCTAGGACATGCTCATGAAGAGTTAAGCACCCAAATGCCCTTAAAAATATTAATCACTATCTCATCAGTGCCAACCAGTTCCCTTCTCCCAGAGCCAGGAATCTGAATCAGCTGTTACCAGCCTGCTGGTGCAGCCCCACCAGGGTGGGGGCTCTGCTAGGATTGTCCAAGAGCTTCAAATGCACCTGAGCCCCAGGCTGGCTGCCTCAGGTCCAGGCTTAATATTCTTTCCGCTTTGCTGAAATTCAAGCATGAGATAGACCGTCACAGGCTTGGAGAACACATAGCTAAGTGAATTTTTCTGAAAATTTGGGCCCTGAGAGAGGGTATATTCTCTGTGCTATGTAAAGACTATCTAGTCTGCCTTGTACTGAAGAATGATTGGAGAAGTAGGATATTGTATAATATGTACCACTGAGGCCCAGTAATGGGAACTCAAGAAACTGCTTTCTTCTTTTGTAGTTCCATAGGGTGAAGACTAGCCTATTAGTATGAAAGAATGTGCATGTCTGGGATAAATCCGTTAAGCCTGGGAACTGGAACAGCAAYTGGCAGGGTGTTTTGTGCCTCCTCTTACTCTCTTCCCTTCTCTCAAGCTCCACAAAGAGAGGAGGAAATAACACAACTGTGTGTAAGGATTTGAATCTGCTTCCAGGTGTCACAGGCCTCTTTGTGGGCACAAACACACACACCAGCTCTCCTTTAACACCTACAAAAAATCATGTATTCATAGGTACTGCCTGAATTCCATTGTACAGACTCAAGGATTCATTCAGAGAAACAGAATTAGARATAGTATTTTCATCTTCTACATTACGTGTTTCTAATTAGTTTTACCTTGCTCATATGACTGGAAGAAGGGTTGGAAGATGCACAGGACCTCTCCCCAGTTCACACTGCTTTTAAAAGCACTAGGTAGAATCTTACTGTTACCGAGTTCCTGGAATTTCATGGCAGCTCAAAGTAAGATATGAGCAATGGAAGCAAGGATAAATCTCTTCTCTTGCCCTTACATTTTTCACCTTCCCCCTGTTGTAATTCRTGGAGAAGGAAAACTGGGAGCACTATCAAAGCATCAGAGCAACTCTTTAATCTAAGAAGCAAACTTTACATGTATCTTGCAAGGCTTCCCACTTTGAAATAATCATATAACTCTATCTGAGAATAGTTCTTGCTCTTCCAAAACTACATTTTACAGCTGGCAYGCACAAGATAACAGCAAGTGATTACTCAATTAGATACTTACCGTGCAATCATCACAATCATCATCACCTACTATTAGTTGGTAGTTAGCTGACTTTTTCAGGAAGCTTGTTGCTGTGATCTTATCATAGTCCATTGCCTCAGAAGCAATAAACCTGGGACTAGATGTATTCTCCAGAGTCAGAGCGCTGTAGGTAGACATCATTTGTTGTACTGCACAGTTTGGCTTACATAGTCTGTGTAYTTCATTGTTTTTCTTCCATCACTGTCCACCTTACAGTACACTGGCACAACAATTTCATGTGCTTGTTCTCTTTGCATCTAAATGAGAAATTTGGAAAAGATGGAACATTTCCATATTAAAAAATGTTTTCTTCCTCTTCCATGTTTTCCCTTCCCTCACAGTAGTGTGACAGCCAAGCAGCTTTGACRGACATACTCTAGGGGCTGCTGTTGTCCAGAATTTTGAATGCAAGCTATTAAGTGCAGCACAGGGTGCCAGACCTGAATGTACCTGAGTCAGATCCAGAGCACCRAGTGACTCTTGCAGGGAGAAGTCCCCTTTAGTTCATGAGATATGAGCTTGGGACTCATTTTCTGGTCCTCATAAAAACTTTCTGTGCAAGTTTGACCAAGATGCTTCCTTTTTGCTTTTCATGCATGTTAAAGGGATGTAATAGCATCAGCCAAGGGTCTAGCTACTAGAACAGTTGGAGGCCTTCAGACAAGAAGAAAGATCATTTACAGACCAGTTTGGATGTACAGCATGTTAAGAAAGAACTAGTCCAAACACATATTTGTAGTTGTAGACAGCCATGATCTCCTCAGTGTAGATATATAAGAAGAAGTTGTTTGGTTCCCAACGTGAAAATAACAAGCTTATTACCCAGAGCCATAAAATGAAGAACAGGATTTTCTTAGCCCCCTAAAGGCTCTTGACTTTCAATTCTTGACTTTCAGTTGAGGTTTTAGATAACAGTCTTAACTTATCTTTGGTATTCATCTTGAGCCATTTATCTCCAACATGACTCCTACRTAACAGAAGAATCTTGAAACTCATTTTTCAGATAAGGAAGATAAACACAGAGAAATTAATGGAAAGTATTTGCAAAGTATTTAGGCTTGAAGTGACCAGCCCTAAATCACTTCCTTGTGGTCGCACAAGAAGTGTACAACACCTCAGTGCATGTCAGTGGAACCAAACCTCCCAAATCCCAGTCTAGCAGCACAATCACTGCACCATCTTTCTCCTCTGCGCTAGAGCAAAAAGAAGATTCTGGGAGCCATAACAGAGGCATACATTCACAGTTAATGCCACTGAATCCCTTAATGTGGCTATACTRAATCCTGTTCCAAGCCAAAATACTGTTCTTACTTTCAGGAAATATGATCACAGTATAAGCATAGCTTCTAGAATTTCTGATGGGATTCAGGCAGTCTCAGGGGATAATTCTTCAGGGTGCACATTGGTATGTATGCACACACACATATATATACATACATGTATAAATACTTATACACTGGCCCACTAGTAATTTAAACATTCATTGTTCAAGTAGGACTATAAATGGTGGGAGAAGTAATATGAGCAGTTTTCCTTCACAGCTACCAATACACTTTGTAAGGGAGACCAGTGTTGTTATTTCAAGCTTACAGAAGAGGAAGCAGGCAGAGAGAAGCAAAGTGATATGCCCAATGTCATAAAATGGACTACGGGCAAAACCAGAATTAGAGCACTGGCACCTTCTTCTTGGTGTAATGCTCTGTCCAAAGAATCAASCTGCTTTTTCAGAAAGCTTCGTCTACAGTGAGGTTGCAGTCCCTTCTGCACCAGCCCTGCTTGTTTACTAAGGGTGAGGTTGCAGAGGATAGTTGAGCTCTAGAAAGTTTGTTGCCACCAAAATGGGRATTTTTCTCTTGCCTCCTGCTCATCCTTTCTTTCTCCCTTTCATGCACTAGCCCTGTGCCAAGAGCTTTGTCAGTTCAACTCACTAGCCCTGAAGGAAAAAAAAATCTACTTTTATTCTGAGTCAATRAGTTGAACTGGCTCAATGCAGTCTGACCAGCACTTGATCTAGTACAAAGAAAACAGGGAGAACATGCAGACATGGGCAAAGGCAYGAGGGAAAAGGGAGGGAGAGGAGAAACAGAAGCCATATCTGCCCCTTTCAGCAGCAGTGAACCATTAGCCTGGCTTAAACTACTATTTACAATTCCACCTGATTAAAGGCAGTGCAGGGTGTGAGACTCCATGTGTCCTCTACACACAGTACAACTCTGCTTATTTGCTTCTCTCTTTAATTTACACRGGAATATGTACATGCAATACATATGAATTTAAAGATCAGTTGCTACAGTAAGAAAAATGCCTAATACGAAAGCCCATTGCCTTTGYTCCCAGCAGAGGAAGTCTGTAACCTCTGCTGGGAGCAAAAACATAGGCTGAAACACATAGGCTGACATCCGGCCTGGAAGTGCCCTTCTGCTTTGGCTGAATGGTTGCGTACAATTCAGTTCCAACTCTTTTGTACCTCTGCATGTGCAGAGAAGACAATCAATGTGAAGAGGAATAGGGGAGTGTTTCTGCTTTGGTTCTAGGATGTTATTAGGCTAGTTAGTAGGGAGATGCTTTTGAATGTACTTAGGCACCTTGGCAGCCTTATGGCTTTGACCACTTGAACATGCCAAGCACTTAAAAAAAATCGGTCTGCTGCCTGAAATTGGAGACCTGAAGCTTATAATGTCTTTCACAACTGTTCTATGTGTTTTAGTTCCCAGTAGTGATAATATGAGCTTCTCTAGAGCTTGCAGAAGTAACTGTCCTTCTTCTCCCTAAAGCATAGAAGGGCAATTGCTCTGGGCAAGCCACAAGTAGGTGACTTACACCTCATGCAGGTGAAAATTTSCAGCCAGCRGAGAGGCTGTGACATACCAAGCCAGAGAGACCTACTTCTGCCTGGTCTGTGTCAGCCCCCTCTCTCCTTTTATCCCAGATACCAAAGGGAAAATTGAAAGCAAATTMAATTTTGTCACATTTGCAGCTCTTTGCGCAGACAGCTGAGGGCAACTTGATCCTGAAAAGGCACAATGTAGCCAGCAAAATCTTACTAGTGACCCTGAGGTTCACTTTGCTCTCTGGACACCACTGGAGTTTCCCCTCTTTTGTGTGCTTTGAGAGAAGAGTCTAATATTTACACACGTCCTGCCTTGGCAGGTTCTGTTGCTATTAGGAGTTTACCAGATAGAACACTAAAAAAAAAAAAAAAAAAAAAAAAAAAAAAAAAAAAAAAAAAAAAAAAAAAATCCATGAGTCTGGGTTTCTTTTCATTAATGAAAGACAAAACAACCTCTTTGAGCATAAAATGAATCTTGTTGATAAGAACCTACTATCACCATTTGCCCTTTTGTAAAAAGGCATAACAATGTCCAATTGCCAGATGCCCCACTGCTGTCTCTTGTGGAGTCTTTATGCTTGTGTAAAGGGAGCATAAAATATACACAAGAAAGAGAGAATTTTATATGCACTAGTCACAGGCAGAAATGATTGCATGGTCATGCAAAATAGTATCGCATTAAGCTCTATATTTTCAACCTAAGTGCAACAAGCAATCATGAAGACAATGCTAAAATTGCATCCAGAAAGGTTTTCCCTCATTATAAAGCAGTTAATATTTTCTGAAATCTGATGGTTATTTTTGTAGTAGCTAGTAATGAAGTGAAAGTTAGGAAAAGTTGAATGAATGTATTTAATTGAATTAATGTATTCTTTACACTTGACAAATAGCAATGAATCTGGTAAAAAGAGAACTGGAACTGACAGAATTTTACAACTGTTTGGGGTGATCTGTGGAAGTGGTACACCTTGTTTACAGAGTAGAGAATTATYTGTGATTTGCTCTATGACATTAACGATACAGCACTTGTAATGGATCTAACCCACCATCCAGACAAAGAGGGTATTACACACATTTGGACACATTCACGTGATAGTCCTAAAGGAACACTGGGCACACAGCATGCCAGATCACTGCCTGCCACCAAATAAGACAAACTTTTGCATCAGCTTGAATATCAGTAGTYGGCTATCAGAAGCAGCAACTCACAGTGTTTTGGGCAAGCGCTATAGCACAGAAGCCCTGACCATGCCTTGACCTGAGTGGGTAGATTGTAAGGAGTCTCAGAGCCTCCAGGCAGCTTGCCTGAGAGCACAGATATCTGGGGACACCAGCAACTTCAATCTGGTATCTTTGAGTGAGGTTCTTTCTCCTGTTGCTGCTAATCTGATATGGAAATTGGAAAGCCATGGAATATGACTTTGCATTCTGCCTTCTGTTCCAGATATTCATCCAACTTTTTACATAATTGCATACTGTGTCTATCTAAGTGCAAAGAATCAATCTCACCTCTCTAAGATGGATGAAGGTTGCTAATATATTCCACCTGTGCAGGATCAGGGAGGAGCCAAACTGATAGATAATTTTGTCTGCAAGTGGACAACTACCCCCAAACTTCTAAACTGTATCTGTGCCATTCTGATGGCAAGCCCTTGGCTGAGAGCTGAATGGTAGACAAAAAGACAAGCAAGATAGATRGCAAACAATATGTCTCTTATAAGACCAGACATGTGGCTGATAATGCTGTGAGTTAAGCTAGTACTCTTTCAAGACAGATAGAAGTTCTCTTTGTTAAGAACTCACTCCAATTTATCTGAAGCAGTAGCTTCATATTCAAAGTAGAGCTAGTGGCTCTCAAGGAACACTTCATTCACACCCCTTGGTTGTGAATGTGGCTCAGAGATACAGGATTAACACCAAGAAATTCTGAGAAGCGTTGTTAGCACATTAATAAATCACACTCAAGAATTCCATATATATATATATATATATGTATGTATGTATGTATATATATGTGTGTGTATATATATATATATATATATATATGTGTGCATATATATGGACATGGACATTTGCTTGTACAAAATATCTACTTTTTTCAGACATTTTTGCCTGCACTGAGCTTCTTGATGCAGCAGCTTAATTATTTCCACTCACAACTACTTCAGTACCTCTCCATCCCACTGTCATTTGTAAACAGATTCTGTTTGCATCTTACTAATATGCACCAATATAGTTAAGTTCTCCTACTAAAATTTTCCTTTTCCTTAGGTTAGTGTCCACCCTCCAAAAGACAGATAGACAGACAGACAGGCCGAAGTCTTTTAAAATGATTCCAAAAGGCAAAGCTAGTGGAATAAGGTATGTTCTAGAAGAAGGTATTTTTTATCTATGTATGCAATATTACTCACATAAGTAATACTAGTTCATATTCCCCATTATTTTAATGAGACATCCTGATTGAGCAAGAACTTTTCATAGGAATAATGTACACAAAACAGGGACTTTCCTGTGACCAGTATCAAGTGTGATGACAGCAAAGCTGTTGCAATCTAATAATCAAAACCTTCCTCTTTTGCAAAACCTAGCTAAGGGAAGGTGTTGCAATACAGTGGTAATCACAAATACATCTGCAGCATAGCAGAATTTTCTGAAAAATTACTTCTGTCCTCTATCCACCACTCAGAGATTACAATTCACATGTAAATGATGTGACTTAAAATATGTGTCTTTATGCAATATGCAGTCATTGCAATTTAAGTACTGCTTTCAGTAGGAGCAGTCATTTGCTTCATACCAATTGATTGCTTCATGCAACAGTAGCTATTTTTTGCTTTGTACAAAAACCACTACTTACTGATGACAATGTAAGTATATATATTCCAAGAAAGTTTTTTTGATAAGCCACAACTAATAAGTGAACTTGCACTTCTGCACTTGATTCTCATTTATCTTCATATTTATTACACACCTAGTGTAACATGCTTCATACAGCAYGACTCCTGTAAGAGCAAAAGTAGACGAGAACAATTTAAGGAAAATATTTTTTCCTCTAAATTCTGCATGAGGTAATGTCTATCAGAATTCATGCATGTAACCAAGCAGATTTTAGCCCAGATGCAGTAACAGAGCTTTTTCTTGATAAAGTTTCTGGGAAATACTTAGAAGCCTACAGCGCTTGTTTCTGTTGGAGGGAAACTTCAGTTAGCGACCTGAAAATGTCGTCTCCTTTCATCTATGCGCAAATTCACTTGAAAGTTCTTTTAACCACACCTAAAGTTGTGTTATACTTGTTGAGGGACAAACTCTGTAGCCAGCAGCCAGTCTGTGCAGATGAGCTGGCAGTAAGTTGAACCATGCAGGAAAGAGTGCAAGTGCAGATATTCCCGGTTCATACAGAATGGTTCTATTGTCCCTGATGCTTATGTGTCTCCACAGAATCAGCTCACTCCCACGCAGGGAAATGGGTATTTCCTGAATGGCCCTGTTGAGTTCATCTCCTCCAGCACAGGACTGCAATCCTCCTTCTGCCAAAGCCACTATGATTTGCTTACAGGTCAATAAAAAACTCAGAAAAGCTCTTCCAAACATATTGCTAAATGGAGCTACAGTTGTTGGTGCTCACCGCCTTTCCTTAYTATTCCTCAAAATGATTTAAAAGAGGAGGTGTAGTTCAGCTCTCTTACGATTGTCAGCAGCTTGACTGCTCAAGGACAAGGCATGTCCTGCCTTAATTCAGATCACTGTCTTGAAATAAATAGTTTTTAATAAGCTTCCCTTTCCCCCCTCTGATCTTTATTTCCTTCACTCCAGGTTTTGCAGTCTGCTTTAAGACTTGCCAGCCTTTAGTTAGTCCCTGCACCCCATGCACACTTTTCATGCACTCAGATCCCCCATTGAAATGAATATTTATGGCAAAAAATACAAAACTGAGGGGGCAGTGTTTTTCCTTCACGGTTTCCGTCTCCTTTTGAAATAAAGTTTCTTCTTCCAAAGACTCCCCCGTATCTTTACCATTACCTCCTTGCCATGGACAGGTGGGAGAACTTGTCTTGCAGGACAAACAGGAGAACAGAGAAATCAGGATTTCAGATAAATGCTTCTTGCATCTTCTCTCAAGAGCACAGTCTGACAAACCATTGCCCTCATTGCTGTGCCGGGTTAAGAGGTTACCATTTCCACCCTACCTACCTTTGCTCATTARGCTCTCTTGCGTCACGGAGGGTTTTTAACTTCTTGATTTCTCCCTAGCGCAGGCTGACAAAACAAAACTAATTACTGTTAGAAAACCTGGGTAGGACTAAAAAAAAGAGGAGGTGAACTGGCAGTGTTGGGTTCGGGGAGGAAGCCTGGCAATGGCACAGCATCCACGAGGGCGGTTTCACGACCAGCTAAAACGGAGCTGAGCTCCTGCAGCTGCTGGAGGACGGGCTGATCCTCGGACCTGCGTCCATCCCCTTCCTCCTCCTAGGGCAGCTGCAAGTGGGCACGAAATAGTATTTTGTGAATACAAGATGTGGTGCACTGCGAAGGTGTTTTCCAGAGGTGACAAATCCCTTGTCCCATTTATAGGAGTTTCTGTAGCTGTTAAACAATTGCTTGTCATTCTTGTTTTTTGTTTGAGGGGAGGGGGGAGGGAGACGGTATGATCTGTTCTGGATTATTATTCTGTAACATTCAGCTGCTTTTGAAGCTACCTTTGAACTCTGCAAGAAATAGGATTTTAAAAAAGCAGCACATACGCACTCAGATATAACCAGAGCGCACCAAGCATCAAATCTGGCAGCCTCCCACAGCCGCAGCACATAGCCCAGCTGCCCCCGAGGAGGATGCAGATCCCTGGGGAAATGATTTGGGGAAAACCTCCCGCGTTTCCTAACTTTCTTCTGTTTCCTTTATTTTTTTTCTTTTTCCCCTCCGTGTTTCCAGTTGTTTTAACCGTTCTGTGGCAGCCTCGGGCTCCCCTGGGCGCGGCCGCCGCTGGGGCCGTTGGGGCCCGGTGCACGCGACATGGCGGCGC
>NW_028185661.1:2216729-2227539 GCF_003343005.1 Rhea americana | reverse complement strand
TCCCCGCCCCGCGGGGCGGTGGCGACACCTCCTCCCCCGCGGCCAGATGGCGGGCGACGGCCATGCGGCGCCTGCGGGCGGCCCTGCTGCTGGCCGCGGGGCTGCTGGGTGCTGCTGTGCTGCTGAGGTGGCGGCGGGTGGTGGCGGGTGGCACCGCCGAGGGCGCCGAGCTGGAGCGGGCCTGCCGCGGGTTGCTGGCCGGCCAAGCCCCCTTCACCTGGGCCCAGGGGCTGCAACCGGCGCCGGCGGGGCCCTCCTGCAGCGAGTACGTGGCCCGCAGCCGCTACATCACCCGTGCCCTCTCAGCTGAGGAGGCCGCCTTCCCGCTCGCCTACATCATGACCCTGCACAAGGAGTTTGAGACCTTYGAGCGGCTCTTCCGGGCAGTGTACATGCCCCAGAACATCTACTGTATCCATGTGGACCAGAARGCRCCRGMTGCCTTTCAGCAGGCRGTRYGGCGCCTGGTGGGCTGTTTCCCCAACGTGTTCCTGGCCTCCAAGATGGAGCGGGTGGTCTAYGGTGGCATATCCCGCCTGCGGGCTGACCTCAACTGCATGAGAGACCTGCTGGCTTCTGCTGTGCCCTGGAAGTACCTGCTCAACACCTGCGGGCAGGACTTCCCCTTGAAGACCAACCGGGAAATCATCCGGTTCCTTAAGGGCTTCAGAGGCAAAAACATCACTCCTGGGGTGCTGCCGCCGGCCCATGTCACCGTGCGCACCCAGTTCGTGCACAGGGAGCAGGCCCAGCACAACACCTCGGGTTTGGTCACCCCCAAGGTGCGCAAGGCGCCTCCGCCTCACAACCTCACCATCTACTTCGGCTCCGCTTATGTGGCCGTCACCCGGCCCTTTGTGGAGTTTGTGCTCCGGGACCGCCGTGCCCGTGACCTGCTGGCCTGGTCTGAGGATACCTACAGCCCCGATGAGCACTTCTGGGTGACCCTCAACAGGATTCCAGGTAGGCTGCAGGGTCGGGTGAGGGCTTGGGGTCCTCATCCCAGGCGTCTGTCACCTCAGGGAGGAGAAGGGAGAGGTCTCCTTAGATGACATCAATTGGCTGTTAGATGGTGTGGGCTGATTGTCATGGTCGCTACAGCTCACCTCCCCACGGAGGTATTTCCACCTGTAGCTCTAGGTGGTGGCTCACCAGGGGGTTGTCATCACTTATTTTACACAGAGAAACACTCAGGCAGGAGGCCGCCTGGCCGCAGGTGAAGTGCTTGTTGGCCGACACTAGTTGCAAATCTAGGAAGAGGTATCAAGCCTCCTTGTTTTTGCCTTCTTGTCCAAGCTGTGTTCTGGTGGAAATAGCCTCTCTTAGGTGGCAGGGAGGCATCAGAGATCTCCTGTGCTTTGATGGGGTTTTGCTAGGTGATGAGTCCAGGGAAATCACATCTTCCTGCTGAGGAGCAGTAACCATGTGTACCCTGTAAGACCCAGGGATTGGGTTTGCATTATTTACAGCAGGGCTTGTGGTGGTGATGCTGCACAGCAAGCTATAGGTGAGCAGTTGGTTACAGCCACAGCTATCATCCAGTCACTTTTAATCCCCATGCTGTTTTTCCTGTGATTCTTAATTTTGGGTGGATTGTAGTTGAAGAGAGAATGAGCTCTTTCGAAATTCTGTGAGATAGAAGTGAAAGGCACAGCACCGTTCCCAGATAGCATTCCTTCACTTGAGCTCACTGTGTTAGCTCTAGCATCCTTAAATGAAGGAAGTGGAGGATCCTCACTGTAAGGAAAGATTTCTATTCTTTTTAGTTGTACTGTCTCCTTAGTCCCACATGTATTTGCTTGTTGTATTATCTTATTACTCTAAAAGGCACCGTAGGGATTTGTGCATTTTCAAATCCATCTCGCACCACAAAATGCTGTTGGACTGCATACCTTCACTTGTAGAGGATAGGGTATGTATTTGCCCAGCCCAGCTTGTTTCCTAAACATAAATATCTGGTGTCAGAGTCCAGCAAAAGTTATCACTGATTTCAACAGGTCTTACAGAATAATAATACCTGTCAACTCCAAAGATGGCTTGTACACCATTTTGCGCAGATTTTTGAAGTATAATTTCCTGTGCACCTGTTTATGAAGTGCAGGAGGAAAGCTTAGGTCAGATTAGTGGCTTGGAAATGTAAAGAAATTGTCCCCTTCCCTAAATAAAGATGCAAATGGGGAAGCATAGGCTGCTTCAGAAGACTAGTTAAGAGTAGTCTGTGTCAGCTTGCCTTTAACCGATGCATTGATTTGATYTTGGAATTACAGGTGCAGAACTTCAAAGCAAATCAGCCAGCCTTTTATGCTGTAACATTTCAGAAATGTAAACACAGCATCTTGATTCATGTAAGCTGTGGACATCTTGATAATACATGGTAGCAATGGAAGAAGGCAGAGGAACAGGCTCCCTCTTGCAGCCAGCACATGCAAATCAACTGTTGTTGGAATTTCAGTGAAAAAATTAGAAAACGGAAGGAAGAGCTTAGAATGTACTGAGAAACACATTGTGTTGCCCTTGTCCTGTGGATGAGATCCAGATTCTGAATCAGAATTTATTTGACTTGCCCCCAAACTCTTTCTTTGAATGAAAGGTGCTTAGAGTATCGAGTCCTCACAAGACACTGCTAAGAGAAAGTGTGTGCCCTGCTTCCCAAGCAGTGTTTTGCAGTCACCAGAACTGCACTGATCAGATATGAAGACAGCCACAATTGGCTGCAAAGATAGGGCAACCACGGCAGTGCCTTTAGTTCATTTCTTCCCCTGGTGTGTATTTGAAATTCACTTCCTTTGCTGTGGGCACTTTGAAAATCAGAAAAATAAATTGTCGCAAATAAGGGTGATYGCAGTTGTGTGATTTTGTTTTTTAATTACATGCAGTCAGAAGCATTGCACTTCCACCATCCACCTTATTTTCCCTCCAGCAACCATCAATTAAAATGTGGAGATACTRGCCATATTTTTCTACCTATGCTAAATGAAAAGGAGTCAGAGATGAGGCTGTCAGTGTTTTAGTTGACAGGGTAGTAGTATTCAGTATTGCTGCCCTTGAGGCTGCTCTTCCCCTCCATGTTTTTAGTGATAAAACATCTTTAGTCACAATGGAGTGTTAGATGAGAGCTTAATAAAAGTAGAGCAGCTCATACCTCATTTTGTATTTTCACCATCAGCATATCTTTTCAGACCAACCATATTTATAAAAACAGATCTCAAGAACAGATTCCGAATATGAAACCAGTCAGTAAAGTTATAATATAATAGAATAAACAAATACTTAAAGGAAAGTGCATTAATCTCTCTCTCTCTYTTTTTTTCTTTTTCTTTTTTTTTTTTTTAGTGCTAAGCTACTTTTTTCCCTACTTTTTGACTAACTTATAAAATTGCCTAGTTTCCTTAATTCAGGAGATAGTGAGTAATGTGAAGTCAGTAATTTTGTATTCCTATAAGGCAGTGCCTTTCATTGGTTTTGTGGATATCCTGAGGTAATTCCTGTTTTATCAGTCTTCTTTCTGCTTTACCATAGTGTCAGCATATTCCAAGTTTTTCCTCACACCACGTTTACTGCCATCTGTTGTGAACAGGTTTTTAATTTAAAAGGATAATGCATGTCCCAGACCATTTAAATTGTTTATCCCCTGCCATCACTGCGTCTTTTTGTCTTTTATGAAGTGTTATCATTAGTTTAATGCTTTATCCGAAAGAAAAACATTTTTTTTGAACTCCCTCTAGGAGAGAATCACTCTTTTTARAACATTACTTTATTTGAAAATGGCCCAATATACAAAGAGGGGGGAATAAGAAGATTGTAAAGTTCTGATTATTGCTGCCACATATTTCTGTTTATCGCAAAATGTTATAGTGGTTCTGTTGTTAGAGCTTGCAGTCCTTTTGCCTCTGATAGAAGAGTTGTGAATGAGTATTTGTCAATAATTATTCTTATTTATGAGGGAGATGCTGCACTTACAAACACAAAACAAAGCAAGCAAGGAGAAAAAGTATGTTAGTTAATTTTTCTTCTATCAATTTTCTCTCTCTCTCTCAAAAAAAAAAACCCTCAAGCCCTTGTCATTATTCAGTGTCTTATGCTTCTGTTTTCTCTGTTCTCTTTAAGCTCACAAGCAAAGTAGTTGTTAGGCTACAGTAACTATAGAGATACTGTATTTGTTACCATGGGGGGGGGCGGGGGGAAGTAACAAAATCTTCCTTTGATTTTGCCTTTGACTTGGACTTAGGATGATCACACTATTTCAGTTATTGCTTTATCACCTCTAGTTTTGCAAATGTTCTGCAGTAGCCAGCTGAAAATGGGCTTTAAAGAACTGCTATTAAATTAGCCTTATTAAAATTCTTGTTTTCTAGCAAAATAAATATATATACCCACATTTTAAATGAAATTATGAAAACTGGAAAGAGGGTTAATTGGCATTCAAGAAAGAGAGAAGTCAGAACTAGAGATTCAAATGTCTCTTTAATTAAAAATATCTTTGAAGGACTTGTTTTCCCTGTCTTTGCACAGGCCCTGCAACTCTAAACCAATGCTTTTAGGCATTTTGTCAAAGCTGTAGAAGACTTATCTCTAATCTCTGTGTAAATCAAGAAAAAATCCTTTGTTTTCCATGTACAGAGTCAGTACAAATGACTGATAATAATACAAAAATTATGAAGCTTGAGCAAAAAAAATTTTCATAAAAAGCTTCATAGTTCCCTCCCTTTCCACTCAAATAATTGCTTCCTTAAAAAAGGAAAACAGRAGGAAGTAGTAGTAACAGATTTTAAATACTTATATTCAAAATCTGGGGAGAAAGAAACCCTCACCTTGGAAGTATTGAGCTGTTAAAATAGCTTAACCTTTGTCTTATATATGATTTGAGTATTATCAGTGGTTATTAGCATTTAATAGTAGTAATACTTATTACTGTTGTTACTGTTAGACACCTTACACTGTTATCATTAAATAGACATGCTTCCTGTGTGTACAGAAGAGATTGACGAGATTCACAGACTTCAGCGTCCCTTACAGAGCAGCTTTCAGAAAGAGGGGCTCTGGGGTAGGATCTGCGCTTCAGCTGTGCAGTGTGCAGTACATAACTGAGGTGCCCTGTCTGCTCCAGCCTCTTGCGCCTTTGAGCATTGAGGTGTGCAGGAAACATAGAGGTTAATACAAATCTTCTCCTCTCTGATCACCACTACCCATTAGCGCTGTTACTACTGCTTTTCACATTTGTTAAAAGCCTTGAGTCATGCCTCAATGATAACACTAAATGAATTCTTTGCATTTGAGCAAGTTGCGTTTTTTTCTTTCTTTTCAGCTTCATTAGGAAAAAGCAGAAATAATTTCTGGGTTTTTGTACCTGCCACCATGCATGTTGACTACCCAAACATTGCCGTGTTCTGCCATTTGATAACCCAGATGCAGTGGCACAATAATCATTTACTGGGCCTGAAAGAAMAAAACACATTTAGTCTTTTCAAACATGGAAACAAATTATATACAAGTGTTAGTGTTTCAGTGAGAAGTTGGTGCTTTTCAGTTTTACTTAGCAAAGTGGTTTGTACATCAGGTGGCAGTTACAAAGTCTGTATCATTATTTTGTTCTCGAACAATTACTTGAGCCAGTAAGAAAGATAAAATCTGCGGAAAGCAGTTAAGTTTATAGAAAGCTTTTATTATTTTATGCAACTTGCCTTTCATTTTTTTGCCATATTCTGAAGACAATTTTAAGAAGTGCTTTAATAAAGTTCTTTCATTGAATTGAATACAATATTGCAGAACAGATCAGTTGCAGGGATTTTCCTGGCTCTAACTACATGATCAGCCTCTTGTTTTCAAATGACAAAGACTATGCCCTGGCAATGGTTTGTTACAGTTACTGCCTTTATTTGAAGATACTGAAATTCCCTTGACTCAGAAGCATTGCCCACAGATTGCACAAGCAACACCTGTTTACTTTTCAGCAAATATCAGATACTGAATGTTCAGCATTTTCCTTACGCCTTATGACTTTGAAAGGGTGTTTGCCTGGTTATAGCAGGACTTACTGTTTAAGGTCAAGGAGAAGCCTTCCTTGCAGTTTATGATCTGGACAAGTCCTGTGATCTGTCTCTGTCTAGACTTAATATATTATTATATAATGCGATAGGCTATAGTTCAGTTTCAGCAGCTCCATCCAGCTATACAGTGCTTGAATTTGTTCTATTGATCTCTTTTCTTTTTATTAAAAAAGTATTTACTGTTACCTCATATGAAGGTATGTGTCTGTGGCGTGGTGTTCAAAGAGCACTTGGAGGGTACTACTGGTTATGAAAGCATCATGAATGATCATATATGCATGCATTATCATACTAAAGGTTGTTGCAAAGGAAGGATTTTATTTTGCAAGTGAAATTAGTTAGATCTTTTAGACCATCATCTTGTTTACATCATAAAAGCTGCTTTCAGCTAGGAAATACTACAACAAGTTGATGTGCAGAAACATGCTTGGCATCTGTTCATTTGTGTATTACTAGGTATTTCATCCCAGTTCTGTAAAGAAAGACCCCAGAGAACAGACATAAAACTGAACACATAACTGTTAAAAGGACTAATTGTTTTATTTTCTATGTTGCCCAATTGCAGGTGTCCCTGGCTCCATGCCCAATGCGTTGTGGGAAGGTGACCTGAAAGCTGTGAAGTGGATTGATATGGAAGAGCGCCATGGAGGTTGTCATGGTAGTGTGTACATTTTTCCCCCCATTTCTTCTTCCTGTACATACAGTCAAAAAGAGTTAGCTGTTTTTCTTCTAGTCTTACAGCCTCTAATAATAATGTAAGACAGTCTTTAAATAGCACTGCATAGGGGATAAGACATGAAAAAGAAGTCGCCTCCTCCATAGCCCTTATGCAGTGAATAATAGCCACATAAAATAAACAGAAATGTGGAACAGTTCCTTCTTGATCAGAAACTTTTATAGAATATATCAGCCTTGGGAAGGGAGGATATGTGGCAACTTACATTTCACAAGAGCTAGCTGACAATTGTAGGCCCTGGGGAATTTTCTTGTATGTGGGTGGGAACAGCCCATGTGTTCTTAGCCCTGGGACTCAGAACTTCTAGAGCCAACAGCTGTATAATTGACACACTTTCTTGTGAGTTCGACAAAGCACAGCTCTCAGCTCTTGCATTGATGCCCTTTAGAGCCACAACTGGCAGGAAGCATAAGGAACTCAGAGTTTATGGAAGTGCTGTTCCTATTTGCTCTCTGGCCTTCTTTTCCAAGAGTGGTTGCCCTCTAATGTGAGGGTGACTGCGCAGGTCATAAAGCTACAGGTAATAGAAGTTTTTCAGCAGAGCATCTTCAGGTAGGCTGAAATAGAGTTGTGGTTCTGGGTTTGATTCTCAAAGCCATTCTGACAATTTGAAGTTGATTTCTCCTCTCAATTGGAATGAGGGGTTAAAACTTCACTGTAGGACAATTTCTGGAAAAAAAACATTTAGGTTTAGAACATTTGTTTTACAATTTGAAACTGTTGGAATTTTGAGTTTTTCTTTTTCATATTGCTTCATGACAGGACATTAGCAATATATAGTCTGTTGTGTGGAGCGCTTCTGGTCACTGATCTGTACGTTATATGCTACTACAGCTGAAATATAAAAGTGGAAAGAAAAAGGGAATAAAAAAACTTTTTGAGAATTTTAATCAGCTTAAATTAACAGCAGTTTCACATCAGCATAACTACACTGAAATTAGTGAAACTGCCCCAGTATCAACCAGAAGTATTCAGTGGAAAACCCTATATAAGTAAAAGTAACTGTTTCTGTTCACAGACAGAAGGAAATTCACTTGTCTATTGTGTTACAGCCTTGTCTTAAAAAACGTCTGAGGTAGTAACACATCTTTTTATGATCTGTCTGCTTATTCAGAAATTTTGCTTATTATCTATTCCTAAGTAACTTTCTTGATATCACTCCAGTGTTCATAGGTATTCCATTTGTACATCCAATGTGCTTTTTAGCAGATTTATTGGTGTAGGGGATTATTTGTAGTAGGTTTGCAGATAAGACTTTTAAAAAAGAATGATTTGGATTCTAGAGGATGCCTATGGGAAAAAAAGTGAATTCTGACAATGCTTTTTTTTTTCTTTTCCCTGCAGGTCATTATGTCAGAGACATTTGTGTATATGGAACAGGTGACCTCAAGTGGCTTTTTAACTCCTCCTGTCTGTTTGCGAATAAGTTTGAGCTAAGAACATACCCACTTACTGTGGAGTGTCTGGAATTAAGACATCGAAAGAGAACCTTGTCTCAGAGTGAGATTCAAGTGGAACCAAACTGGTATTTTTAGTTAAGAAAAAGGCAGGCTACAGGCTACAACATAAATAAAAGTGGTCAGGAAAATAGCAGCAGAAATCTAATTTTTGCTGTTCCGGAAGCGTAAACTCAACAGACAGGTTTCTTTAGGATTTTCTGTAGATGGAGTTTGGGTCAATTTGTCTCAAACTACCTTCAAATCTAGCCTTTCATTTAACACCAAGAGACCAAAATGTGAAAGATGCGAAAAGAGAAACTAAGGTAAAGCTTCTTTAGGAGCTGCTCTGTTTGCATTTTTGCCATTTTTAACGGTGTTTTTTCAGCCCCAACTTTTGCCTAGCTACAGAGTCTTTGCTATCTTTTTCTGTATAAACATGTATAGAATCATGCATCCCTGGAATTTCTTGTACATATAAGACAAGTAGTGCGCACTGATGAGCAAAAAGATGACGAGTCACAACCAGTAAGATCTTAAAAGCAGGAACACAACATGTAGCTATACCTACAGACATTGTTTTGTCAAAGATACTAATATTTGATGCAGAGAACACAGGAAAGTACTAGAAATGGAAGAAAGACACTGCACTTCCAGATCCTGGCTCTCCTTTAAACATCTGTCAGGACRAGATTTGTGAATCAAAAGAGCATCTTTTATTAGACTAATGGATGTGGTTAGAAAAATCAGATAGGCTTTCAGGCTTTCCATGGCTGAAAACAAGGGCTTGTGTATTTGGCTATTTGGCTTACTTGGCCAACTGGAAGAGCTGGAAAAACTTTTTTTAAAAAAAGAAAAAGATAAATATTTTCAAGACTGAAAGAGCAGTAGCTGAGCTTTGACAATAACCCAGCAATTCTATCTCATATTTTGATAGGGCATTAGCATTCTTCCCAAGTTTATTTCCTTTGATCATAATACAAAAGTTAATACACATACTTAACCTCAGGTTTCAATTCATCAAAGTCCTGTTTTTATCTTCCAGTAATAGCCACTAGAGGGAGGGCATCAAATATCTGAGCAGATTTTCCTTTCCAAATCTGTATAACCTTCTAAAGCATAAAAAAACCCCTAAAACCCCTGCAATGCATATAATGTCTCAGCACATTGGGCATGCCATAGAGAAAATTAGGCCCAGGAATATCTTAGTGTGGAATACAGAAGGTGAAGGTTAGAGATATCAGTCACTGTGTCCTGAAAAACAAAGCAGGGAAGTAAAACTGTGAATGCTTCTTCCTGTAGTTCCAGCAGGTTGTATTTATAAGGCATTTTAGCGGCATTGTTGAATGACCTGGTCAGCAGCATTGAGGCAGTGTAAATTGAGATGCCTGAAATTTAGGGATAGTATCTGCTGCTATCCAGCCTCTCCAGAACAAGCAAAGGTGACTCAATGAGTCCCTCCTAAAAAATAGCAATTTACCATGAGCTTTATTTAGCTGTTGCTAATTTCAGCTTTTTCTAACAAATTGGATTGCAAACTGCAACAGTTCAGAAATGACAATGCATCGTATTCAGCTGTCCCAAAGCATAGTTGGTAACCTCCAGGGAAGAGGTTGAATGGACAGGATCTGTTCAGTCAATTTATTCTGCATTTATTGCTGTCAACACCTGACAATATAGGTTCTGGCACAAAAGGATCAAGAATTTATCTCCAGAGCAGAACTTTAGTGGAAATCTTGTTCATTTTTTTGTGGAGAGGGAGAAGAGGACAGTTTTAGTAGCTTGCTGCCATGGTGGCAGCTGAAGGAAGAAGTATGCTATGGAGAGTCATTCTTTGAAAAAGGTAGTTTTAGGGTGTCCAATTTAAGACAGTGCTGAAGCCAGGCCCCTGTTGTTCTGTCAAGCTGAATATCCCACAAACTGAAATATTCCACATGCATAACAGGTGTTCTCACAGTTTCATGTGAATATTTAAAGTAGCACAGAGTATCAGGGAAATGAGATACCATTTCATTGTTCAGACTCCAGAAAATACAGGATAGAAATAAATGGCAAAATATCTCTCAATAGCAGAGCATTAAGCCTGGCAATCTGAAGCCACAGAAATAAGAGTATTTTACTCTGAGCTTTAAAAGAAAGAAATAGGACTGAATTAAGCACATAGTTTTAAGTAAGATTCCAGAAAAAATCAAAGCTGGACAGTTTATTGAGAGACCTACATTTCTGTCCAGCCATGACTTAGGCTTTTTGATGAATGCTACTCCATGTTATGTTTTTCTGGAAATAAATTACTTTGTTTTCATTATGTGACTGATTTGGGGAACAATACACATTGTCAKTCTCTTTTTTTTTTTGAAGAAGGAAGATTACAGTTCATCACTTTCTGCTCAATGACATGTAAAGAAAGAAAGAATAACCTTTTGCAGTCAACCTATAGAAATACATCTAAAATAATGTGACCTAACAGTATTCACAATACTTTAGAATAGCAGTAAAAGATAGGGGGTGATCAAAAACTGTTGGTAAGCATGAAGTTTAGGTGGGTTAGATTTCCATGCAGAATAGTAAGAATAGTGATTAGTTCAGTAACA
>NW_028185661.1:2208783-2216645 GCF_003343005.1 Rhea americana | reverse complement strand
AAAAAAAAAAAAAAAAAAAAAAAAAAAAAAAAAAAAACATCTGCCCAGACACTATAAACAGTCAAGCAAAGTTTCAGTTCTGTTTAGTCACACACTTAAGAGCTTACAGGTACTGGGCATGCAATGAATATGCTCTCTAGAAGGATTTACAAACACATCAGACTTTTCATTGTAATCAGTTTGACTTGCTGGATCCCTTGCTGCTTCTTGAGCTCCAGAAAACCCTTATAAACCTAGCCCAAGGAGCTGAAATCCTATAAGATTTAAGGCCTCTGGAACTGCAGCCTTTTCACCATGAGAACAGTGAAACAAGCACTGGACCTGACTGGACAAACCACTGAGCAACCTACCCTGAATTCAGTGTCAGCCCTGCTTTGAGCAGGGGGCTGGATTGGGTGAACTTCTGAGATCCTTTTCCAATCTGAATGACTTCTTTGTGATTATATGATTCTTTTGTAGACAGACTTAAACTACTTCACTCAGGTATAGAAGTGTAGCTGCTAGCACCTACCATACTACTTGTTTGAAGTCATGACAAGTACATCTGCAGAGCCTGCCCTCAGGTTGAATTGCAGGTTAGGATTTAGAACTGAAAGGCATACCTGTGAATGAAAATAAAGTCCTTCCTCACTGTTTCTGTATTCCTAAYATTAAGGACATTTTTACATCCCATATGGTGCTGTACAAGCAGCTCCATGACCGTGCAAAATTCTGTGCCACTCTTAGATACTACAACATTTTTTCTTTATTCTCTAGTGTCTCATGTTCAATATACTAAACATGAATGAATCACCATGTATTCCTCTTTTGTCACTTAATTTAACACATGAAGTAGGAAGGAAAGGACATCTGGAGAAGCTGACATTACATGTTCTGTCAGTACTGGGAACAGACACGTTACCATTGCTTCCTCCCTGGCTTGTTATCTTAGCCTAGGACAAAACTTGGATTCATCACCAGGGTTTGTTTCGCTAGCCTATAAATACAAGCAGGTAGTCATGCAAAACGTGCATATAGTGTGCTATGCAACTGTACAATGTAGTACTTGGGCTTGCAAGCTCATACATCTGAAGGGTCGATGCTGGCAAAATCTCAAATTAAGTGAAACTTTCTCCTACAGAATTTTAAAGTATATGTTTGATGTGGGAGTTAAGTGTTTCTTTCCAAACTTTTGTCGTCCTAAAAATACGTTATTTCTTCAGGTTCTAGTAAGGCACTGTCAGGTGCTCCGTTTCCTTCTGCCAGTGCAGCACCATGGAATTAATATATGAGCTGAGACACTCCCAAGCCCTGATCCAACAACCTCACTAAAGGCAGCAGAAAGGCTTCTTGCTGCTATAAGTGGGTTGCAGATCAGGCTAAGCTGGAGTAGTCAGCACTCAACCTGGGGTGAACAGTAGTTACCATTGACTGAGGCCTTAAAACAGTGCATTTCTCTAGTACATTTTAGGTTTATACAGTGTGTATGGCCACAGGTATTTCACTTCCAATTGCAGGTAACTTGTGGGGTTCATGCTATTTCTTTTTTCAGTTACATGCACTCAAACACTTCCAAAAAATCCCTTCTCTCTGGAAGGTAACAGTTCTGTGTATGCCTGAAACACCAAAAGTGTACACAGCAACCAAAAATTTCAGGCAGCTTGTGCCAGGTTACAGCAGYTGTGAAAGAATTACCAGGAACACAATTGTACCTCATAATGTTCCTCTGGAAGTTTGAGCCCATTACTGAAAATCAGGCATTTGTACAAATGCTACTTCAGGCCTCTGGTCTAGAGGTCTGTAGTTAAATTCCCTGGCAGCAGTTTCCACAAGCAGGATTTTGTGTAGAGAAGGGGAGAAGGAGGGAAAATGTTAGGTCTAGGGCATGGCTTGATATCTGGCAGCAGTACCGCATAAATCAGCTTAAAACAGAATCACGGAATCACAGAATGGCTGAGGCTGGAAGGGACCTCTGGAGATCATCTAGCCCAACCCCTCTGCTCAAGCAGGGTCATCTAGAGCACGTTAAACAAAATTGCATCCAGCTGGGTTTTGAGTTATCTCCAGAGAAGGAGACTCCACAACCTCTCTGAGCAACCTGTTCCAGTGCTCTGTCACTCTCACAGTAAAGAAGTTTTTCCTCATATTCAGGTGGAACTTCCTGTGTTTCAGTTYGTGCCCGTTGCCTCTTCTCCTATCGCACGGCACCACTGAGAAGAGTCCAGCACCATCCCCTTGACTCGCTTAAGGTATTCGTAGACATTGATAAGATCCCCTCTCAGTCTTCTCTCCAGGCTAAACAGGCCTAGCTCTCGCAGCCTTTCCTCACAGAGGAGGTGCTCCAGTCCTCTGATCATCTCCAGTCTTCTAATCATTAACAGGAACGATCTCCTCCCAGCCTTCCTATTCATACTCCTGCCAGGCTTGTCTGCTGTTTTGCTGTATCAATTCCCCAGTAGTTTATCAGGAGACCAATAAGAACTAATGCTAGCCCAAAAGAGGGGTTGACAGAGGTGATCACAGGACTAGGAGCTGAGCAACTACTTAAGTTGGCTATAGTGACAAAAAAGAAAAAAGAAAAAGCATATGAGGGTATCCCTTAAACTTCACTTATGATGTGGAAATGATTTTGGTATTTCCCTGTAAATAAATAAATAAGCTTTTGCAGACAGTCATTAGCATTATACTGGCTAGATGCTTCAGGCACCATTGCAAATCATGTATGTCTAAACTGTCAATATTTGCAGTGCATCTAATGGCAYAAAAATGCAAATCCAGTTGTCTTCACAAAAGAAAGAAAACTTATGCAAATGAGATCCATATTCTTATTCTTTGCACACCCCCATTATTAAGGACAGCAAAAAAGATCTTCAGAGGATAAGAGCTAAGAGCAAGAGGTACTAGAGAGCATGGGGACAGGAGGACAATTGAAATGACAGAGAAAACTTGAGGATGAAAGTGCAGAGGAGGCAGGAAGAAGAAAACAAAAAAAGGGAAGACGATACTTGAGAGAATGAGCTGAGAATGTGAAGACCTGATAAGCTAAATAGGATAAAAATGTGGTTTTGATAAGAGTCATTCATTCAATGTAAGCCTTCTTTTCTAGATAACATGGGTCAAACTGCTGGTTTGCCACAGAGCTCAGTCCCAGAGCAGTGGCCCACTCCTCCTAGTTTTGTATCATCTGCAAACTTGCTGAAGGTGCATTCCGTCTCTTCACCCAGGTCATTAATAAAGACGTTACTGGTGGCCCCAGTGTCAGCCCTGAAGGTACACCACTTTGGCCTTCAGAGGGATTTCATTCTGCTGATCATAACCCCTGGTGCCTGGCAGTTCAGCCAATCTTCAGTCCATCTCACAGTCTACCTATCTAGCTGATATTTCAGCAGTTTGTCTATGAAGATATTACAGGAGACGGTGAAAAACCTTACTGAACTCAAGATAAACAGTGTCTGCCTTTGCCCACTGAGCCAGTCATCTTGTCATAAAAGGCTATTGGGTTAGTTGATTTCCCTTGACTACTTCCATGTCCTTAATATATTTGGAATTATTTGCTCCATCACCTTCCCAGGGATCAAGGTGAGGCTGACCAGCCTGTAGTTCCCTGGATGCTCCTTCTTCCGTTTCTTGAAGGTAGGAGTGACATTTGCTTTCTTCCAGTCCTCAGGACCCTTCCCCATCACCTAGTTCCCCTCAGCACTCATAGTGGGCATCTCTCAGGTGCCACAGGCTTGTGTATGTCCACTTTGTTTAAATGTTCTCTAGCCCGATCCTTCTCCACCGAGGGTGAGTCTGCATTGCTACAGACCTTGCTTCTGGTCTCAGGGACCTGGGATTGCTGAAGGCTGGACTTAACCAGTGAAGACCCAGACTAAGAAGTCACAGAGCACCTTTTCCAYGTCCTTAGTCACCAAATCCCCTGCTGCATTCAGCAGTGGGCCCACATTTTCCCTAGTCTTCTCTTTTTTTGCTGCTGATGGAGAATGCAGAAGCCTTTCTTGTTGCCGTTCACATCCCTTACCAGATTCCTTCCTTCCATCACTTGTATGTTTCCTTTTTACACCTGAGTTTAGTCAGGAGTGCTTTGTTTGTCCATGCAGACCTCCTGCTGCCTTCAGTTGATTTCCTGCATGTGGGAATGGACCATTATTGAGCTTGGAGGAGGTAATCCTTAAAAACAACCAGCTCTCCTGTTCCCCTGTTCCCTGCAGGGCTGTATCCCACCATGTTCTAAGCAAGTCCCTAAGGAAGCCAGAGTCTGCTCTCCTGAAATCCAGGATTGTGATCCTGTTCTCTGCCCTACTGTGCTTGCAGAATTCTGAACTCCACCCTCTCATGGTCACTGCAGCCAAGGCTGCYCCAGACCTGCACATCCTTGACTAGTCCTCCCTTGTTTGTAAGTATAACGTACAGCAGAGCACCTCTCTTCATTGGCTCCTCATCRCCTGTGTTAGGAAGTTGTCAATGCACTCCAGAAACCTTCTGGATTGCTTAAGCCCTACTTAAGGGCCTCCCTCCAGCAGATACAGGGGTGGTTAAAGTCCACCGTGAGGACCAAGGCCTGCGAATGTGAGGCTTCTTCCACCTGTCTGAAGAAGGCCTGGTCTTCTCCTTCTTCCTGATCAGGCAATCTATAGCAGATACCCACTACAACATCACCAATATTATTCTGCCCACTAACTTTGACCGATAAGATCTCAGCTGGCCCCTTACCTGTCCCCAAGCAGAGCTCCACACATTCCTGCTGCTCTCCCACATAAAAGGCAACCTCCCCTCCTTGCTCTCCTTGGCGGTCCTTCCTAAAGAGCATGCATGCATCCATCACAGCACCCAGTCATATGAGCTATCCCACCATGTCTTGATCATCCCAATGAGATCATAGCCTTGTAACTGCACACAGACCTCTTATTCCTCCTGTTTGCTCCCTGTGCTGCATTCATTAGTGTACAGGCACTTCAAAGAGGCACCCAGTAATATTTATTTCACAGAAATGGTATGAGAGCTTCCCCCATAATATTGACCTGCAGGCGCTTCCTTACTTGTGTACATATGCTTGTTCAGCCCTTCAGCCTTGTTTTGTCATTTTTGAGGTCTCTGTTGTCCACATCAGCCTGCATCCTTTGCCTGCCATCCTTACTAGAATGTTGGTCTTCTCTATTGACCCTAGTTTAAAGCTCTGCTTACCAGGTTGGTCAGCCAGCTGGCAAAATCTAGTTGGTCAGGTGGATCTTGCCTCTTCCTAGTAGTCCTTGATTCTCAAAATGGGTCCTGTGGTTGTAAAACCAAAAACCCTGTTGCTGACACCAGCTGTGCAACCAGTTGCAGGGTCTGTCCACTTCTTGTCAAGCTCTTCTTCCTCACTGGCAGGATTGAAGAGATGCCACCTGGGTCCCCAGGCCCTTGACTAGCACCCCAAAAGAGCCAAGCAGTCACTTTTGATATGCTCTAGGTCTCCCCTGGCAGTATCATTGATGCCCATGTGGAAAAAAAAGTTGAGGGTAACAGTCTCAGGGCCAAACACAAACCTTGGCAGTCTCTCCACAGTGTCCCAGATCCAAGCTGTATGYAAGCAGCAAACCTTCCTAGACAAGAAGTCAGGTTGGCATATGAGGACTTCTGTCTCCTGCGGCAGGGAGTCTCCCTCTCAACACTGGTACTGCTGTGCGCTTTGTCTCAGCTGCCAGGTTCTTCGCTGGACACACGTCTCCCAATAAGCCAAACCCATCTCTGCAACCCCAGCACTGATGCCTGTCTGTAGGTGAAGATCTTCATATATATATATATATATATGAATAATATATATATATATCTGAAGATATATATATATATTATTAGTAATAATATAGTGTAATAATATAATAGTGTAATATATATATATATACACTATATATATCAGGGCAGGAGCCATTTTTCTGGTTCCAGAGCTCATAAGCCCTCAGCTTTCACCTTAGCTCACAAGCCTCCAGCTTTCACCTTCATAGGAGTCTCCATTCCCAACCTGACAGATAGACAGACTCTGCCTGCCTCTCCTTTGGTACATACAGTTTGGGATTTGGGCTCCTTTTGTATCTGCAGAGTCTCAGAGAAGATCTTTTCATTATCTCTGATGCTGCACAGTTTCAGTTCCAAATAAGTCCTTCCAGTATTTTGCAATAGATTAACAGTGAGATGACAGTAGCAAAGGCAGATTCCTGCTTATCATTTGCTAAAAGCTCTGGCATGTCTGTGGGTGAAAGAAAAAAAACATCTACTTGGATTGACAGGTCAGCTTTTCAAGAGCATGGAATAGCAAAGTCAGTAGGCAAACACACCGTTTGCCTACTGTCCCAGGACAGTTTCACAGCCTAGGTCATCAAGATCTTCAGGGAATCTACTTTCCTTCTTTTGACACTCACTGCTTCTACTCCTGACCATAAAGTTTCTGATTGTACGCCTCCATTTTGCTCGTTCAGTCCGATTTGAGATCCTTCCTTCTATTAACCATTTTCTCTCTTGCGGGCAATTCCCTAGTAAGTCTCACCAGGTGAGACYGGTAGCAAAGTCCCAAACTAGTGTTTTATTGTCTAACTACTATTCTCTGAAAGTTCAAACTTGAAAAACTGGTGTGCTCCAAGCAACAGCAATTCTTGTCTAAGAGCATCTTGTCTAATTCTTGTCTAAGAGAGTTTTATGACCTTATACCATTAGTACTTGAAATTGTAGTCCAAGATACAGCTAAAAACACATCAGAAAGCTGGTCTAGCAATGCAGTCAAAATGGATTTGCAATCAGAGCATGTAGAAAGCCTCAATTTTCAAATAAATAGTATGTAGAGTCCTCACTTTATGTTACATTAACCTGTTTGTCAAGGGCTTTATCTTCTTTCTCCAAACTGCTGTCTCCTGTTTAGCCCCTACCCACAGGCATGTATCTCTGCATCCTAGATACAGCTGTTGTCTGTGTTACACAGAATAATCTGTCCACAGTTATCATGAAGTGAGKTTTTTTGTGCTTGGGATTTGAAAAACGTTACGCACTTCTAGGAAGCTGGGAAATGACTGAAACATGACCAGTTCTCCCCTGGGACTTGTGTTATAACTTGCACTGGAAGTCACAGCACGTAGTCAGCTCACCAAAATCATAGTATTTCAAATCACCCTCAATGAGTCTTGCTCAGGACACAGAGACACTCTCTGCAGAGACTCTGCATGCTTTTGTTCCTGGGCTGGTAACTCTAGGAGAGATCATACAGAACTGTGGCCCCTTGCTATGGGTCAGCTTAAACTCTGGGACCAGCTGTGTCCCTGGCCTATTCCAGGGTAAATGAGTAAATGGCTGTATGAAAAAACCTCAGAATATAGGCATTTTATTTTCTTTGGGGAATTAAATAACTATGCAAAATCTCTGCATTCAAGGCATTGAGATTAGGCACACAAAATCTCTTTATCCAATTTCCAGCCAAATACAGATGACACCCTAGCAAAGTAAATGTAAATGCCCTTATCACAGAGTTCATAAGCCTTTCTTTGGGGTTTGCATGAGTATAACAACACAAGATTTTCAGAAGTTGTTTGATGGAGTTGGTTGGCCTTCAGTGATTAAAACCAGTCCGCTTCTCCCTTGCCATATATTTGACCTGAAGGATTGATCTGATATTAAGCCACCCTGATCTCTAAGACTTGATCAGAAAAACAAGCAAAAGGAACCATAGTCAAGATACAGATTCCCTAGTCAAGGAGATTAAAAAAAAGGCTATAACAGATTAAGAAACATGTCCGTAAATGCAAGTGATCAATGAACTGCCAGCAGAAGAAATGGTAAAGTGAAAGAAATGCAGTTGCTTGAGAGTAAAATAGAACCAGATTTCTTTAATTCTCCTGCTTCCAGGAAAAACAATTTACAGG
>NW_028185661.1:2184951-2208493 GCF_003343005.1 Rhea americana | reverse complement strand
GGCGCCGAGCAGCAAGGTCAGTGCGGGGGCGCGCGAGCCCCCGCCCCGCCAGCGGCCGCCGCCAGCGGCCCGCGGGAGGGGAGCGCAGGCGCGCGAGCTTCCCCCCCAACCAACGGTCGCCCGCTAACGGCTCGCGGGAGGGGGAGGCGCGCCAGTCCGCACCCCCCCCCGCCAACGGTCGCCCACTAACAGATCGCGGGGCGGGGGGAGGGGGAGTGGAGGGGCGTGCGAAGCCGTCCGCCAGCAGTTCGGGGAAGGTGGTGGGGGGTGCCGTGGGCCCCGTCGCCAACGGCCGTCCGCTACCGGCTGGCGGGAGCGGGGCCATGGCCGCGCTCCGTGTGGGGGCGGCGGCCCACGGCTCGGCCGCGGTGAGCAGCCTGCTCTGCTTTCGGTTTTTGCTGCCCGCAGATGGAGTATGACTGGCTCGGCTTCGGGTACGCGGCGCTGGTCGCTTCTGGTGGCGTGATTGGCTACGCCAGAGCAGGTAGCGTGCTGAAGAAACGCCCGGCTAATCCGTCTTGTAACTTGGCCTGAGTAACGCGGCCTGCTGTCACCCGTGGTAAAGGGAAAATAAATTTGGGCAATAAGGAAAAGTGGAGGTGACTAGTATTGGTGTGAAAATCGTTTTTAAGGCCCAAGGGGAAGCAATTTTTTGTTCTTTTTAAAAATGCCTTTTAAATGGAGGAGATAAGTTGGTATCAGTGTAAGCAGTGGTTTCGAGTGCTGTATTTATCCCTGTTAATAAAAGCATTCAACTGTCATTGAAACGGATGAAGTTCAGTGAATTCCAGGTCCAGATCACTTTCAACTTAATATCCAGATTCTTTTCTCATGTAATAATAGTGCAATAATCCATTCTATCTGGTGTTAATTTGGCCATTTTTATTACAGATATCTAAGCACTTCTGGAGGACTGTTTAGTGGTCTGACTGATTTCATGAGCTTAAATCCTCCCTTTTAAAAGCTTGACTTGGTATTTCCAAAGTAAGCTGATCAGGAAGGTCAGAGTTCAGTTTGCATTTACAAGAAATTCAAATATACAATCTCGACATGCTGCAGAAAGTGGTTCCGGTAAATTACACTAAATTGTTGTTTTAAATGGTGTTTGATTAAATGCTTTTAAGTATCCTATTTATAAAAAATAGTATTTTTTCTTTTARACTTTTTTTAATAATGTGACGCTTGCTTTTGTTTGATTTGTAGTCTTTCAGTAAACTCTTTTTGTTTCACTTATTCAAGGTAGTGTCCCATCTCTAGCTGCTGGTCTTCTCTTTGGTGGTTTAGCAGGATTAGGTGCTTACCAGCAGTCCAAAGATCCAAAGAATGTGTGGCTTTCTCTTGGTAAGTTTGCTTGGCACTTAGGTACTAAGCATTTATATGGCATGGTAGCCATATAAATAGTAACATTTTTTCTAGTATGTTTCAGCCAACTTGTGTTTTTTATTTATATGACTGCTATATAAAGGTAAATGGTGGCAGAGCCTCCTGCCCACAATGAGGAAGTATTAGCATAAGAACATGACACTTGATTCTAAAGCCTAGTTTGTCTTTTTGGAAGCCAGACAGGGAGAAATATATATCTCAGCTGCCAGAGTAGGTACCATGTCACGCTAACGTAGGCACATGGAACACACAYGAAAGATGTTTAGTTGTGAAGGAGCGTTTTTAGTCTATAGCCGTGGAATAAGCAAGTTTGCAATAGTGAGAACATTGTGACATAGCAGTATATGATTTTATAGGATATTGGTTTCTGCAGGCATCTCAGTAGAGATGTATTTTAGCATATCATACACTGTGGAAGAAATAGTCCTGAGTAGGGAGGAATATATAGTATAGGAGGGAATGATCTGTTTTTCATGCTTCTAAAAGATGGGACAGCAAGTTGTAGGTTTAGCTTGCAGAAAACCCTTCAGGTGAAGCATGAGGATAAATTAACARTAGAAAGTATTACAAAATACTGGCGGAGATTAGCTAGACCTCAGGGAATTTCTGTCACTGCAGGACTCTTATTTTTAAACAGGTTAGACCTGTATCTGTCAGGAGTTGATCTTACCTTTGGGCACTGGGTTAGCCTAGATGGTCTCTTGAGGTTCCTTCTAGTTCTGTAGCTACGTAGTAGTACGTAGTAGTATTAGAATTGTGATACTACAGTATTACAGTGATTTAAAACTACATAAAGCCAATGGAACTTGATCATATAATGTGCTGAAGGGCTTTATGAAATCCCTGCAAAGACTGCAGAGGACCAAGCCATCTTGTCAATATGTAAATATGTAAAACAGCTTAGAATGAAACCAAGTTTCTGTTTGTGAATTCTCTCTTCTGGTCTGGTATGTAGTAGGAGTGGCTCCTGCACTGTGTATCTCCTGCACTAGGTTTCAGGCAGTGTGTTGACAGATAGATAGGCAGCTTCCATATATCTTGATTTGATGCATGTAGACAAAGCAGCCTTCTTCAAGGTAGTGCGGTATCCCAGACTAGCACAATTCTCGTTTCATCCATTCTTCCTTTTCTCTGCTTTGACTTGCAGTTATGACTTCAGCTCATCTTTAGATTAACTACAGTATATCAAGGCTAGAAGTCTGAAAAAGAACCTTGACATACCTTTATAATATCTTTTACTCTGTTCCCAAAGCTGATGCAAACAAACCTGAAATTTTSGGAAAAGGCATACACCATTTCCGTGTGCCTTTCTTCTTCAAAGAAACAACAATCATGGAAGTTTTATGTGAAATTGATGGGTTTTTTTTCCAGTCTTAATTAAATGTGGAGTCATATTTAAAATGTTACCACTTTCTCACCTTGATCCTTCAGATTACTTTCTATTTGCTAATCCATATTCTCAAATGGAGTTATTATAAGTTATTATATTTCTAAACTTAGAGTATTAAACTGTTAAAAAATTCAAAGACACTGTAGGCCAAATTTACTGTTGGCTCTTAATGTTTGATGTTGACATCTTTAGATTGAATGTATATAGGAATGTAGTGTTCAAATCTAATGCAAGTTTTAAATTAGTTCCATCTTTTAGTTCAATGGTCACAGAGAATGTGGAAACAGTAATATTTATCACCCGCATAATGATTTTTTACAGCATCCCACCTTTCTGGGAGTTTTGAGGCTGTTTGGGTTAAAGGAA
The DNA here is from genome assembly GCF_003343005.1 of Rhea americana. Taxonomy (NCBI): domain Eukaryota; kingdom Metazoa; phylum Chordata; class Aves; order Rheiformes; family Rheidae; genus Rhea; species Rhea americana. Next base: position 2,205,354 of record NW_028185661.1, on the reverse strand, counting down.
ATAATCGTTCCTGTTCTGCAAATAAGGAGAAGCTTTTGGAGGGTTTTGGGGACTTGCCCAGAGAATTAGGGGTTATGGGTGGTTAGACAGTGGTCTTAACTCTGACTAGAAGTACTTGTTTCTAATGAGTAATGGTGCATTTTACSAAGGTTGCTATCAAGCTTGCAACAGCTCTTCTGTTTAACAACAGTAGCAAAAGTAAAATGTTCACACGTTTCCTTGTGGAGAGGAGGGAAGCATTTCTGTCTGTAGGTGTTTAATTTTTATTGGCACTGTTAGATGTCCAACACTGTTGTAGTGCTACATTGGTATTTCAGACCTGCTTTCCTGAAATAGCTGTGGCTGGACTTTCTTCTTTTCTTCTTCTAGTGGCATCTGGAACTTTGGCTACAGTTATGGGAATGAGATTTTACAACTCCAGAAAAGCAATGCCTGGGTTAATTGCTGGTGCCAGGTAGTCACACGTCTTTGCTTTAGTCCGTATTTTTGAATAAGCTTTTTGTTTAACTTGTATGTGGATTTGTTTATAAATGTTACATGATAAGTTCTGTGAAAAATGACATCTTATGTTGAAGTTCAGCTAAATGAAATCATGTCAATGTTTTCTTTTTCCTTTTTGTTTCTTTGTGAGATTTTTAACAAATACTCTGTTCCACAGTTTACTCATGGTTGCACGTCTAGGATTACAGCTCATGGAAAAGCCTCTTAAGCCATAAGTCTGCAACAAGTCACTTGAAGATACATTACTAAGAAGCCTGAAAATGCAACTGCCTGAATGTACTACACAAAAGCAAAAAAAGAGACTGCTGTCTGTGCATTTTATTTTTCATATCTTTTAATGCATGTAGATTGTGTTTTTAAAGGACAGAAGATGAGAGCCCTTACGTTGTCCAAAATGGTATTTGCCTCAACATGTTCTGCACTGTGAAGCGCGAAAATACAGGAATAGTATTAGTTTAGTTTCTGGTCCTGCAGCTGACTGTAGGCAAAGACCTCTTAGCACTTGCATGCAAACAATTGCAGGACTGAACCTTTAAATATACATTTGGATTTGTCATTCTGAGATTTGTTATATTCTAAAACCAAGATAGAGAATTTGCCAATTTGTCATTAATATTTACTGTTAACAAACGTGCTCATTCTATTAGCTCTTCCTCTAGCAATTATCTGCCAGTTTATTCTGTCATCAAGTTTGAATCCTCTCAATCAAGGACTTTGTTCATTCAGCACTGTGTGTTAGAACCTCGGCTCATAAGACGCAACCATGGAGCAGGCTGTCGAGGTTCTACAGTAATGCAATGAGTGTAAACCCGTTACTTAAAATCGTGAGCAAAAGTGCCCAACTACAGGCCATTTTATAGACTATTGTTCATCAAAGAAATCAAAATATGCTTCATTAGATAATACTAAATTGTAGGCATAGCTCTTGCATTTCATGAGAAGTAAAATAAACTAAAAGATGATTATTACAACCTTTTGCATTCTACACAGTTGTGKTTTTTTTTCTTTTTCATCTGAATTGACAGGTGCTTTTCCTGCAGAGTATCTGGGTGTGTTTGTGAACATGAATTGTATAGATTTTATCAGTGTTCAGTCTCTGTCTATGGTCAGTGACTTTTAAATATGAAAATTGTATGAATGGAGGGAGGAGAAAAAAGAACAAATGCATACAGACCATATATTCAGGCTAGTGTTGCATTAAAATCTAACATTTTTTCCAAGATGAGTGATCTATTTCAGATTTGAAAAATTCTCTGTGAAAGTTTATTTAAACACTAGCAAGCTCAGTTGTGAGTCTTTGTCCTCAGACAATTCCCCAAGTCCTCTGTTGCCTGAAGCCATCTTAAATGTAAAGCTGCCATGCAGAAAAAATCCTGAGAGCTACAGGTAGATGGTAACATATCCCTTYTCTAGGCTCATTTAGCTACATCCCTTTCTGCACAGAACCTCAGCTTCAGTTTTCTCAGCCTTTCTTGTTTGGTGACTCGTACTGGGAGACGGAAGCGATGGGATTGATCCATTTTGTCAGTGAGACCCTRGAGCCTCAGCTGCCCAGAGTTCTCTGAACAAGTGGGCTAGTACCTCTGCAGGACGGTGATGCACTCTGTTTCCTTGCAGCCATCTTTCTCCAGTGTCTGTGTTCAGGAGATGGTTTTGGGCTCTGGTCATAGGTGGGGGGGGAAGTGCCTGTCAGGGAGCAGTGGGAGAGGGTTGCTGCATCCGGAAAAGTGAGCCCAGAGCCAGGGGTCAGAGCAAAACACGTAGCGCGGTGGCATCCCAGAGAAGGATGCAGTCCTGCAGTACCCCAGCAAGACACGCAGACCGAGTCTCGTGATGGTAGCCAGGATTAGCCAACAGCACAGTGATTTGCCAGGCAAGTCAGAGTGATGACACAGGGCTGCCATCACGCCAGGAAGTCACATCAGCAGGTTGGGCTCTGGCTTAGCAGGGACGTGACCAGGCACGGGCATAGCTGCAGCGCAGCGTGGGCAAGGCCCTCAGGGTCCTGCAGGGAGCCAGGCCCCTGCTTCTCTCAGCTCTGGTGCGAGCAGTCGSATCCCAGGCCACACAGCTGAGTGTCAGAGCTGGCCTGGAGCACAGGCAGTGAAATCTCTTGGGGGGCTGCAGTCAGGGCCCTGAGAATGCCTTCCTGTAGCTGGAGTGTTCAGCTTGCGGTGCTCATCTGTATTCACCCCTTCCTTTCCCCTTCCTGTGTAGGAACAAGGGGGTGTGGGCACAGGAGGGCAGATGTTCTTTATAAATCAGCCTTGTAAGCGCTCAATTCAGGGCTCTGGACCTAATGCTGGTGGCCAGGTGTCTGAATGTATTTGCTCTAACTTGAAAGAGTTAATAAACCGTGCAAATTGGCATTTAAGACACCTCTCTCTCAGCTGTGGCGTGGATTATTTACCTCTTCACATTGCTTTTGGACCAGTTGTCTTTTGTGGAAGTAAAATGCAAACATATGYGCACTTTCTGCAATAAACTGAAGACCGATAAGATAAATCATTTTTCAAATTGTGTAATATGGCCTCAAATCAGGTAATCTGCAAGTTTGGGCTGCAACTGTCCATCAATGGAATAAAGGCAATGGAAAGCAGGGAATTAGACTAATAAGCATTTAAATTTAGATCAGCATTAAGCCTCACTGCTGTTTTTGTGAATTATAAGTTTGTCTTGTTATTCTGTGATTGGTTTTAACATCTAATGTGGCTTGGAAAGTTACAGTTTGAAGTCAAAACTGCTGCTAGAACACCTTGTTACTGCTTTTATGTTCTGCAGAAGCAGAAATTCAAACAAAGGGAGGGGAGAAAAGCTTGAGCTTTACATACTTTTTTTTTTTCCCCTCTGCTTGAAGCTTTATCATCATAAGCTAAATTTCTAAAGCATTAGATGGCATCTCTGCTTTAAAAAATCCAATATGTAATCAATGAATCTGAGTTAAAACAACCGTACAAAATCTTTTAGCCTCCTATTATTAGTTGTGAAGCAAGAAAAAATTCTCGATATTGGTCATGTTTTGATTATGGACAAGTCAAGTCTGTCTTGGCTGTGCATGGTCCAAGCAATTTCAACATCCTTCAGCACATCATAAGGACCACATGTTTCTTCTTAGCTATATTTAGTGTAACAAATATTATTTCTCTATTACCTATTTATTTTTCTACTCTAGGTGACTTAGGAAGCAAAGGACAGAGATTATTAGTTAATTCCTTGACCAGAATATGATCTTAAATAAGTCACTGGCATCTTGCTCTCCAGAAGAATGATTTTTTTTGCTTGTTTGGTTTTAATCATAAAGCCAGTGCATTTATGAATCAGGATTGTTTTAGAAAGTCTGAGGTTGTCCTTCATTGCTATAACCAATTACTGATATTCTAAAAATAAATAAGATACATTTAATAGCACAAGGACATTTATTAGTACTAAGGGAACATAAAATACTTAAGGCTAGACCAGTGGCAATTGAACTAAACTCTCTAGTGCATTACTGACCAGATGTCCCTATATATATCTCATGTAGGATTAAAGAGCCTTTTTGTTTAGGGGCAATTTTCATAACAAAATACTAGATTTCTTAGTTCAACTGTTTCAGACTAAATCAACTTCCAGTAAATTATATAACCCATGTATATATGCATAACCTGTATATATACARCCATAGGCAGATTAGATCAACAGCAAGAACTTAGGTTTGTATATGCAGTTAAAAAAGCCATACAAACACTTCTCTGCTTACAACCCTTAAAGTAATCGTTAACAGCTTTATATCTTTAAAAAGTGTACTTATTTTGTACTTTAAAATGGCAGGTTTAGTGTAATTAATAAACCTAAAGCATCTATTCTAAATACAACTATTAACAGAAATATCCTGGATCAGCATCTTAAAAAAGGTCCTTTGCAGGATATTACTCTAAGACTTACTGTAGAAGCCAGGAAATGTGTTGAATGAGCATATAAACATTGAGGCATTGTATATTAGAGTTTCTGTGTGTTTTCAGGGATTTTAGGATAGAAAGCAACCTCTGAAGACCAGCCTGAATTCTTCTCTCACATAGTTTATTGGACTTCTATAAGAAGTCTGTAGTTTAGTTTGATGATAACCCAATAAAGGCATTCAGAAGCAAGGGTTTATTGATTAGTTATGCCTTTTTGGCTAATTCATCCTTAAAATGATTATTAGACTAAAGGGATTCAGGCTCTTTAAAACTTCACTGTGACGCTCCTTTGACAAAGGAGATGTAAATTTCCACAGATCTTTGACCAAATGTGAGCATGATTTAATTGTAACTGCAGAATGCAATTTTTTAAACTTAATTGTAACTTGGCCAGGTAAGTGTAGCATTCAGTACTTGTTCAGTTATTTTTCAGTACTGCTTATCATTACAGGCCAAGTTTTTAGATCTTTCTCATGTAGTGTTTGTGGATTACTTATGTCCTACTGGAAGAAGTAAGTTCTCACAATCTCTACAACCATTTGCACATTATAGACCCTAAATAACTCTTAGGTACAGGTGAGTTCTGAAATCCTTGTTTGACAGCATCATGTCCTTCTCCAAGTCCAGTCTGTGCTTTCACTTTCACCTTTGTAGTAAGGAAGCAGCACATCTCCTGAAAGCTTGGTGCTTGCTCTAATTTCGCCCTGTTTCTTGCTGCTTGAGTACCAGAAAGTTGCCAATGGAGGCCTTGCATAGGGCAAACAACCATAAAAGTTGTTTTTAAGAGTACACTCATACTATGTGAATCTATAGAAAAATGTTAGTGAAATATTTTCATTAAATACTCAGTAGTTTTGGCAAGATGTGTTACACAATACTTTATGAAATCCTACCTTCCAGCCAATATTTTGCATAATATTATGTGAAATATATTTTTTCTTTCATGGGCAATAGAACACAAGGTCTTTTATTATTTTCTAATATTGCATAGGCTAAGGAAAAGTTAGAGCAAATAGGCGTTTTGGGTTTCCAGTGCAGGAGGAGTGAATGCAGCTCACGTAACATCTCTGCAGGATGACATTATCTGTGTCCTCCATATTTGGCCATCCAGTCTGTTCTTCCATGTACTGGCTGAATTGTTGGTGGGCGAGTTAAAATATTCATGTTTTTTGTTGCTGAATTGTAAGTAGTACCTGGTAACTGAGCACGAGCAGCTTTGGTTTTCCAAGAATAATCTGAAAGGAACAAGAACACAGAATCAATTACAGTTAAAAAGTATTTCATTGCTTCATAGATCGAAGAACGAGAGCTTAAAGATGACTTGTGAAACTCCAGGATGCTAACAGTCTTACTGTGGTCTCTGGTATGCTGCCTATACTTGCTTTCAGGTAAGCTTAGTATTTCCAGAAGTTTCTACATCTTGGTAGTAATTTTTATCTCCAGGACATGGGTTTTGCAGCAATCCCTGTTGAAAACACTGAGACTGAAATTTAGTGAAAAAGCTGACATGAATGTGCACAAGAGAATGTATCTCTTATCACAATACTGCTACAGAAACCAGGTGCTTTCCTCTTTATCTCAAATATTTGAAAAAAGTCAGCATTTAATGCTAATGTTAATAAATTTGGTAAGGCCCAAACAGCCTAGACTGAGGTAAAGCTTCTGGAGACCCTCTCGATCCTTTTGAGATTTTATGCCTTTTATTCCCCTCCTGCTTAGCGGAGAGCAACTAGTATGCGTGCTGGCGAGTCTTCCTCCTCCCAAGTTCCCATTTCTCTCTCGATTTCATAGGATCTCTTGTAAATCTTCAGTCTTTTTTTTTTCCTTATATTGGCATCCACCTGGTCTCATAAGCATTATTATTAGAGCACTACTGCATTCCTGGCCTTCTTACACCAATTTTGCCCTTTTCCTGCATTTCAGGTACTTGCTACTTCGTCAAACTTGTTATAACTTAAGTATTTGCACTGCTCCAGTAGTTGGCAGCTGTTGCTTTTCATGTTCATCACCATGTCTTCCATTTTCCCAAGCCTTTAAAGTTAGTCATTTGGCATCCCTTTTATCTAGACTTATGCAACACCTTTTCTTTTTTTTAAAGCATTCCTAAAGTATGTCTTGTCCCTTCCATTCCTACTTTCACAGTTTAGCATTCTGTTATTACAGATTACTGATACTTTTTTAAAAATCAGTGTTATGTATAAAATACATAATTCTTCTGTTGCATCTACATATTCTGTTTCTTATGAAAGCCACCTGTTTTTTCAACAGCAGAATCTGTTTGGCAAAGTTCTCAAGGAAATGAAGCTACTGAGGGTTCCATCTCTTTGGAAACTAATATTGTTCCCTTTTATTTTAAGATGGCATTTCTCATATTTCAGCAGCAAACAATTCCCATCTGCCTCTCTCTGAACAATGAAGGTCACTTCTCTCAGGACTCAGCACAGCATTTTCCTCAGAAAAATTTACCTTATATACTTCATTACATTATTTAAATTCTGACATTAAAATACTTAATAGAAAAGCGAAGAGAGCAAAAACAAATGAGAGCATAGCTTATATCAGAAAATAAAAAGGTAACAAGAATAGAAATTTACAGTTTGGATAAYAGAAAGCAAAGCATCAAAAAAAGTGTTAATATTCAAATAAGGACAGATAGCAGATAAAATCTGCCATTTACTTCATCTTTATCTCTCTAGCCATGCAAATCTGCAGTTTTTAAGGCTCCATATGAGGGGTTTAAGAAATAGGATTCTCGCTCCTCTCTGAGACATGAAATAGTTTCTTAATTGACTTCCATCTGCCAACCTTTCTGACTTTGACTACACATTTTTCACTTCTAATTACAGATTAACAATGATTTTATTTCCCTTTGGATCACCATAAGTAATTTCTTTTCATTCTCACTATTCACAGCAGTCTAGAGATAGCTGCAATTTTTTTCCTCCTGTGAACTTCTTGATCCACACAGTGTGACAAATCAAAACGAGAGCTGCTGTTCCAGTAATAAGTCAGTAAGATAATGAAGTGCAGCTTCAGTCTTCACTAGTGGGTTTCTGACCAACCCAGGCTCAGTATATGCATAAAGTTATGATTTTTTTTGTATGCATACTGTTATGCATATCTTTGAATGCATGCTTCCTCCTTCATTCCTCCCCTCTCTCCTCAGAGGTCACTTGCAAGTTCCATAAGAGGGAGCAGACAACTGAAAATAGCAAGTCAGCCAAACAAGCAATGTTCTTAAGCAGGAATGTACCAGACTGGTCTGCCATAGGCCATTTAATTAAACAATTCACTGTTCAGGATCTTTACTATATCCTCTGAAATAACGACAAATGTTCTTGGAGGGTTTACTCACAAACAAGTTTCTCCTGCAAACTCAGCACTTTTGTTAATCTTCTCTAGATCAGAAATGTGTCAGTAAAGAAAGCGCTCAGAATATACATATCTTAACGGAGAGTAGGTAACAGTTACATTCAAATATATTTCACATTGCTTCCAACTGATAACAAAAAAAAATCTTTTTTCTTTTATGTAATGCACAGCCCTGTCATTACTACATCACAGCTGTTCAGAATTGGTCATTTATAGAAAATAAAAAACAAATGAGAATGTAGCAACTTTGAAACTTTCACTTCATAAGCACTGTTTCTTGTGACATTTAAAGGATCGAAGAGTTATGTCATCTCAGTATCCAGAGACTTGCACAGCCAACACAGTGAGATGAAGACAAAATGAAAAAGCATCTTGCATAACCACAACATAAGCTGTAGATCACATGGGTCCATCTGTAGATCAAAACAGGACAGCTCCATGCTACAACAGTTACTGTCAAAGGGTGCCAATTCTTACTGGCTGCATAAATCATGCATTTGTATTTGTGTCAAATCTATATGATCACTTACTATCAAATTGTGGAGTTACATAGTTTTACAGCTCTGTTAAGCCCTTGGCTAATCAAAACCAATTTAGCAAACAGTCTAAACCTTCTTGAATAACAAGGAGTTTGTATGTTTATTTTCTCTTTTATCTAACAGTAGGTAGCAGCCTATTGCTTAACAATAGCCTTTTACTTAACAATAACTTCTTTGGGTATCAGGATTACCTCTAGATACCTGCATTTAATTCACTTATATAAAAACCTCAGACATAACTTCTTACAAAGCTTGAGAAAAACCTCACTAAAAACTAATACATCTCTTAGGAGGTGTGGGAAATGAATCTCTCTATTTGCTCCAGATGTGTATAACAGGTAAAGGGATGTTTCTTACCTGAGGCAGATGCACCAAAAGGGGCTAGCTGTATCCGTTGTCCAGCTGATCCAACTTCTTTTTTATGAAAAGAAGGGATATATCCTCCTGGTGGGTTGTAAGCAGCACCACCTACAATGCCAGGATTTCCTGTTGATGTTACAGAGTTTTAATATTTTCAGCTGCACTCAGAAAACTTTGCCTGCTTTTTATAGTCACTTCAAATCATATTTACAGTACCACAAGACTATTAAGTGAGAGTGTTCTTCAAAAACTCCAGCTGTTATCTGTTGAGAAGAAGCATATATTCCTTCCTTGCTTTGTGTTAGTCAGACCCTTTAAAGCACCTAACAAACCCTCTAAGTTTATGCTTCAGTAATCTGATGCTGCAATTTAGAAGGCATAGAGAAGCAAAGAAGAAAAAACATTTCATGTGTACGTTTATTAAACTCAGACCTTATAAAAAGGTTTATGCTGAGTTATAGAGAAAGCAATATCTTATGTTTTACTTGCAGATACTTTCTTTACTAGAAGCTAGTTCAAGCATTTCAATATTCAAAAATCAGTAGTAAACAGTAGTCTTATACTGCACATTTTAGGCCTACATCTATCTAAAAATAGATTCAAACTGCTCTTGTGTTAAGTGGTGCATTTCTTGAAGTTGGCTTTGCTTGTTCCACAATTAAAGACCTGCTGTGAAAGTCAGACCCAGATCCCCTCTCTCTTGAGCCATGCGTACCATTTTACTGTACCTGGTTTTGGTCCAGATTTTTATTTATAGCAATGCTACCTCAGGCAGGTTGACATAATCACCCTGATTTGGAAGTCAAGAAATATCCTGCATTTACACACAAAATCAGTACTGAAATTATTGTCGAATGGCAGTTTTTTTTTTTTTTTTTTTTTTTTTTTTTTTTTTTTTNTTACAATATTTAGATTGTTCCTGCTCCAAGCAAAATTTCTTTTCCTCTCTCTGTCAGTCATAGACAGTGTTAGACTGGGTATGCTGGTGCAATATCCAGAAAAAAACTGTTTTCTCTGGTGTGGTTCCACATTCAGTAGTATTACATTTGTGAACTGTAAGTCCATATACAGCTGTTTTAACCAGACCTGTAGCAAATAGAGCATTTTTATCACAATAGGTGATCACATTCAGGACGGTTTCAATAGTAGCTCTGGTAAAACACATATCTGATTTGACAAAATTTTTCTGTTTCCTAAATCTGTGGCTTCAGAACAATCCCCAAATGCTCCTCTTCACACAAACACACTTACCTCTAGTGATAATTTCAGAACTCAAAGCAGTGGATCTATAAGTTGTAAAATTGGTTATCTACAAACCCCAAATGACTCCTCAGCTAATTACAGYTGTATTGGGTCATATTATGCCTCTCTTTTCACAAGTGGTAATAAAATGTGTTCAGCTGACTGTTTTTTGCCAGTCTCCCCAAATTGATACTTGTATCAATCCTGAGAACAGCTGAGTCTGTGTGTGGCTTCCTTGTATCTGATCTGATGTCAGTTCCCAATACAATAAAGAATGACACAGAAGTCCCAATGAAAAACACAGCTTTAATGAAATATTCCAATAAAATGTTACTTCTTAATCTTCTGGTTTTCTTCCTTTTCAGAAGTGTGCCTGAAGAACAAAACAACACAATTTTAGTGTTTCATTCACCTGCCACAAACATACATTCTCCTCTTCCCTTCAATTTTGATACCTGATTATTTCACTGGGAGTAGTTCATGAGTGTCCTTTGAAGTTCAGCAGTATTCTTTGTAATCCTGAGGTCTGAGAATGAAAACATGACAGGTCTTTACTAATATTACCTCAAAAAGACTACTTCTGCCTGCTTATCTACAGCTCAGCAAAGTTGTCTGTCAAAAATTGCTCAGCCATCTTTTGTCTCCCCTTACCTGTCAATGTCCAACCTTCTTTATGAACCCTTCTGCAAGAAATAGAAGAAAGCATCTCAGAGGAACAGTCTAGGAGAAAYTGAAGGAGTGATCTTTTGCTGGATGGGAACAAGGAAGGAGGGAAAAAAAACATGTCAATACAAAACAAAAGAATTAACTCCAAATAAAAATTTAAAATTTATTACAGAGCAAGCCATAACTCATTCCTTACCTCTGACCACTGCTGTACAAAAGAAAGAGTTCTCACTAGAATCCCCATCAGGCATCCAGGTGGTTTGGCAGCAGGTGTACAGGTAGATACTGATGGCCATGATGTCAGCAAGCATAAACTTAGCTTAGGCAGTAGCCCCTGCCTCATACAACACACACCTGATTCTTCATAAAGGATGAAGTCATTGAATCATTTGAGGTGAGCAGCAAGTTAAGAAAAAATGATGAATAGTTGCAATGAGGTATATTGCAAAGGCAGTATTTGCCTGAGGTGCCGGAAACTGTGGGAGAGGTGAAACATTCCAGCAGCTTTACAATGCTTGCAGTGACCAGTGTGTTTACATATGAACTAGGCTGCCTGGAAACCTGATTTTCCACCTTTACTCTGTAATTCCACTGAAATCAATGCAATCACAGCACTGTGAAATCAGTGTAATAGATGGAGAATCAGAATTCAATGGTGTAAGTCACAAAACAGTCCTTCAGCAGAGGTGCCTATGCTTCTCCTTTAGCATCAGTCCTTCACCATAATCCAGCAACAGTGCAATTACATGCTCTGGCTTATAATTATGACAATAAAATAATCTCTGCCCTTAGAACAGAACAAGCACCAAGGGTTCAGAACAAAATCAGTTACTTACTGGAACACTCAGATATTCTTTAAAGGAATTTAATAAGCACAGGTACTCAATTTCTTCTCTCATATTTCAAAGGATTATAGTGGTGTAATTTAGGACAGTCCTCAAGTTGGTCTGCATGTAGGGGCGGGAGAATGACTCCCTCTCCCTAGCTGTAGCTGCACGTCTTTATTAATAGTTTAATCTTGTGCTCAGTGAAGTTAATGGTGAAGATCCCATTTCCTTTAGAAAGCCAAAATCAACAACTGATGTGATTTGTTTTCAACACAGATAGAGAAGTGTGTTCTGGTTTTGTGAGTATAGAAAGAAAAATAGAGTCCTTAAATACAGGTATTTATTTTACTTGAGTTCATCCAGCTGACACCCCCAAAGAGTAAAATTCTAAGTGGAACCAGTTTTCCATGCTACTTTACCTTGAGATAAGTAAGATTCATTTGTTTCCCTGCTTCTACATGTCACTGGAAGATAGTTGCTAAAGCATAGCTCATTGTTAAGTAGGACTCTCTGTCTTAATTCCTTCAGCCCAGAGAGTCTTGGTCTAAAGCAGTCATAATAAAAAGAGTAAGGTTTGACAAAATAGTATTACAATTGAAAATGAAATATGTAACAATTTGGAATCTGTATTATAAGTGCAATTTTAAAAAGAAAATGTAAAATATAAATATGAAAGGTGCAAAACCAAGCTATAATTGCTGTAAATTACCTTTTGGATCCTCTAATTTTTCATTCAACCTTTCTTTGCATGATAGTTTTTCAATTGGTATAATTAAATTCTCTTCTGTAGAGAAGGAAGATGAAAAGAAGAAAAAGATGGAAAGACAGTACTTTAGAAAAACAGGGTGAAGAACTTGGCTAGGTGATGTAAAGAAATGAGGAAAAACAGAACAAGAATTTCACTCCCATGTTTTCACAAGCAGGAAATGCTATTCTCTAACTACTTTACAAGGTTCTTTCTAATAATGGAATCCAAATGTAATTTTCCAACAGTGCAGTCACGCTGTAGTCACACAAATAAATAAATCACACAAGTTCAAGCMCTCAGACATATCTGCCAAGTTAACTGATCATAACCTTGTAATTCTTCATAAGAAAGCATTTGGAAGTATTTGTTGTTAACTTATTTCATCTTAGGATAAAGTTGCAGGTAAGGAAAAAAATGAAGGCATTTAAAGAAACCAAATTTAGTTAAATAAATTGTAAACAGCAGTATCATCTTTCAGTCCAATTAATATGAAAAATTAATACATATAACTTGCATGTGCTGCATTCCCTGATTTGTGCCCTAGCTATCCTGCTTTTGCATGCATCTGTCTTAAACGTTGTTGCCTCCCCATTACATGAAAGATCAGCACATCCAATTTAAGATACTGATGGAAATAATGTTAAGTATTTCCAAAATTCAAAAATAGTCTGTTTTGTTTTGTGTTATTTTCTTTAAACATTTTAGCAGATGGCCCAAGTAAGCCATTATGGACAAAAGCTGGATTTTTGACCAACAGACTTCAGATGATTTTCTTTTCAGTCCAGTCCAGTAGGTAGATGCCTAGCCTCTTGATGCATACTTTCGGAAACAGAGCTCCTCACCTTTTTGTGCCTCATTCCTTTTCAAGAGTATTTTATAAACAGATTAATTAATTCTGAGGCATGTAGATACTAGGTACCTGAAACTAAAGAGGTACATATGCTGACTACTTAAGTCTCATCAATTCCATCAAAATTCTAATGGATGCTATAATATTTCCACTTCCTAATTTCTTTTGCATACTTTCAGATGAGCAACTCATACCTCATAGGGAAAAGCAGATTTGATGACAGTGCAGGGTAGCTGCTAAAGCACTGTTAAAAAGGGGTACAGTATCTGCATGTAAGCAAGCCTCCTAAAGTTTGCCTTGTACAAGCATTTTTTTTTTTAAGTCATGAGTCTGATGTTTTCTTACTGTGAACTCTTAGGTAAGTCATTTAACTTGCTTAAGTYTTAATTTTAACTCTATACAATGTCAATAATGGTATTTTTCACACAAAAAAGTAATACTGAAAGGCATCTTGTTGCAAGCTCATTGCTGAAAATAATGGATTTTTTCATACAGGAAAGTATTTGAGACAAAGTTTGTTAAAAGAAACATTTAGGATATTAGGTAATAATTCTATTATATGAGCTCATCATCCAATCTCTTGTGTTTGTATGTGGGACTACTGTTTTAGAGTGTCCCACATCACACTAATCAAGCAGTAATGAGGTCACACTAGTTGCTTGGATTAATTGGATATGATAACGGGTCTAAGAGGATTATGGACAAAATTTGTTTGAGTTTTATAATAGGAACTAGTCTGTATACTTTCTGTATGCTTTGAAAGCAAAATAAGTTGCTTACCTTTGAAAACATTGTTATTTTAACAGTATGTAATGAAAATGGAGGAAAAAAAAAATAAAGGAGGCATAGAAGATAAACCTGATAGTATAAATTAAACTAGAAGGCCTTAACTAAATTAACTGCATAAAGTATGATTTGATACAATGTGACTGATTTTAATTACACCTTTACCTGTACTATTTTTGTTGAAAGACAGTCCTCCTCCAACATGTCCTAGTGGTTTAGAAAACAACTGGTTGCTCCATGTTCCATGAGATCCTTCTTTACTGGCTGCTACTAAAGAGACATTCTTAGGATTTACACCTTAAAAAATAAATTATGCCAAATGCTGTAAGAATCAGTCTCCAAGCATAACAATTCAAAAAATGAAGAACTGACATCTCTAAAAAAGTAAAACAACACTGAATTATTTGTGGTATAACGTAAACATCATTAATATGAGTCAAAGAACAATGTCCATTGATTAGGTTAGATTTCACAACAGAACTACGAAAACAGGAGACATTTATTTAAAAAATTTTTTTTTCTACTTAGTACAGTCACTTAGCTAATATAAAACTATAACCTCATTTCTGATATTTTGACTTTCAAACAGTTAATACAGATCAAATATACCTATGAAATACTGGGCTTCTCAAAGCTGAAAATAAACTATTTTTTCAATGGTTAAGTTTAGAAGTAGGACAAGTTGGTTCTTGCCACTTCAGTATGTTAGGAACATTAAAAGAGTTAATGGGATTACACAGCATGAAAGCAGCTCCCAGATCTAGTGGTGACAGACTAGGAGTAATACTGATAAATACGCTCATTGGGTTAAATGCTGATATTAATTATTTTTTTTATAACTATGCCTTTCTCATTGAAAAAAATACTAAAAAGAGAGAAGCATTAGAAGCAAGTTTTTTAAAAAAGATGAGAAATGGAGATTAACTTTCTGTTTGCATTATTTTTAGATAGAGAAATAGCTTTTGTGGACTTAAGACTTTGAGTTTCCGGGTATCCTATCTGACATTCAAGAAATGACTTTATTCAAAAGTTACAGCTGGCCTGATGAATTCCTGGGAAATTAGTGATACATTCTGGGAAACACATAATAAAACACCTTGCCTAGCAATCCAGAATTCCTCTGTGAGACAGCTAAGTTCTTATACGTGCTTTATAGTAGAAGTTGTAATACACTTACTGTAATTGCACAAACCATCATATAACGAAAAGATAATAAGAAACCAAGGAAATCATTCTATTACAGAGTATCCTCAGAAAACTAACGGAAGCGTATGCTCCCTTTTCTTTCTCTTTCTTCCCATTCTTATTCTTAGCAATTACATCACTTTATGTTATTCAACACACAAAATCACTCAGATTTAAACTACATTATCTATTTATTCCTAAGGAAAATGACTGTCTAGTGAAGAGAAGCATGTGTACGAATTCCTACTTGTGTGAGCGGACAATGTTTTTACACACTTTCTACCAAGAAAAGCAACTGTGCTTTTCAGAACTTTAAGTCCAAAAAACCCCAAGTCTCTAGATATTGCAAAACTGAGAATTGTGTGCTATAGGCAGTTTCTTCAGTCCTCAGACAACCTTCTAATGGTCAATCCGAATATACTCTGAGGTTCCCAAGAGATCTTAGATTCATATTGCTGAGAGTGTTTTATATGCTAGTGATCATAAGAGTGTCTGTGAACTATTATGCTGTATAAGTAGTGCTGAGCTATCTTTCACCTCTACATAGCCAGGACCTTCTGCATCCACTGTACTGAGCTGTGATCTTGCAAAACATTTAACTCAATCCTTGAAAGATCAGCCAGGTTATGAAAAGTAAAATTATCCAGTGTAAAATCTGAAGTTTTATTATACTGCATGTAGATTGTTTGTGGTTTGTGTTTTACCTAACATACTTTTCCCCTTACCAGGTAGATATCTTGATTGTCTCAGATAGTACTGTTTTGCTGATGTATTTGATATTCCAGAATCACTTCGCATTGGAATCTTATTTTCACCTCCTGGCAGGATACAACATGAAACCTTTGGATCTGGCACACTGAAAAATCAAAATGTTCAGACAATGTAACCAAAAACTTCAGCTCAGAATACCACAAGCTGACACTAGCCTGAAGTTCAGTGCTCTTCTCTCATTCCGCCTTCATCAGTAGAATTTATTCCCACTGAAAGTAACAGCCAAATCTCCTACATCATGAGTTTGACTGGGACTTAAAAGGCTGGGTACACTTTTTTTTTTTTTTAATTTTAAACTGACTGGTCATGGTGTTCTTTGCTTAAACTGTTTTCCCAATTCATAGAGAAACTGTTGCTAATAATAAACTAAAATGTACAAAAATATATCAGCTGTTAATAATGTTTGCAGTGCTACTTTTGAAAGTACAGAAGAAAGCAACTGCTTTACATGTGAAAAAGTGAAAATGATTTCCCCCTCCCCAATTCATATACCCTATATGCTTCCTCAGTTAATAGGAAATAGAGGAAAGTTGAGATGTATTTTAATTTATGAAAATTCTATGAAAAAGCAGGATTGTATCTCACTGAGGTAATTACTGAAATGAATGAAAGTGGAACTCTCTATATGAATGGAGAATTTGACTTTAAATCAAAATTTTAATAAAAAGCAACTAAAGACTTTCAARAAAAGTAATAATGTAAGTATATATGGAAAATAGCAAGTCACATCACCATAGTAATAAGTCTGTTTGTTAAATGATCTCTGTGGGAGAATAAGATTAGGCAGAAGAATTAAAAAAGCAAAGGTGAGATCACGCCTCAAAAAAGACRGGAAGGCATTCTGAGCAGTTGTCTTCCCATGAATCCCACTTAATTTCTTAAAGAAAGAATGTTTACATTTAGAAGATTTTTTTTTCAAAACCAATGAAAAAAAAAGCAGACAAAACTGTGTAATCCAAGAAGTACAAGAGAGGCAGTATGCTGTCATCCTTCCACATTTCCTCATGCTGTCAACAAGTTCAAAATAAGTGAGATTCCCTCAGAAAAACTGGGTAGCTTAAGAACTGGCCTACTGAATAAGGGCTAATGTGGATAAGTGTTGCAAAACTTTCCCTAACTTAGGTGACAGAGGAAATGAAATTAACTTAGTTTCAGTAAAACACACAGGTTTCTTAAAAAAAGACAAAAACCCAGATCTTAAGTGTCTGAAAATAAATTTGATTAAGCTTGGATATTACTGTTGCTATATCATTATCGCACCCAAATATGGTCTCCTGATACAGCTCTTTGCATCCCTSCAGAGCTTCATGGACTTAAATTTTAGCAGATCTGTTTTAATCAATGCATAAATCTACCAGACTTTGTAAACAATGAAAATTGTGATTTTATAGTTACAGGACTTACCTAAAAAGACATTCCTTGTCTTTCTTTTCTTTTAACAGTGCAATGCTAGGCTTCTTTGAATATGACATTCCAAATTCAGTGTCATCCATGTCATCCCAGCTGTCCACAGCCTTTACCAAAGTCTGACCCCATCGTCTCCTGCAGCTTTTAAGACCTACTGCACCATTSTGAGGGCCACTAGCTGCTTGTTTCTAATTTAAATAAGGAAAAAAAAGCTTCAATTCAATTCTCAAAATTTGTGTTTTACATCTAGCTCACTTCCTGAATATGCATGAAGAACTTCAAGAATTTTTCCCCTTGTGTTTTGTACCTATTTTGGTTTGAGTCTAAGAATGATTTTAGATGCAAAACATTACAACATTGAGAGGTATTTTGAGTGTAGCTCAATTGGATTGTCAATCTTAAATGGCTCAAATCTCTCTGAAGTAGTGAAGCTGATGTTCTATTTGCAGGCTCACTTCAGCCCTGAGGCTCTACTGCTGGCATCCTACAGAACCTGTGTTCTTGACTGTGGAAAATAAACTGTCAGGAGTGGGGTAACGTGCTGCAGACCCTTCAGGGCAATCACGTTCAGGGTTTGGAGCACCAATTGTCAYGGTCCCAATGTAGGTCCCAATGTAGAAGTCAGATAAGCTTTTCCTTAACATTCTCTGCCAAAAAAAACCCAATTAGATTATAAAGCTGCTCTTCCACCTGACTATAGTTTACTTTCCAGCATTTTATGACTATCTGTTATTTTTCACATACTTTATATTGTAGTTCGGTAAGCATAAGTGGAAGGCCAAATGAAGAGCAGCTTTCTATTTTTATTTCAATATCATTCTAGATACGGTTAACATTTCAAATCAGTTTAATATGCATCTTGCTAAAAATGTTATCCTTAAATTCTGCCAGGTTTGGGAATTTAAAGGAAGTGGTGCATTTTGTGTGATTTATAGGTGCTCCTCAGTTTGGAGCTATTTACTAATAGCCAAWAGGCGGTAGTGAGAGAACTAATGTCCTAAAAGCCTTAGCCTTCTTGTATGAGGCTAAGGATTTTCTAGCTTTCCATTTGTTTAATTTATACCAACAATATTTTTTAAATTGTTTCTCAAAGATTAATAAATAATAGCTGTTATAACTATGTTACTATATATGTCAGTAAAGGGTATTAGAAATAAACATACATTTTTGTTATAAGCAATCTGTTCTTCTGATATATTGTTATATTTTAATAACGGTAGTTTTTTATATCTGTAATTAATCTCTAATTATCTATTTGTAATTCCTCTAATAACGAGCATGACAATTTTCAGTGGAAGTACTGTTTGTATATAGTAAAAGCTTGCAATAGAATCATCTGTCTAAATTAGCTATTACTGAAAACAACTTACTGGTGATGAGTTTTTATTGAGAGCTGGAAAAAATGGTTGCGCCTGTGGCTGCTGGTATTTTGGTATTTGCTGGTTAGCTGTATTCTGAGGCAACTGAATTTGCTGGAGAGGTGAGTGATCAGCCTTTGACAGGGGCTGTGGCTGTGTTTTGTCAGGTGCATCAGGTGAAGATAGAGGTTCTAGCTTGGCTACAGCTTCCAGTTTGGGTAAAGTTGGCTTTGGCTCTGTTGGCTGAACTGGTTTAAGAGGAGTCTGCTTCTCCAAATATTGTGAAGGTGGTCCTAGGACCTGGCCAACTTGAAAGTAAGGGTACTTCAAAGCCTGGGAAAAAAGATACAATTATACTTCAAAAAGTTAATTTCAGTAACCACATCAAGGATCTAAGCAGGTTTTTGAAGTGTTTGAGGAAGCGCTACAGCAAAGATGCAAGATGTATGCATAATGAGATCATATGTAAACAGTATGTACAGAAAGCTATCTGTTCTATATTTTAAGCTCTTCTCATATAATTCAGTAAGATGAATCCACTTGTACAAGTCATGCTCTTTTTTCCTCCTTTACTTCTGGGTTTTGTGGGATCTCATTTTTGGGATGTATACTTAAGAGCTAATTCTTATATTTTATGGTAATAGCCAATAAAGAAATATTTGAATAAACRAATAGTTTACTAAATTAAAGAGGATTCTTCATTCCTGCAGTAACATATTTCCATCCAAAAAATGTAATCTCCACCACAATATTAAATCCTCAGGGCTTTATTGCATGCTTCCAAGCCTAACCATCTTTTGGTGATTCCTGATTCTTCTTTGCTACTCACAGCCTCCCCTCTTTTTTAAACAAACAAACAAACAAAAAAGTGTGGTGACTGTCRTTCAATATTAATGCATAGGTTTTGCAATTAGAATTTGTTAATGATTAAAAATTCTCCTTCATTTTCTTATTACCAATTTTCTCTTTGTTGTTTAACATGTTTAATATGCTTTGAAGCATGTTCACTGTGTTTGCTGTGCCTTCATGGTGTTTATTGTTTATTAGGAAACTATAGTGTCTATTTTCTTGCCATGCGTATTTCTTTCTTTTTTTTTTCTCTGACCTTATGCATCTAGTGGTGGATATGCAAATATGGACATACCATTCTAACACACTAAATCTTCCTACATCATAATAATACACTATGCTACTCTTGCTGGGTAGAATCCTACTCTTTGTTAGAGTTCTCAAAGACATTTTTTGCCTCAGCTGCACATGAGAGTTACTGCCTTTGTACACATTTCCATAAAGGTACATTAAACTCTCCCTTTTGGCTATGAATTACACAACTGCTGCAGCTGCTTCCTTGACAACTCACTTAGGCAAAACCTGGTTATTTACACAGTATGCCACATGGCCCTTTATGAAAGCAGAGATCTATAGCACTGGACTACAGTTAGACCTCAGTGACTTTAACAATAGAAGTGCTTTATAAAAGTGAAGAGAAATGGTTGCTCTACTTTGTACCATCTGCTTAACCATTTCTGAATCACTTACATTACATCCACCTATGATACTTTTCAATATGTTTTTTGTATTTCCTCACTATATTCTCCTTTTATACCATCTAAATAGGATTGCATTAGGTATGAATACTCACAATCAGCAGAACATATACATCCTTAGTACTTGGCAATATGTATACTTCATATTTATATTAACTTAGATTAAAAACTGTGACTTTTGTGATCCATTGTAAGTTCATTACAAAGGTCTGTGCCTCATCACTTAGTACAGTTTGTCATATATCATAGTATAAATAATCCTTAGCTCTTCCATAATGCTTTCCATCTGCAGCTTTACAAAAAAAA